>NC_091443.1:41806706-42106706 GCF_964237555.1 Oryctolagus cuniculus | reverse complement strand
AAGGTAAAACAAGCACAAAATGATAACAAATATTATCTTTGTAAGTCATAAAATTAACTACTGGAATGATTTTCCCTCAGGTGCTAGATTTATGAATGGAGTACTTTAATTATTTGTATGCCTGTAGCAGAATGGGTTGCTTTTTCCATTCTGTAAATAATACTTAGGTAATTGTTATAAAGTTGCAATATTGGCTTTTCCATACTCCACATTAATTTTGTTTTACTCACCTCACAGGTGTTGAAACAATCAAGCCTAGTATGTGCAAGATTTTTAAAGTTTGTATTCATTGTCAGCACATTACATTGAGATATATATATGCATATAAATACACACATTTCACTACTGATACTGAATAATACTTGTCATTATTAATAACTGTCATGTACCTACATATAAAGTAATTGAAAAATAGTCTTTCCAATGACTTGCTTTGGATCCTAAAAGAAGTAAAGTTTTTTGAGTTGCATGAATATAGTCATTGTAAGTACTCACATGTTTATACATAAATTACACAGAAATGCATTTGCCATTTAAAGCAAGTCTCAGGAACACAAAAAGAAAATTCTCTAAGAAATGCCCTAATGGGAGCCCACATTGTAGTGTAGTTGGTAAAGCTGTTGCCTGCAGTGCCAGAATCCCATATGGGCACCAGTTTGGGTCACCGGCTGCTCTGTTTTCCATCCAGTTCCCTGCTAATGGACCAGCAATGGCCTGGGAAAGCAGTGGAGTCTGGCCCAAGTGCTTGGTGCCCTGAAGAAATATGGGAGACTTGGAGGAAGCTCCTGGCTCCTGGCTTCAGACTGGACCAGCACTCTCCATTTGGGGAGTGAACCAGCAGATGGAAGATCTCTCTGTCTTTCCCTGTAGTTCTGCTTTTCAAATAAATAAATAAATCTTTAAAAAAAAAAAAAAAGAAGGAGGAGAAGAAGAAATGCCCTACATGGAGGTAATTCCGAAAGTGCACTATCCACATGTCACTTTTGTGCTTTATGGTATCAAATGAACCCTCCTCTGTCATTAATTCTGCATTACTTTTGGCCGTAATAGAATTTTTGTGTTGTGCTTATAACATTCAAACCCCAAACTGAAAGACAATCTTGTGGGCAGACCTGTTGAGGGAGACTGAGAAAGACCCTCCACATGCATTCTATGACCATAACATCTGAGGTTCTTGGTCTTGAGAGTGGATCAGAAAAGGCTGGCTGGAATGGTGACATGACCGCTTGTCTTCTGCACTATAGCCAGGGAAATCATTGTTCTTATACAGGTAATGTATTGTTAGGTGAATTCTCTTAAACAAGACAGTAATGTGGCCAGTAGTAGACAGTTTGATTGGGATACATATTTTCTAAAAATACTGGAGGAGGAGGGAGCTTGGATGTAACTCCTTTCTGTTTGTCAGGCAAAGTAATTGAAGATTTGTGTGGAAAAGATGGATGCTATTATAGACCTCAGTGAACTGTTAGACATCATTAAATGTGTGTGCTTTTTTTTAAAAGAGAGAGAGTGAGGGCCGGCGCCGCGGCTCACTAGGCTAATCCTCCGCCTAGCGGCGCCGGCACACCGGGTTCTAGTCCCGGTTGGGGCGCCGGATTCTGTCCCGGTTGCCCCTCTTCCAGGCCAGCTCTCTGCTGTGGCCAGGGAGTGCAGTGGAGGATGGCCCAGGTGCTTGGGCCCTGCACCCCATGGGAGACCAGGAAAAGCACCTGGCTCCTGGCTCCTGCCATCGGATCGGTGCGGTGCGCCGGCCGCAGCGCGCCGGCCGCGGTGGCCATTGGAGGGTGAACCAACGGCAAAGGAAGACCTTTCTCTCTGTCTCTCTCTCTCTCACTGTCCACTCTGCCTGTCAAAAAAAAAAAAAAAAAAATTAAAAAAAAAAAAATAAAAGAGAGAAAGTGAAAATTTCCATTGCTGGTTCACCCCTCAAATGTCCACAACAACAAAGTTAGGAACAAGGAACTCAATCCAGGTCTCCCACATGGGTGGCAGGGACTCGAGCACCTGCGTCGTCACTGCTGCCCTCCCAGGGTCTGCATTTGCAGGAAGCCAGGGCTGAGTATCAGACCCAGGCACTCGGATGTACATCTCTCACTGGGAGGTTTTTTTTTGTTTTTTTGTTTTTTTCATTTTGTTTGTTTTTTTCACTGCTGTAACTATAGAATCAGTTCACACAATAATAAGAGTCTGTATTTAGAGAGACTGTTAGGGATAGGATTAGATTTAGAAGAAAATTGGGTCAATATTTACATTTAAAATTCTGCATTTTTTTGTTAATTGATTTTTTATGTTTGACTAAGGGAAGGTGCTGGAATCAGTGTGGTTGGTTCATATACTCATTTTGTCATGCATCATTATTGTTAGACAAATAAGAACATATAGGTTCTCTACCAGAAATATTTAACAATTTGTGGTTCATGTAATAAGGACAACAAAATAAACAGCATATTATTATTATACTTTTGTTATTGTTCTAGTATTTGTAGACACGGTTCCCCTCCTGTCTCTGAGACCAGCCAGTTGTAGAAGACTAAGCAGATTATGGTAGAGAAACTAAGCCCGCAGGACAGGCAGAAGGAGCTACTGTAGCAGTGTGGGTGTGTGTGGGGAGTGCCTCATCAGCTGTCATCAGTGTCTTCTTTAACCTCATGCAGCCAAAGAAAATACAAGGTTTCCCAGCACCATTTAAACATGAGGGAGTACCATTAAAACAAAGGAGAGTGAGTGCCACTCAAACAGCTCAAGAGCTACCTCATCCAAAACTGCAAGTTATTATTTTGTTAGTAGGCTGCCCAGCCATGTCAATATTCCTCTACATGTGATAGCAGTGTTTTCCAAGGGCTTGTAGCAAAGAATGTGAGACCTTCAAGTTCTTTTTTTATTTTGTTGATGAGTTAGAATCTCACTCTTGTTGATTATATTGGCACGTGTATATAGGAAGGAAATGCTTCTCTCTAGGAAGTTGTAACTTATTTCTGAAGGCTTTTGTTGGTGTGGTGATATCCTACTGGACATCTGAGCAAAAGTAAAATTAAGTGATTGCAGATAACAGAGGCATTCTGAATTAATGTCTTCACCTGTGATAGAGGAAGGCGAGAAAGGTGAGTGACCCTATAGCCTCTCTATGATCCAAAATGGTAAGGAAATGTAAAACTAAATATAGAAAAGGAGAAAGTTAGTGAATATATTTGCATATGCAAATTAGCTTAATTGATACTGCTTGCCTCTACAGGGATTTTTCATTACAAACTGGAGTGCTACATTGTTCAGCTCATATTGAGTAATTTAGTAACTAATGAGACCAGTTTGCACTAATTTGCATATGATAAATGAGCTTAATTGCAGTAAATAACTTGGAGGCATAATTACTTAATTTTCCTGTGTTGCACGGCTTTTAAGTTCACGTATGAACAACTCAAGATAATTTTGCATATTTAAATTAGTTGCTTTTAAATTTTCTTGAACAAAAAAAAAGGAACACACCTTATCAATTGAGCTATAAAACAATCGAAAGTAAGTTTACAGTTTTTGCTAAAAGGAAAGAATAGAAGGAAAAGCAGACATTGCTTTAGTCTGTTGTTCACCCCTTCTGCATCTTCACCTCAAATAACATCAGTGTTGGTATTTAGGAAAGTATTTTAATGTTGAAAGTTAATAATGGAAGTTGTGAGATGACCTGGGTTTCTTTATCTATATATTCATATTATTTGAGAAAGAGAGAGAGAATATCTATTCACGTGTTCACTCTCCAAATACCTACAAAGAGAACTCCCTGGGAATTCAATTCAGGTCAAATCCAACTGATTGAACCATCATTGCTTCCTCCTTGGGTGTGCATTAACAGCAAGCTCAAGTCAGGAGATGGAGCCAGGGATTGAACCCAGGCACTCGCAAGTGGGACACAAGTTTCTTAACCACTGGGCTAAATGCTTGCCCCTGTCCTGAGTTTCTGTAGAAACATGTACATGAGTGAATCACAACTTTTGATACAGGGTTTATAAGAGAGATGTGTCTATGCATAATCTACTTGAGTAAACTGACAACTGGAGCAGGCAGTTGGATCTCCCATCTGCAATATGCATTTTATTTTAAGTTGTTGGGCTTTAACGAAGAGAGCATCACTGTGTCCCTAGCATTAATTTTTCTACCTAGATCAGTGTTTCCTACTTACAGAAGGGCTTTCATTGGAGAATCTTGGTGTGGCTTGCCAAGAATTATCTCAGTGGTCTGCACATTATCTCAAGAATGTGTGTTTTATCAAAACCTCCATTCTCAAAATTGAAAAGCAAAAGCATGCAGAGTTGATGGCAAACTTATTTCATAATATTGTATTGCCTTAAAATTTCACTTTGGGAGAAGAAGCTTAATTTCTTGCTCAAAATTAAATTAACTTACTAGGCCATAGAAAAATCATATTCATGATTATGAGAAAACATTGTGTAGTTGTAAAAGTGTAAAAGCTGTTATTTAAAAACCATTGGTGCTTTACCTCATTGTATACAAAAGCAGCAGGGGACCTGAAGGCTGTTCATTTGCCATGATTTGGGAATATAACTCATGAAATTTTACTCTGGAAAGCTCAAATCCCACTAAATTCAGTATAAACTCCCCATGTTTTTCAGAATGGGGCCAGAACCAGGACTAATGTTAGTACAGACAAAGTCAAATGTGAGTCCTTCATACGTATAACAGGTTCCCAGGAAATATCTGACAAATAAATGAATAAATCCTAGCGGGGAAAATCACATACATCCTCAGAAAGAGGGCCTTATCCCATCTCTGTGTTCACAGCTCAGTTCTTATCCATACCTTCTATACCAGGGACAGAGAACGGGAGATTCATTTAAGTGCATGGATTTTTTGACATCTGGCCAACCTGAACTTGCCTCCCTGCTTGCTCTTTGATTAACTGGGTGGATCCAGAATGTTCTCTAGCCCTCTCTAAACTTCAGTTTCTTCACCTTTAAAATGGAGAGAATAGCATTAGACGTTTTCCTGATAGGTGTATTGTGAGGATTAAATGAGATAGTGTGATTAAAAGTGCTTAGTACACAACCTGGCATATCGAATGTGCTTACCTGTAAATATTTTTGTCTGTAAAATAGAATAATGTGCAAGTTTGGACAAATAGAATAATGTGCAAGTTTGGAAGAAAGACATTAGTGCTTTTCAGGAACATTGTCAGTGCAGAAATACAGAAACATTACCAATAAAACACTCTCTGAGTTAAAACATAATAAATAATTTTCATTGAACACACCATGAATATTGACATTAATGTTATTTACAGCTGCCGATATATGTTAGTTCAGGGTAAAATGTGTAAAGTTTGGTAGTAAAGATGTAGTTTTACCTAGAGAATGAAAATACTTCTGTGAGAAATCAAATGCATTGTCAGAATGCTGTCATTAGCAACACGGAAGCAAGTGGACAAAGCAAGAGGCTCTAGAGTGTGATTTCCTTTAGATTAAAATGTGATGTGTCATCACTCTTTGTATATTGGTATGACATCCTCAGCTTGCTTAGAAAAATGGGAATAAGCAAGCAGTTGCAATTGCAGATGAGCTGGAAGGTAGAGCCAGTCATTGTCCATTGGCATAAATTATGTTTGCAAGACATTGATGAGCACTTGGGACCCTGTTCATGCACGTTGCACGAAATCAATCTTCTGCCATGCCAAGAGGAGTACATTTCTACATCAACATCAAAAGGGAGAACTCAGGAGGAGTTCCCGATGGTATACATGAGGACATGTGTGCCGTGGACATATCACTAGGATTTTTATATACTTTCTAAACTGATTTTTAAAGTAAACATATCGTTGTTCAGTGGGAAATTGTGTGAGAAGTGTAGCTGAGAGGAAGGGCTTTGAGGTAACTGTTGTCATGGAGGAAAGCTGTCCTATTTGATTCCTGCAATGAAAATAGTGCTAATAGCACATGGAGACTTTCTGGTTGTAATAAATCTAAAAATACTAAGCTTCAGTCCTGTGCAGATTTATGGAGTGCCTAACTTGCATGACAGACTTGAGAAAATGTTGGCATACCAGGATGAGTCAAGGTTTTGCCTGTCAGCATTCCCACCGTGAGTGGAGAAGAAAGGGAAAAGATGGACACAGCCCAGTGAAACAGAGTCGTCTCCTTTGAATCAGTTACCCCTTTGTTTGCATGCCTCTTTATGCTTCTGTGAACTTGAGCAGATTCTTTCAGCTTGTTCAGCCTCAGTTTCCTCCTCCTCTGACCGTGTACTGTGAGAACTAGGTGAGCTGCTACACACAGTGCCTAGCTGTGGTGAGAAGTCGCACACACAGAATGCACAGTGAGCCCTCAAATAAGTTGGTGGTGGCAGAGCCCCACACCTAGAAGCAATGGGCAGGAATCAGACCACCCAGCCAGTTCACTCCATTCCTACACACACTCACAGTCCCCAAAGCAGAGCAGCAGTGTGGCTGCGGTCCAACAGATTTTGTTTGGGGTATGCTGATAACGAAGCTTGTTTGCAGAGTCTAAGAACATATCTTTAATTCTTTTCCAGCACTAAGGGTGACTGAATGATTTGGAGATTAAAGTGGAATGGGAAAATACTTATACTCTCAGTTTTATAAATGGACAGAAATCTTAGAAATAAAAGTCCATATGTCAAATATGAATATGAGTAAATTTGTTGAGATTTTATATACATATATATGTATATGTGCATATATATGTGTGTGTGTGTGTATATATATATATATATAAATATCCTGGAGCAGTTGAAGTCTGTAAAACACGCTGGCACACAGTGGCTTAGAGGAATCAAATCAGAATTACTTTCAGATATTTAAAAAATTTTCTAGAAGAGCTAAATGGAACACAAAAATTCAACAATTATATTATGGGGTCAAATCTATAGTCTGTTCCTGGCTTTTAAAAAGCAGATTATTACAGAGTAATCTGTAAGTAGCTGACTATGTGTGTGGGAAGAGGGTCAAAGACCCCCTTTATAATTGTACAAAGTAGGAGAAGAAAAGAAAATGTGGAAAAATGTGAAATACAGGCAAGCAATAAGAAGAAACTGAAGCCCAACTATTTGACTTTCTGTAAATCAGCTGAAGTGGAGTTAGGATCCCGGTCTCTTGAAAACAGTTGGGGATGGAACAGTTGATTGCAAGAGGGGACTTTCAGCTCCTCTTGTGATTGATTGAGGTTTCCAAATGGTGTTATTTCTCACAAGCCTGGCCTGCATAGTACCAGACTGCTTACAGACCAGAGAAGGCTGTTAAGAGGGAACTATGGGAATCCTGCTGAGGGCACTGCAGGGCCTGCTTCAGGCGCCACGCTCTGAACCCCAGGCCTGCACCTGCAGGCCGGCCTGGGCGCTGGCGCAGATGTCCCTGGTCACCCTGTCTCTAGCTGCTTTTGTTCCTGTCTGCTGGTTCCTTGTGAATATCACTTACCAGACACTTCTCGATTCAGGAGTTGATTTACAATCGCGAGGTAAGGAATCCACCGAACAGTGTCATTTTGTGATACAGCAGTAGAACCCTAAGAAAAGAAAATGCCATGCCATTTTACTTCACCTCTGTTGGGAAAAATAAAGCATTTGGAGAAATGAGTGAAATTGTTATAAAACGCTGTTGTTTGGAGTGACTTAAAATGGGTGGCTAATGGTTAGCTACCTGATCAATTAGGCGCCTAATCAAATTCTTATGAGGTTGCGTAAGGGCTATAGGGATTGTGTAGCCAGAGCAGCTCTTTTCCTCATTTCTAAAGAGTCAGAAAATGCAGGTGACCCTTTAGGTCACTGGAAAACTGCCCTCTAAAGTGATCCACTCTTACGCTCCATTTTAGGGTGATGCAGTGTTTTGGTTTTGTCTTGGGTAAAGATTAGAACAAGAGCGGAATTAACCTAAAGAAATGGAAAATTCTTTTTTTGTAAGTGGTTGGTCCATGAGTTCTCCATAAATACAAAGGCAAATGATAATATCAATGACTATTTTAATTGCATCTTTAATCCATAAGGGTAGTTCAATGACATTTTAAATTATACTTTTAGAATTGTAGTCACATAGAAGATAAAACTCACAAACTATTTAATAATGCATAGTTAGATCAGCTGTATCCTCTCTTGAGATCACATTTAGGTGGACTGAATGTAAAAGCCCAGTCCAGAACTTAGACAGCATTTAATCTCTCGGAAGCCATTGTTAAATCTTTCTAAATATAAAATACCCTTGTCTGGTGCTTTGCGTGGGTACCTATTATCTCGGCCGAATGAGCGAGGCTATATTATTTTTTAAAAAACTGAGAATTGGATTGTTGTAGGTCAAGCTATTCTTAGTCCTGGAAAGTTATTAATCAGCTTGGGATATCTATGTGACTGATTGGTAATTCATGCTAATCGTTTCAATTGACTTTGCCTGAACACTACAATACAAGGGGTGTTCAGAAAGTTCATAGAAAATGTAAATTAGGAAAAAGCTGCATGGACTTCAGTAATGACTTTTTTTTTTTTTTTTTTTTTTTTTTTTTGGACAGGCAGAGTGGACAGTGAGAGAGAGACAGAGACAGAGAGAAAGGTCTTCCTTTGCCGTTGGTTCACCCGCCAATGGCCGCCGCAGCCGGCGCACCGCGCTGATCCGATGGCAGGAGCCAGGAGCCAGGTACTTTTCCTGGTCTCCCATGGGGTGCAAGCCCAAGCACTTGGGCCATCCTCCACTGCACTCCCTGGCCACAGCAGAGAGCTGGCCTGGAAGAGGGGCAACCGGGACAGAATCCGGCGCCCTGACCGGGACTAGAACCTGGTGTGCCGGCGCCCCAAGGCGGAGGATTAGCCTAGTGAGCCACGGCGCCGGCCTGACTTTTGCACAAACTTGCTGAAGTTCTGCCATGTGGTTAGGTTGTTTGGGGTGGGAAAAAAGTAGTCAAGTGACTTGCCTAAGGTCCTGTAGCTGTCACTGCTAATAATGGGAGTGTCTGGGCTTCGACCCTTGAGATGGAAGTGAGAGCAACAGGGAAAGAGATTATTAGGGAAAAAGTATAAAATTATTTTACAGTAGTTCTTCCAGTGACATACTTTAAGCTATGGTTTGAATGGAAGCTAGAGGACATGCACTTTTGTTTAATAAAGAAATATTTGCCCTGAGCAGAAGACAACATTTTAAAGCTTGTCATTTCATTCCTGGGAAAGTATTTGAGGAAAATGACATGGCTCAGCCCTGTTTGCTGACCATTTTGGTGTCTCCTGCTGAGACTTGCCATTTCCATAGCCAGTGGGCTGTACTGAATCCGACAGAAGCAATAGATCATTAGCAGAAATGGAGACTTGGGGCAGCCTGCAGAGACAGAAAGAGGGGGAAAGTCATTTGGGGCCACATCAACAAAACTGCATTTAATAGAATCCCATACAAGTGTGTTTGGGGATTTAGCTTGATTTTCAGATAAATTCAAGTTTTTAAAAACATAAAAGTTTCTCCTCACTCCTAAAGAGTATCACGCCTAGTGTGACAATCTAGGTGGGAGGAGATTCTAGTTTCAGCTAGCTGTGTTTTCTCTTGTCGAAAAACAAGGACTTAAAATCCATTTAGTGAAAAAAAAAATCCCGAATTTTATTTTCTTACTGACACCAGCATTAACCTTGAGATCTTTAATGCATAGCAGTAATCCAAAGAGAGATTATACTATTTATTTCAATCAATATCTAAATTATTACATTGTATTTCCATGATCCTTGGAGATTTCTTCTGGATTATTGTAGTGGGGAGGTGGAATGGAGGGGTCAGATTTTGCCCATGGGATCACTGCCCATTCTTTTTGGTGTTTATGAATTTAGTTATCTTATATGGGTAGTACCAGGCTCCTCTGAAATGTAGACCAGTTGGGCGGAGGCAGGAAAACCGACAGACCTTGTATATTGGCAATCAACACTCATTCATGAATAGCTTGCTGTATGAAACTTACCTA
Source organism: Oryctolagus cuniculus (assembly GCF_964237555.1). Lineage (NCBI taxonomy): Eukaryota > Metazoa > Chordata > Mammalia > Lagomorpha > Leporidae > Oryctolagus > Oryctolagus cuniculus. The sequence goes on along the minus strand of NC_091443.1, from coordinate 42,096,765 downwards.
GCTCAGTTCTTGGGAATATGTAGATGTTCCTGTTTTCAAAAAATGATAATACATTTTTGCATCCTAACGTGGAATAAAAGGTTCAGTGTTAGAGACAACCTAACATTCTAATAATTGCATTTATAATTTAGTTAATATTCATATTTTGAAACTATCTCGTGTGTAGATATCCATGCATGTACTCACGTGTGTTTTTTGGGACAAAAATTCTAAAGTGGTTCCATTCATGTCTTAGGTCTCCCAATAGATTGTAAGTAGCTTGGAGATTGACATTGTGTCTTTTGTGCCCTTTAGAGGAGGCTCCATACATTTGTAGAATTGACTTGAATTTTTATAGAAAATGCATGTAACAAGCCGGCGCCGTGGCTCAATAGGCTAATCCTCCACCTTGTGGCGCCGGCACACCGGGTTCTAGTCCCGGTTGGGGCGCCGGATTCTGTCCCGGTTGCCCCTCTTCCAGGCCAGCTCTCTGCTATGGCCAGGGAGTGCAGTGGAGGATGGCCCAGGTGCTTGGGCCCTGCACCCCATGGGAGACCAGGAAAAGCACCTGGATCCTGGCTCCTGCCAGGATCAGCGCGGTGCGCCGGCTGCAGCGGCGGCCATTGGAGGGTGAACCAGCGGCAAAAGGAAGACCTTTCTCTCTCTGTCTCTCTCACTGTCCACTCTGCCTGTCAAAAAAAAAAAAAAAAAAAAAAAAAAAAAAGAAAATGCATGTAACTTCTAACAAATTGATAATTATCTCTTTTGTTTGGGCAGTATTACTTAGCGCTATTAAATGATCCCAAGGTATATTGTTAACACTTGAGGAAGACATTTACATGCTGGGTGCCTAGTAGGGTTAATGTATTATGCACCCAAGTCCCCATGCTCCAGTATAAGAAAATCCTTCTAAGCCAAGAGGTCATTAAGAAAACATAGTCCCATCATAATGTCATTTTCCCCTTAATTTTCTGATTACTTACATTTGGTTTGGTCCTAATTATGAATACCTTTAATTGCTTTATCACAGCGATGATTAACTGTGCCCAAGTCAAAGCCCTTTGAAAGAGGACAATTCCTTCTAATGGCTGTGCATGAATATTACAGAATAGAGATTTTCCAGCTTTCAGAAGGCAGGCTGGTTAGCTCTCTTAGGGTTCTAAAGAATGTCTCCCTAAAAAACCCAGGAGCAGTTTCCGTTCTGAGCTTTTCAGAACTGGAACACAACCCTTGGAACTGTACTTTTCCCCAGCACATTATGACCTGCTGCTTTATTTATGTGCATCATTTGCCAGAAGATAATATTGGAGATACAGTATATACCAACTGTTCTCTAAAAAAGGTAAATTTTTTTAAAAAATGCACTTTGAGATCCTGGCTATGTTGGCCTCCACTGTTCTCCACTTCTGTTTGTAAAATAGTGATAACTCAAAGTTTGCATGTTTCTTAAATTATAAAGTTTCAAATAGAAACTATGGAGGATTTCTTGTTGAAATGCTTGGTAGTTACCAGCCTCCGTTTTAAACAGTATTTAAGAGGTAGTAGATATTGATAAAGGTGATTTTGTTTCATTTTTAAATGAAAGTGCCAATGTCAATCTTAAGCTATAATAGAAAGAAAACCCTGAGTTTGTGTCTTCTCATTGTTATTTAAACATTTTAGTTTTAAATTTGCAAACCAAAAACGGTGAGGTAGTAATACAGAGTCCCCATATGTTCCTCCCGCCACTTTGCTTATTAGCATCTCATTATCAGCATCTCTGCGGCAATTAAGGAACCACACCCAACTTCCCCTAGTTTTTTTCTTTTTTTTTTTTTTTTAAACCAAACTCCTTTTATCCCTTCCACCCCTCTGGTAATATTAAGATTTAGCTTCTATAAAATGTACAGGTTTTGAGGTTTTTATTTATTATGAGAACAAGTCATTTTCATTTAAATTAAGCACCTGGCATTATTTCGATGTTTTGGAAACCAGACCATTTTGCTCTATTAAACATTATATCCATTTTATGTTGTTTTTGAAAATATCTGTTCATGTATCAGTCACAGTGACACAGATCATCCAGGAATCTGATTGGTAGAATTCACGTCAATCACTCCCTGGGCTTTCTTCGGGGTGGGTTCTGGTCAGGCAATGCTGCTCCCATGTTGTGGAGAAACCATCACAGAAGCATGGTTACAGATCATCTCCCACAGTGCATTTTCTTCTCGTGCTAATTTTCCCTGTTAAACTACGTACGTCAATACGCAGTTGCCCGTCACTGCTTTAGATACTGCACTGTTTCTACTCTGTGGACGTTAAAAGAAAACTTGGTATTTTGGAGCTGAAGAAACGACACTGGTGTTTTAAGTTTCTCTTGGTAGATTTTGGTAACCAAGAGCGATGAAGCAGGTATGTTCCTGGAGTGTTGCAAGTGTGCAATGATCCTTCGCTCTGCAGTTTGAAACCCACTGAAGTCTAACCAGTGCCTGGGAGCACACGCAGCAGGGCGGCAGCAGACGCTCCCCAGCAGAGCGACAGTCAGGTCTAGCAGAACGTTCAGCTGTGGGGCCAGGACAGAAAAGCTGACATCCAGATGCCACTGCTTTGGAAATCTTATCTGGAGTTGCACATATGGATCCCGCATCTGCTCGGGTTATGCCACCAGTCAGCATCCAAATTGACACAGCTAGGACGGCATGAATAGACAGAAGCATGGGTATGTGTCTGGAGCTTTGTTCCAAGACAGCTGTCAAAGACAGAGATGCTGATCTTCTGAAAGCAGCTAATTTTAAGAAGACCGCTCTGGGCACTTAGAGTGATAGGTTTGGAGCAGCCATGATGATTTTCATCCCTGAATGTCCCTTGGAGAAGGAAGCTGTAGTGAGGAATGTTAGATGTGTGGGTTTGTACCTGAGCACACGTGGGACTGCAATTTTGAGGACAGTCTCTTAATGCTCAGGGAAAGTTAGAGCCAAAAAAATTATTGGCAATGCTTTAAATCAGTGCATGGTAAAAGGCTCTGGGTATACTTACTCTACCATAGAAATGTAGCTAACAAATCTGATAGTGACAATAAACAGTTTCCCCCTCTTCCACCTGAAAACCAGAATAGAGGCTCAAGTTCATTAACTGTACTTGCCTTTCAGAAAGTTCTTTTCTTATCTCATCATAATGGTCCCAATAGCAAACTGAATGATTGGCTATAAACAATTCACCTTTTCATCTCTTTCATCCCCCAGAATCCTGACAAAAAGAATAGGTTTATCTCTTGCTATTATCTCAAGTTAGTATCTGGAACAGCAGTGACCAATGGGGAAGTATATGTATTGGAGTCCAATTTATATATCTACCTTCAGTTTCAGCCATTTGTTTATGTACCCTTCTATCTTTATTGAAATCACCAATTCTGGATGGTAACAGGTTAGGAATAAGAGAAAAAAATGGTTTGTCATGTCTATTCTTTTTTTTTTTCTCTGTATTGGGAACCCATTTATCAACTCTCTTGGAGAGTTTTGCTAATACTATGTTTCTTTTTTAAAGATTTATTTATTTGAAATATATGGTGACAGAGAGAGGAAGAAATAGAAACGGAGTGAGAAAAATCTTCCATCCATTGATTGTTGATGTTGTTGGCATTTGGGGAGACAGTCTGGGCCACGTCAGGCCAAAGCCTGCAGACCGGAAGTCCATCCAAGTCTCCCACATGGATAGAAGAACCCAAACACTTGAGCTGTCAACCTCTGCCTCCCAGGCACATTATCAGGGAGCTGTATTGGGAACATGGAGTAGCTGGGACTTGAACCAGGCGCTCCGATATAAGATGTGGTAGCTTAATTGTTGCACCACAGTCCCCACCCCAAGTTGCTATGTTCTTCCATGTATTGCTATGATAACTTTCTAGTTATAGAAATGTTTACAAGGCTTTAACATTGTTATGAAAGTTCACAAATTTGACAAGATAATGTTTGGCGTTAACCAGAATCAAGTGGGCATCCTCACACGGTATTTGTAAGTATTCCAAGAACTCTTTTGCAAGTAGATAATTTAGCACAGAAAGTATGCAATTTTAGTGTTAGTGACACTTCTAGATCATTCTTAGATATGCTCTGTCCATGTTGGGTATGGCCAAGGTTGTGGTATTCCCATTGATCTAACTGATAAAACCAGGGTTGGTTGAGTCTGGCCCCTGGAACTTACTTTTTTTTTAATTTAATTTATTTTTTTTATTTGAAAAACAGAGAGGTCTTCCATCCACTGGTTCACTCTCTAGATGGCCGCAATGGCCGGAGCTGCACCCATCCGAAGCCAGGAGCCAGGAGCTTCTTTCGGGTCTCCCATATGGGTGCAGGGGCCCAAGGACTTGGGCCATCTTCTACTGCTTTCCCAGGCCATAGCAGAGATCTGGATCAGAAGAGGAGCAGCCGGGATTAGAACCGGTGCCCATATGGGATGCCAGCGCTTCAGGCCAGGGCTGTAACCCACTGCACCACAGCACCAGCCCCTGGAACTTACTTTTGAAATACTTTCATTGAAATGAAGGGAACAATGTGGAACTAGGAGCTCAAATCACTTGCTTCTCAAGCTAATGTAAGACCTGGGCTTTATAATTTTGACTCTGCCCTAGCCCAGAGTTTCAGACATACTCATACACCATTTGTACCCCGAGTTTGGTCTGTGCAACATCAGACCAGTTGTGATAATTTTAACCTCAAGGTTATATGACCAGGAATATCCTGCCCCAAAGGGGCCTGACTGGCCAGGTTTCACAAAGGAAGCTTGGGTATTTGAGCTTGGATGCTTAGGGTAGCACTGGGCCCTGGTGTGGAAAAAATACATTCTCTCCTCAAACTCCACCTCCCGTGCTGCTAATATTCAGTTGCCTGGAGCTTACCCAGGAGAACTTCAGTGCTGCTGTCCAGCCATCATTCAGTTATCCATTTTTCTGGGCTGAAGGTGCGTTACTTCATGGGAAGATTATCCCAGGATGTCTCATGCACCCTAGGATGGGCTTCATTCAGATCAGACACCCGGATGTACAAGTGTAGCAATCCAGGGCCACCTGTATTTGTTCCAAAGTCCTACATAGAAGGCAAGAGAATAGTGGGAAAGTGGTAATGCCAGTGTAGGCTCCCATTGCAGTCCCCAGAGTGAGATTTTGGAGTGGTGGTGGGTCTCATATCATAAGGGCTTCTCAGTGAAAGGATGGTTTATTCATTATTTCCCAAATTAAATACTAATCCATCAGACATGCATTTATATCATTGTTTCATGAGTTTTGGACCCTGCAAGGAGATGCTGTAAATACCAAGAAATAGTCATGGTGTTTGTTCTTGTGGATTTCTTCTGTCAGGCTAAAGAGGCAAATATAGAAGTAAATAATTGTGATAAAATTCAACAGGAACAAAATGTGACTTGTGGAAGACTTAAAGAATGAAGGAATATTCAGGAACCATCTAAGAAGGCTTGAATTCTACCTTGTAGAATGGAAGATATGCCATAGGTGGTGTGACCTTGAACAGACCTCTGTGATTGGTTGATGTTACCTAGTGGAGAAAGATAGAATGACACCCAGGTGGAGAGAAGGGTGTAATCAAATGGCCAGGGTTTGGCAGAGATATAGTAAATGGTCCTGTGTGTTTACAGTGTGTTGACTGTGGAAAAGTTGGCATTGGCATTCTGTTCATTTTGATTCGGAAAACTTTTATTATTGAGTATTTATTTTATGCTAGCATGGAGCTGGACTCTGGGAATACTAATGAATGATACATCCCTGCTTCCAAAGAATATATGGAAAAAATCATGGAAAATGTATATTATGTAAAAAAAAAAAGTGTGCATGGATTTGAAGTTTTTATCTTTTAATTCCACTTTTCCACAAGCCTTTCAAGGTATATTCATTTTATAGAGGTGTAGAAATTCACAGGGATTTCCATGTGGTGGGTAGAGGGGCAGGAGATGAGTTTAAAAAGAATATCAAGTTGAGACCAAATGTCAGTGCTTAAGGTTTGGGTTTTACCCTCAAGGCAGAGGGAGGACCCATGAAAAAGTTGGAATTAGGAGGTTTGACTGGGATTTCCATGGCAGGTGAGTAGAGAAGAAAAGAGAAAAATGAGAGCTGGTGGAACAGTCAGGCTGTGGTTGAGATAGTCAAGAGCATGGTGATGAGGCTTGGCCTGGAGATATTAGTGAGCCTGTAATGGGGAAGGAGCTAGAGATATTTCAGAACCAAGAACCTTACACTTGCTCCTTACAGTTGCTGAAACTAAGGCATAGAAGAGGAGCTCATTCAAATTCATAGAGATAGCAGTTTGTAGCACTGAAATCTGCACAAAGGCAACCTCCTATAAAGACTGCTTTCCATGATACTGGCTAAGTTTTAAAGTGGAAGGTCTTCACTCTGTCTGTTTCATAGGGGTGATGTGAATGCAATGATAAAATCCATGGAAAGCCCTTTGCACTATGCCTACAAATAGTAAGGGCTTCAGACCTGTTACTTTTATTACTGTTTTCCTCATTACCATTGTTGTGACTTTGTCCATTGTCTGACTGTTCTGGGAAAAGTCACCTCTGGCTATGCTGTAGACTCTTGGGCTCTATATAGCTAACTGCACAGTTCCTGCAAAAGGTACAGTGAGTGTATGGTGTCATGTGAGATACATGATGCACTTCTGGCAAAACTTTGCAGGAAGTTAATTAATAATAGCACTTGAAAACAAGTGAGGGCAAGCATTTGCCCCTAGCAGTTAAGCTCCTCGTTGGGAGGAGTGCAACCCACATCAAAGTGCCTGGGTGATGGGTGAGAGTGCTGTCTCTGATCCCAATTCCAGTTTCCTGTAAATGTGCACCCTGGGAGGTAGCAGGTGATGACTCAAGTAATTGGGTCTCTACGATTCACATGAGAGAACTGGCTTGTGTTCCTGGCTCCTGATCCTATCCTAGCATTTGGGGAGTGGACACTGTCTTTCTTCTCTCTGCCTCTCAGAAACAAAAAGGAAATGCATGATCATTGTCAGATCATGTGGAACATAAAAATGTTGACCATGAAGACCATGTAAACAATAATGTATGATTCTTTTAAGTTTTTTTTTTTTTTTTAAATTGCAAGGCAAAGAGACTCAAGGAGAGACAAGGGTGAGAGAGAGAAACAGCTTCCATTCCATTTGGTTTGCTCCCCAAATTCCCCCAAGGGCCAAGGCTGGGCCAGAACCACAGCTGGAGTTTGGGAATTTGATCCGGATCTCCCACATGGGTAGCAGAACTCCATTGCTGGACCCATCACTGCCGTTCAAGAGTCTGAAGGAGCAGGCAGCCAGGGCTAGGCATTGAACCCAGGCTCTGATGGGGTTATGGGCATCTTAGCTGCTGGTCTAAATGTCTGGTCCTAAGGGATTCTTAATAGTAACCAAGTCATTGCTCTTTAAATACTTTTAAAACCAACTTTCCCTTGAGGGAAACAGAAGTTGTAGTGGGAATGTAATCAGGATAATACAAAGGTACTTCAACAAGTTCATTAAACAATGAAATTGAATGATGTTCATTTTTGGTGCAATAGTTTTGAAATTCACAATTGTTTTTTGATAATCCATATTTTCCATGAACTTTTTGAAGAGACTTCATTTGCTGGCCATCCTAATTATCCCATAATAATTAAGTTACTAGAAATTAAACTTTATGTTATGTTTTAGGCTTGACCTTGTAAGTGAAAGAACTACACAAGCAGGTTCTCTTCTTTCCTCAGTCACTTGCAATGTGTTATTTGCAGCTCTCAGCTCTCTCATATCTTCTTGAACATTTTTATTTATTCATTGGTTTAACAAAGAGTGAGGTAGGGAGGAAGGGGGAGGAGAGAGAGGGAGAGGGAGAGGGAGGGAGAGACAGGGAGAGAGAGAGAGGGAGTAATAGGGAGAGAGAGGGAGAGAGAGAGAGAGGGAAAGAAAGGAGAAAGAGAGACTAACTCTTCCTATCTATTGGTTCACTCCCCAGGGACTGAGCTGAACCAAAGCCTGAAACTGGGAATGCATTCCTAGTCTCCTCTGTGGGTGGAAGGGACCTAATCACTTGGGTCATTACTGCTGCTTTGTAGAGTCTGCATGAACAGGAAGCTGGGATCGGGAGCCAGAAGCAGGCAATGAACACAGGCACTCTGATATGAGGAGCTGGTCTTAATCACCAGATCAGAAACCTCCAAATGCAGCTTTCCTATCTTGTAGGGCTTCAGTGAGTCCATTAGGGGTCGCTGCTTGGGGATGAAGCCACAGCTTTAATTGTATTGGGAAAATTTTAGGAGTACATATAGATGAAACAAAGAGGTTAAATTTATCCTGATTCTTCCTCTTGAAAGAATAAGCTTAATTTTTTCATTTAATTTTATACCTAAAATGTGATTTGCTCCCTTCTATGAAATATAACAATTGCTCAGGATTTTTGTAAATCAAATACAAATAATTTTTGAGTGAGGCCTGTTTCCTTTTTGTGTGTTCATACTTAGTGCTTGTAAAATTCCATTATGTTTTGACTTGAACATTAAATATTACCTTGAATATACGCTTCCCAGCCGTCGCATTCTGATAGTGACATATTGTACTGTTTGAAGGGTGTCATATGGTCATCTGTCAGCTGAATGTTGTTCCATGGTAAGAATTTTATTCTTCAGATGTCATCTAGAATGCCTCCTGTGTGTGTGTGTGTGTGTGTGTGAGAGAGAGAGAGAGAGAGAGAGAGAGAGAGAGAGAACAACAGTATAACAGTATTCACAGAATCTGGATGGGAGTAAATTGGAGATGGGTAATATTGAACTAAGCATAGTGGAAATGGGTTAATCCATTAAGACTACAGTTGCTGTATAATAAAGATGAAAATTGTTATATTTCTGATTGTAAATTTGATGTAATTGGATTTTAGTACCTATTTCTCCCTCTCTCTTGTCAAGCAGACAAGGTTGAAAACAGGATTACTCATAGTAATGGGGTAGGAAGAGGGTTGCCTCCGTGCTAAGGACTGCAGTGTTGGAAAGGGGAGAGATGCTGGCTTACTGTCTTTGGTAAGTGCAGTAAGGACGAAAGTGCTAGAAAAAGAAGAGTCTTGTTTCGGAATAGTTTAGCGGTCAATATTTCTATCAGCAATAATTCTTTCAGCAGGAATTAACATGCTGGCCTTTATCCAAAGACACCTCATCCCCCTATTACATTATAGATCTGATCCAGCTGTGGCTGCTTTGTTAGAGAGAGATGAGGGCAAGACTAACAGCCAATCTATAGGGTGTTCTGCACCACGTGTGGGCACAATGGGTGTTTTCCCTGTAAATGCATTTTCTTGTACTTTAATCTTTTTCTGGAATATATGTAGAATTTTGTGGATGTGTTATGCTCCTGGCTCTAAAATGTGGGGATAAGAATACTGACTGACACATCTGTGTTTATAGATTACATTGCATTTTTAGGATCTAGAATGTAAAATTAAGAAAAGAAGAGTGACACCTGGGTTTTTATTTTTTAATTTTACCACTGTGTTTAATTCCTGAACTCCACTGAGATTGTAATCATTGCATCCCTCCCATCTTTTGAAATTGATTTTTTTTTATTTGACAGGCAGAGTTATAGACAGTGAGACAGAGAGAGACAGAGAGAAAGGTCTTCCCTCCATTGCTTCACTCCCCAAATGGCGGCCACAGCCGGCGCTGCGCCGATCCAAAGCCAGGAGCCAGGTGCTTCCTCCTGGTCTCCCATGCAGGTGCAGGGGCCCAAGCACTTGGGCCATCCTCCACTGCCCTCCCGGGCCACAGCAGAGAGCTGGACTGGAAGAGGGGCAACCGGGACTAGAACCCGGTGCCCATATGGGATGCTGACGCCGCAGGCGGAGGATTAACCAAGTGAGCCATGGTGCTGGCCCCTGAAATTGATTTTTAAATAAAGTTTGCTTTTATTTATTTGAATGGACAGCAGGAGAAAGAGAAGGAGGGAGTGGGAGAGGGAATACACAGAGAGAGGTCTTCCATCCTCAGGTTTACTCCACAAATGCCAAAGCTAGGAGCAAGGAACTCCAACCAGGTCTGCCAAGGGGTGACAGGGACCCTGCTACCTGAGCCATTACCTGCTGCCCCTCGGAGTGCACACTAACGGGGAGCTGGATCGAAGTGAAGCCAAGACTTGATTTTAGGCACTCCCGTATGGGATGCACACATCCTAAGCAGAAGCTTAACCAGCTGGATTAAAACACCTGTGCCACCACCCCCCCCTCCCCAACCAACCTTTTTCAACTTAATTAAGCATATCCTAGTCCCTTAACAACAAGCATTGAAGAGGTACTCTGGATGTCCGTGCTTTCTTTACCTGTGTGCACCACTTGCAGATGGTGTCCTTCAGCTGTCCTGACCATTCACACTCCTTTGAACTGCACAGTGTCCATCAAGGTAACAGGAAGAGCAATGCTAGTGCACAGTAATCTGAAACAAAGTAATACCAAAGCAAATAATCAAATATTTAGAAACACGAGTCGGCATTTAAGCAGAGGGGATGCAGAAGTACATGTACTTTGGCCTGTTTCTTAATTCACCATCAGTATTATTAACTTGATGTTTCATTCAGAGTCAGACTGTCTTAAAGGCCCTTCTAATGTTCGATTAGGAGGAAGGAGTTGGGGAGAGAGATGGAAGGAGGGAGGGAGGGAGGGCGGGAGGGAAATGGAGAAAGGAGTACTTTTTTTTTTTCATGCTAAGAAGATGTGTTGAAGTTTTTATGGCTAGAAATAGAAAAACCAGGAAGACCAGTGGTACCAACCTTGTACTTATTCCTCTGGTTGCCATGTTGTTCTTTTGAGCGCCTCTGGAAATTCAGGGACATATTCACCCTTGGGTGTACTGATGACACTGGAAGGTCTTGCATCAAACCCTCAGATTTACTTCATCCCAAACGTTCCATAACTTAAAAATGGCTCATTGAATTTCAAATGAATAAGACAATAGTTTGTATTGATGAAGATGATCCCTTTATTGAATGAAAACATTTTCTAATAAGTCAGCAACTGAAACATTTCTCTAGCTGAATTTTCAAATTACAGTTGACATTTTCAGTTTAAAGAACCCAAGTTAAAATGACTGCAACTGTCAAAAGATCATGTTTACTGGAAAGTATAACTATTCGAATAGAGGGATTATCTGAATAATAATATGTAGTTAAATAATTCACACACATATATGTGTGTGTGTGTATACGTATATAATCAGCTCCAGGATATACCAGGGAGAGAGAGAAAATTTAGTTACTCTTGGAGCCAATGGAAATAGTCAATTTTCAGAGTTGTGGCTGAATTATTAGAGATTTCTGTGTTATAAATGGCAAAAGAAGGGCCCCCTCGCCTATGTGGTAGTGTTGTCAGGGACCTAATATATAGTTAAATAATAATAAATAGTTAAAGGATGTGAGGGGAACAACATCTCTTGTCACATTTTCCACCTTTTTCAGAAGTGAAAACTAGCTCATTTTTCCGGCCCTTAAAACTACCCCCTGGATTATAAAATGTGTTGATTTAACAAATATAAAACAGAAAAGGAAAGGGTTAATATTTATTGATCATTTATCAGATACTCTGTAGCTGGGTTCATGATGTTCAGAACCTTCCAATGAAATAGCTATTAGCATCCTCAGCTTCTCAATAAAAGAAGAAGAGCTCAAGGTCACTCAACTCATTAAAGAAGAAAGTAGCAGTTGCATTTAGGTCTGTCGTATGCAAGTGATTGTGCTTCTTAAGTTTCACATGTCAATCTTAGTGTAATCAGGGTAACACAATAGTAAGAGAAATACTGAAGTCCAGAGATGAACTAAGAATTTATCAGTGTAAGACTTGTTAATAGCACCTTTTTTTTTTTTTAATTGTAGAACACAGTTTGCTGTTTTATGTTGTACTATTTCCACATGTCCAGGAGACCTGGGAACTCCCTAGAAGCTAACAATTGAAATAATGTGATAATGTGTGTTTGAGTAGTATCTGCCAGAATAAATGCAGATTTTACATTTTTACCACCTACATCATCTTCTGTTTCACTTCCAGTTTTGTGCAGTTGAATTTTGCCTTATTCGACTCAATATTTTTCCTTCCTCTGCTCACCCTATGCCTTCTCGATTAATAGGCTATGAACTAAAAAAAAAAAAAAAAAAATAGGCTATGAACTTGGAACCTGGAGGTTGACAGCAGAAAATGACCTCTCTCACGGCCATGGCTGTTGGTTGTGATTTGCTGAGTGATTTTAGGAAATAATGTTGGCTGGGGTGAGCTCCTCTCACAGATATCAAATCTACCACTGAGGACCACATTTTGTGATTGGTTTTGATATTAATTCCTTTGTCTAGGACACAAATCTGTTTGTTCAGAGTCACTGCATTTCTTTTCTAAATTGTTTCATGATAGGTAGCATGACAACATTTTGTGAGTGTTGAGGGCGGTGAGAAGTGAGAAAGTAATGGCTAATTAGAGGATCATGAATAAAATGTGCCTCTGTGAAGTTGTTTCACTTAACTTTGGGGCATTATTAGATGTTGACTTCCTTGATCATCAAAATCAAGGACCCATCAAGCTGGGGTCATCCTCTTGGCTGATAATTTTTTTTAAAGAGGAGGACTCCTTAGGTAGGTAGTTGAATAAAGGAATAAGGATGTGCTACAAAAAGGAATGTGAGTAATGAGAATTTCTATGAATGGCGTACTCCAGCCAGAGGAGAGGGAGCATCCTCAAGGCTGCCTTGCCCTGTGCGGGTGCTCTTGGAATGTGAGCCCCTTTCCTGAGCCCCAGTGCCTTCCGCTTCCAGGCTGCTGCAAGGCACATCCATTTAAGGTGTACACTCTTCCTTCCCTGTTCCCAAAACCAGGAAGAGAGAGAAAGCTTTATGTACTCATGGAAACAGAGTCAATTTTCAGGGTTGCGGTTGAATTATTAGAGATTACTGTGTTATAAATGGCAAAGGAAGGGCCCCCTCGCCTGTGTGGTGGTGCTGTCAGGGACCCCGCAGCTGCTGGCTCAGTTCATGATGTATTATACTGCTAGCATTTCAGAGTTCTCAGGGGATCTCTGGTCCTACCATAAGGTCAAGAGTTAACTACTTGTATTTTAGCTGTGTACTGCTATCAATACTGCTCCTATGGAAACCTCACTTGACGTCATTTTTGAATCTTTGTGACTGTAGCCAAGCTTTAGTAAAAGTCAATAAGAACATTAGATTGTTGTCTATATCATGACTTGCCACTTCCTGCCAGCCATCTCCCAATTCATTAGTAGAGAGTTTTGGAACTCCTGCTAGATTATTTATGCAGTCAATAGCAAAGCTTGTCTGCATTCATAATTGTTTGATTTTATGGCCTCTTCTTTAAACAAACATTGTCTATGGTAATGTGATGCCCTGATGGATGGGAAAGGTTTTGTCTGTGAATATCATTTAGATAATTAAAAATGACAGATGAAATCGCCCGCTGTCTTGACCTGTACTTTGTTCCCTCAGTGATGCTGAAGAGATGCTGATTGCTGTCAATCAAAACCCATTGGAGGTTTGTAAATTCTGGCTGCTGTGAACTCTGACCCCCACTGTTGATCTGCAATAGATAATAACCTTGAAATTCTATTAGAATTTAAAAACAGTTTTACTAAAGGGGCACGGTATATATTTCTTTTCCTTTAGAACAGTTACTTCATGTCACTCTTTACAGTATCCAGAATTAAAGTAAAATACAGTGTTTAGCAAAGCTTAATGGACCAAATCAGAGCCAAGATCTAATTCTATAATCCCAAACTCCTGATTAGAATTTCTTTTCCTCTGCCTTGTCCGGTTCAGTAACACGTAAGCTTTAGCTGGTTCACTGACTGTTAATGGTCAGCATTTCTTTTTCTAGTTCTTACTAATTCTGTTGCTGAATGAATTATTTCCATGCTAGCGTGATCTTCCTGTGTTATATTTTCTTCCATATTTATCCTATAAATGTTTTAAGCTGCTTTTCCCCAAGCCCAGAGAAATGCAGCAACTAGGATTATAAAGGCAGTAGAGATCCAAAGGCCAGTGTTTATGCCCAACATTCTCAACAAACATCCTCAAAACCTTGGGTCAAGAGATCAAGTTGGTAAATGCATTTGCCTTGCAAATCGTTTTTTATCATTACCCAGATGCTTAAAATATATTCAGAAGACCCAGCGGTGTTTAAAATATGCATGCAGGTGAATAGTGATGGGAGTGAGGAGGAGAGCAACCACATTTATCAATATCAGAATCGTCAAACTCGCTAACAGCAAAAAATCGTTAGCAAATCCTACAGGCTAGAAAATTAGAACAATTAGGCTGTGACACTTTTTAGTTCTGTAGCAAAAGTGGGTAATAGCAGGAGCACTGTAGTAAGAGAATTGCAAATACAAGGATCTCTTCAAAGGTAATTGAAGTAGTATTGGCTTTCCTACTAGAGAAACTTCTTCAGAGTTTAATGAATTTATGAAGGGCCGTATGAAGCGTTATTATCATTGTTTTGCATTTTGTAATCAGCACATACTTTAAAATAATATTAGTTCTGTTGGTGCCTCCATGACAATGGAAAACAAATATTATCATTTATATTTGGCAGTTGACAAAAGTATCTGGAGCATAATTCCTACTGTAATTTTGAGGGTGTTTATCCGCAATAGAGCAGTAACCGTGTAGGGATAACACTACTTTCTAGCTGAAGTTTTATTGTTAACATTGGCAAATGAATTCTTTCAAAGCATTGCCACCTAGGAAAAAGCTATTATTGCCTGATAAAAGCAATGACATGGTAAATATAAATGTGCATGCATACATATTTTTTCAAGTGTCCTTAAAACCTTAATCCAATTCCTCCTTTGCTGTCTCTCCTCCCTTTTCTCTCAAGTCCCCGAGGATGGCCCATTCCTCTGATAGTCTGGCATCCATTATATATCGACTTATTACTGCTTTCATTTATTCATTCATTTACTCAATCATTCGTTTTTGCATTCATTAAACAAGCATTAATTAAAGACCATTTAGTACCAGGCACTTTTCATAGCACTAATTATTCTGCGTTTTCCTCTTATCTCCCGAGATAAATTATAAGCAAATAAACTTGAAGAGCCTGCCGTTCCTTCACAGACCAGGTGCCTCCTGGTTCTGGACGAGTGTCTTTGTGTCTCCTTAGTGGATTTGGCTGCCTCCCTCCCAGCTCCACCCAGAAGGCTCAGGAAGCACTGCATTAACCTCTCACTTGGACTTTGATGCTGAGGGAGTGAGGAGTGAGAACAGGGTACCGAAACATGAACTTTGTTGAGACGAGTAGCTGGCGAATTATGTTGGACCCTGATAAGCATGTGTGGCAAAGTCTATAATGCAGGTTGAATCTCAGCTGACTTGGGTCATAAACACTGCAACTCTGCTGAATTGGGAACAGGATGATACAACGTACAGACTGTGAACCTGAATTGTCCCTGTGCCGTTGACAAAGTCCCGTTTGATTTGATAATAAGAGTTCAGTCTCTGATTCCCTTGACTCTGCTTCCCAGGCTGAAGATCAAACTTGGGTGCTCTCCATTTAAAGAAAATATTTTGATCATCATATTTTAACCTTCTGTATTAAAGAATTCTCTATTGATTCCCAGATCCATTAAGTTTTAGGTGGCAGAACCTTTGTTTGTCTTAGAATAAAATCATTCCACCTTTGCTAATGATTTAATCTTATTTCACAAGATAGATTTTCATTTAAGCTACAAAAAAAAAAAAAAAATCCTCGCTGTTCCTGGACCCTCAACGTTCACAAATCATGCAGAGTCTCCTAAACAATAAATGGCTTGATAGGGGAATTTTGTGCACATTTTCATTTTTTCCATTTTCTTTTGGAACTTCTTATGATATTTAAGATACAGTTGGAAGGATTTCAACAGAACTAACTACCCTATATTCGCCATATATATTATGCATAGATTAATCTATCCCGTGAAAACTGGCACCTGTGTGATCCAGCACGTATGGGTATTTTGCAGCATATAAACACATATCATTATGAATATGGTGACCTTATTTATGTCTCACGACTTTCACTTTCCCGTGCAATCTGGACAGAAACATGCAGTGGCAGTGTTGTTATTTTAACGAATTTGCACAGAATAAAGAGAAGAACATCATTCAGATCTGCAGAGAATGATGAGCTTGGCCCTGAGTCGAGAAGGCACCTTTTCACCCTTTAGAAGTCGTTTGCAGTAATGGCATTATGGAGCCCATTTTGACCAAAGTCCTGCCAGTGACAGTGTCAGATCTTAAGCCTGATGCTGACCCAGTTATCTGGCTCTTAGCTCCCAGAAGAGAGATGTATAATGGCAGCTGTGCAGGAAGACTGTTTGCACTCCTGTTTATGAAGCACTTACTAAGTGCTAAGACCCACTCAAAAGCACTTTGAGGTGGACATTATCGCACTTACTCTGTACTGACAATTATTATTCCCATAATTCATAAGGACAAACTGAGGTTCTAAGAGCCTGTATAATTTGCCCAAGTCTCACAGTGGCCAAGCCAAAGAGCTGAAATGCTAGCTTTATTTTTCTGATCCTTCACTCCAAAGTCCTTCCTGCTACTGCCTCTGTCCTGGGCTCTTGCTTCCAGCTGCTGTGTTTACCATAGTAGCACATCTGCCTGTGGCCGAGCACACACTTGGTCAGGTATCTTTGATGCCAGCTCTAAGAGCATCCAGTTCTACACAGACAAAAACAGATACATAGGTCCTCTGGTAATCTAACTGAATTCAATCTATTTGGGGGATAATTTTTGTTTGGCTTCATTTTACAAAGTTCAGCCAAACTGATTTATGTGGGGCCTCCAATTATCTCTCCAGTACATCAGTGCCAAAAATCCTGTTAGGGAAATGTTCTTCTCATGTCTACCTCTCAGGGAGGGATGATTAAGAAAAATCAACTTCTAGTGGCAGCTGTGTCTCAGAAAAAGAGGTTTTCCCTACCTGATTACCCCGTTGTTTGGAGGATAGTTGCTTGGAGAAGAGTCTCATTTCCCAAAGATTAATAATACTAAAGAACGTTAAATGAAGCAAACAGCATGCCACACTGTGCAGAACCCCAGTTGAAACCACACTGTCCAATTCCCCTCTGCTATTGGGAAGGTAATTACTGAAGCTTTGTTCCTGTGAAGTAAATGAATTTTGAATCCTCTGTATATTTAATTATTCAAAACTGAACCTTTGTTATCTTCTTAAAAAAAAAAAAGTGCAGGTAAGCCCCGTGGTATGTTGTGAGTACTAATTACTTCTTCAAATCTCATCACTGTTTTAACCTGCTCTTGGTAATATGCCTTAGGAGTTACTTTGATTTATTAGCATGCTTGTGTAAAATGGGTGTATAATAAGGATGTTTATTTTGCCCGTCTACTTCCGGTTTAGCATTGGCTTTCTAGTTGTCTCCAAATGTCTTCTGACCTTAAATAGGCACTGACTTTTTAAGATTGGTGATCTAGATTGAAAAGCGCAAATCCATAAAATACAGCGAGTATTTTGCTGGTGAGGAGTGCCCCTCTCTGCTTTGTAAATGGCATTTTTACTACCTCGTTATCTGCATGCAAGTGTTGATTGTTGATTTTGAAGAGATTGTGAAATGGTTTCAGATTACCAAAGTTTATTTAGGCACATAAACTCTCCATGTGAGTACCAAGTAATTTTTTTTTTTAATTTTAAGGGGCTCCTGAGGTTATATTTTACAGCAATGTGAGAATTAATTGTGACAGTAAAGATAGGATTACAGCCTGTCACACTGTGCCACTGTGACAATTGGCTCTCAGCTGTCGGACCATTCATTTGTTAGAACGTTGAGAGTTGGAACTTGGCCTGTAACTGAAAATGGACCCTTCCTGAGGTTGGTTATGAAAGCAGATGACACAGCATAAGGAGGTTTGTGGGTGGAAGATAACTGTACAGTTCAAGAATGTACAGTTGGATCTCTGTGAGCAGTTTTAGCTTTCTTGTAAAAGATGTCTGAAAGGGGACTCTTGTCCAAACTCTGCCATGCGCTTGGTTTTATGGAGTGGGGATGAACTTTTAAAATAAGTGCATTGTTCGTGGAGAGAGTATGGCATTGCAGGCAGCAAGATCAAAGGGATCTCTTTCTCTGGGAACCTGGAGTGTTTGTGTCTTCCAGTAGAACGAGGAAGGCAGACAGGGATTCCCTGAGAGTGTGCAGGCTGTTTCTTCAAGTGCAGCAAGGGGGATGAGGAAAAAGGCTCCATTAAACTTTCAAAGAGACAGGGGAGTCAGACAGGCTGGTTCAGCACTCCCCGCTCTGCAAAAGTGCAAGAGCTCTCTCCATTGCTGTCTCTTGACCTGTGGATGGAAAACCGCCACATGTGATGGGGAAGGGTTACAAAGACAAGCAATCCATTAACTAAATCCTTTCCAAAATAGTAGCCTGCACCCTTGATTTGTTGTAGTTGAGGTTTAGGGGCTTTATTCTTGATCCCACAGAAATAAACCATTTCCTTTCTTTTCTAAGTATTCTTTTTTTTTAATTCACTACCTTTATATGAGGAAGAGTTCTTAATACTCACATTTATCTAAATCTGTATCAAAGATACTGTAAGTGCAGGATGTGGATCCTGGTTTCTAATTCCACTTATTGCATCCTAAGCTCACTCATTAATTAGCTGTGTGACCTTGAGCAAGTCGCTTGAACACACTGTGCCTCAGTTCTCAACTGAAAAACAGAAACAGAATTGAAACCTAAAGCCTAAAAGGAGAAAGAAAAATTGTACTCCTACAGTCAATATACTGTATGCTAGCTGCAGCTATTATTTTTATTAACCAAAATAATTTTGATTGCTTAAGAAATTTGTTGAGGTTTATCAGCAAAAAAAGTACCATTTCTGATAATTCCATGATGTTTTTCATCTTTCAGCATTTGTAAGAAGTTTCTTTATACATTTAAAGACACCTCTGACGGACACAATCTTGAGTGAAATAAGTCAGGTGCAGAAAGAGATGTTGCATGTTCTCACTTTTATGTGCAAGCTAAGAAAATTGATCTCAGAGAAGTAGAAAGTAGAATGGTGGTCACTGGGGTGGGGAAGGGTAGGGAGGACTCAGGAGATGGAGGGAGGGTGGTTAATGAGTACAAGGGTGCAATTAACTAAGAGAAATAACTTCTAGTGTTCTGTTACACAGTAGAGTGACTGTGGTTGACAGCAATTGTATATTTCAAAATAGCTCAGAGAGAGCATTTTGAATGTTCTCAATCCAAAGAAATGATTAGTGTTTGATGTAATGGATATAACAATTACCCTCATCTGATCATTACACATTGTATACTTGTATGGCAGTGTCACACTGTACCCCATAATACGTACAATTATTATGTGTCAATTAAAAATAAGAAAAAAATTAAAACCCAGTTCATTTTACACTAAGTGCCTTTCTAATTCATTATACGCACTTGTGGCTAAAAGGGATAATACCTTGTTATAAGCACTCAGAAACTCCAGAAGTACTCTTTGAATTCCAAACAAAGAAAATATCTTCAGGGACATAACAAGGGTTCACCTGCAAGTGTGGAAATCTTGCTCACACCTTATCTCCATGGAAAATCTAAGTCAAGCCCTGACTTGTTAGGGCCATAGAGAAAAAGAATGAAAAATATTTCTGGCACTCTATGGGTTTGTTTTAAATCAAAATTCTCATGAAATTAAGTAAAGGCTAAGACTGGTGATTGGGTAGAAAATGAGAGGGATAGTCTCACTGTGAAATTGTGCTGCCAGATAAATTAATGGACCTAATTAACAAAACACACAAATGGCTCTAGAAGAATGTAGACCAGAATGTAGATAACATAATCAGAGACATTCTTAGTCCAACTAGAGCACCATTCAACTCTACAGGCCTCTTGCCTGCCGTGGTCCATTCAGTGGCATTTGGAAACATTTTTAATTAGCTGAGCAGTGATGGTGGTGGTGGTGGTGGTGGTGGGGTGTGTGTGTGTATTTGTGTTTCTCCATAGAACATATTTGTCACACCAAGTATTGCATGTCTATGTAGGATTGCAGATTCATCAAAGTTGACCTGAGTTGGAGACCAACCTAAATGCTTTTTGCCCTTTCTCTTCCAGTGCTTTGCTTTTCAGTTGAAAAGAGACTCCCAAGTGGAAGGAAGTAGCCTCATTAGATTTCATTGACATTCGATATTGTAGAATGCGAAATTGTAAGAGGTCTTTTGTAGTTTGTTAGTGAGTTAGCCTTACCGATGCCATTTTCAAGATGTTAGAAAGCTGCTTTTTCCAAATCATTTTCCCTGTCAGAGCCTTATGAAAAACAGGCCTGTGATGTACTTTGCAATATTTGAAATTTAATTGCAGGGAGCAGGCAGATCCAAAAATCGGATTCCCATCATCAAGTGTTGATAGTCAAAGGCCACTAAGGAGAGTGTGGGATGGGGCTGTGCTCTCCTTTGTAAAAGTGTTTTGTTACACTGGCCAGGGACATGTTCCAACCCGTTTCAGGAGCTCCAAGTATATTTCCAGGAAAGGACATACATCCACTTTGTTTCCAGAAAACAGCACTCTGTATCGTTGGGCAGGGCATTGTTCAGTGTGAGATGTTGTAATCTGGTGGGTCCTTTTCTTTTGAGTGCCTTAGGAAAGCATTTCATTACTGATGTCACCGTGCCGTTACCGCTGGCTCTGCTGCACACCCGTGAGCACATTTCATAAGCTGAGTTTCATGATAGGACCTCATGTGCAAGAAGGGTGATATTTTGAAGATTAGATGAGATTTGAGATAGACAGACAGACAGATAGATAGATGGGGTACCACTAAGTACTCAATCAATGTTGAGTACTAGTTTGTTTCTAGTTTGCTACCATTACCTGTTTTTGTGTAGGAACAGTATCACAAAAAGATTCTACCTGCACCAGCTGATAACCCTACACAGTACAGTGAAGAGCACAGAATTGCTCAGCACCTGTCCAGAGGCCCTCACAGATGGAGACACCAATAGGTCTTTGTGGAAACATTCTTCGACACTGTGTAGAAGCAAGACCCAAGCATAGCATGGATTTGGGAATCCATGTATTTCAAGTTCAAAGCTATAAAATTCTTATTAAAAAACAGGAAAGAAAAGAAATGTCATGTCTTCCTGGGTTATGGAAGAGATCACCAAAGGTAAACAGTTACCTAGAAAAGCCACAGCCAGTCTCATATCCACCACCACCTGTGCAGTCTGTTGCCTAGTAGATATTCTAGTAAGGAAGCCCTTTTGTGTGTCTAGCTGAAGTGTTTCTTGATGACTGAGTTAATTTCTACTTTCCTGATACTTGATGTACCTTTCAAAACCAACAGCTGCGTATTTTAGTGGTATCTTCTGTGCTTCAAGGATTCATGCATATTAATCTGAAAAATGCCATTTAAATTGTCAAAGGTAAGGGCAGCATTGTGCCGTAGTGGGTTGAGCTGCCTCCTGCAATGCTGGCCTCCCTTAGGAGTGCCAGTTTCAGGTCCCAGCTGCTCCACTTCCAATCCAGCTCCCTGCTAATTCTCCTGGGAGAGCAGCAGAAGATGGCCCAAATGCTTGGATCCTTGCCAGTGATGTAGAGACTCACATGGAGTTCCAGGCTCCTAGCTTCAGCCTGGCCATTGTGGCCAGTTAGGGAATGCCCCAGTAGAATTAAGATGCATTGATATTCTCTCTCTCTCTCTCTCTCTCTCTCTCTATTTCTTGCTCTCCCTATAACTGCCTTTCAAATAGTTAATAAATCGTACAAAATAAATTTCCAAGTACAAATAGATGTTTTTCTTCAATCTCTTCAACATCAAACAGAGCCTTGAAATAATACAGTAGCCAAGTCCTGGGTTGAAAAGCAGTGTTCAGCTGGCGCCGCGGCTCACTAAGCTAATCCTCTGCCTTGCGGCGCCAGCACACCGGGTTCTAGTCCTGGTCGGGGCGCCGGATTCTGTCCCGGTTGCCTCTCTTCCAGGCCAGCTCTCTGCTGTGGCCAGGGAGTGCAGTGGAGGATGGCCCAAGTCCTTGGGCCCTGCACCCATGGGAGACCAGGAGAAGTACCTGGCTCCTGCCATCGGATCAGCGCGGTGCGCTGGCCACAGCACGCCGGCCATGGCGGCCATTGGAGGGTGAACCAACAGCAAAGGAAGACCTTTCTCTCTGTCTCTGTCTCTCTCTCACTGTCCACTCTGCCTGTCAAAAAAAAAAAAAAAAAAAAAAAGCAGTGCTCCTTGCATCCGCTCAAACTGTAGTTCCCATTTGGGGATGTGCTTCTTTAACTAGAATGAGTCTCACGGGGAGACAGACACCCTCAGCCCCTTGACTTCTGCCGACTCAGCTCTTGCCTGACCATCAGACAGCACCATAGTCACCCCTGGACAGTCTGCCCATCCGCCATGGTCAGAGTTCTTCCAGAAACTTTAAGATCAGAGGGTGAGAATTTTTCAGAAGCAATACAGTAGCCTCTCTCGCAGCTCCATCATCCTCAGAGAGACAGCCAGTTTTCTGCAACCATGTCCTCTTCCTGTTGTTCTTATCTTTGTTCACGCATGCATTTTCTCGGTGGGCATTTCTCGTGTGACTTTGCTGTGCCAGTGTGCTGGCTGCAGAGGCCTCAGGAGCTGGCCCGGAGCCGCACGAGTGCAGCACTCCAGTGAAGCACTGCTTTTTGACAAGGGCCACTAACTAGGCGGTTGCTCTTGTCCGTCAGCTCAGTGGCTGATCAAGTGCCAGCCGACAGTCCAAGGTAGAGAGGCACCAGTTATAGATACAGGGAATACGGCTGGGGAACAGTGGCTTCCAGGTCTCTGTAGCTGAACACATTTATAGTGGATGCTGGGCCTGGGCCCTGGCTGGGGCTTAAGACTTCTTGAATCAAAGAGAAGCCCCAGGAGCGAGTGTGAACGAGAGAAAGTCGCCAGACAAAAGCTTCCATCGTAATTGTGATTTTCATCAGGGCTCGCTTTTCCCTACCGTTGCAGCATTTCTTTTGTTCCTTTTTAGCAAAATATTTCCAAAGTTGGGTAGAGTGGGAAGAATCACTAGGCTCCTAAAGTTGTATTTATGAAATGCATGAAGTTTGTATGCCTTAAATAAAAGGTTTGTGTGTTAAAAAAAAAAAAAAAGAGAAAAGAAATATTAAGGAGAAATAAATGTACTAGAACATGGGATGTTGGTTGGCTCACAGGAACGTTGTGAGATTTTCTTTTCCATTCCAGACGAATGTAAAAGCAGTTCCCCAAGCAGAATGGAAAATGTATTTGTTTGTTTTTGTAAATAGGCATTTTAAAAAAGAGACAGCCTAAGAAATGTGGACCTCACTCTTTGATGCTTAGCAGGAGGTTTGTGATTTTCTTTCTTTCTTTTTTTTTTTTTTTTTGCATAACTTAGGCCTAAGAAAACATGCAATAGTACAATACATCACCGATACAACAGTCTGATAGGTTTATAAAATGTTTACCAACTGTATTCTGCTTTCGACCAGCAGGAAAACCTGCTTGTGTTATTCTATCACTGATAAAATGGTAAATAGCTTATGTAAGCCATGCAGCTTACATAAAGCCACATAGTTTACATGTGGGGTTGGTCATTTGAATAGAATTATATGGGGTTTGCACTCAATTTCTTTGTTAAGTGACTCAGTAAAATTATAGGGTCATAAATGGAGAGTGACACCACCTGAATCTCTTTGCATTTTATCTTCTCCACCCACTCCCTCCTCCTCCTCCAGCATAAACTGGAAGATGTTCCTTCAGGGATTAACTATTATAGTCCATGGGTAGTGGAGGTAGGTATCTGAAGGGTCAGTTGATGCCATTTCTTTCTTTCTTTCTTTTTTAATGCCAGGACAGTTTGGTTTCTCCCATCATGAATGAGAATTATAACTTGAAATCTGACAGTCCTGTATCCTCCCACTAACCAATTTAATTAAGCAGTAAGCACCAGTATTTGAGAAGAAAAAGTACAACCACATTCAGACGCCATAAAGACGGAGCTGTAAAAGAGCATTAATCAATATGCGGAATGCCCCTTCACTGACCTGGGGACTGGAGCTCGGGACGAAGACTCGCCTTTTCTCTGGGAACAGTCTCCTGCTCCTGCTTCTGCTCCAAGACTGGCAGGTGCTGCCTCTAAGTGAAAGTAGCACACGCTGCTGGACTGAGGGAATGAAACCAAGTCCTTCACTGGGGTATAAAGTTCTAGATGATGCACCACATGTGGTGGGAACTCTGATTTTCTCAGAAGGCAAAAAAAGAAAATGATTCTTTCATTATCCTTTTACTTCCGTGGCTTATGGAGGTGGCCACTGGTAGCCACGGTGGAACACTGGAGAGTGAATAAAACAGGACCGTGTTGATGGAATCTGTAACACATCCCAGAGAGAAGTCACCTTTGTTAAATCGGAATTCTGTAGTGGATACTGCTCTTTTTTTTCTTTTCTTACTGCTCATACTTGCTTTATTTTAGGTCTAGTTTAGACCTATTTTAGAGATCTCAAATGTTGTTTATTCTTAACTACTAATAAATGAGTACTTACTAGATAGTTCCGTGCTCATAGGACCTGATTTTTACCCTTTTGGTTATCTGATTCTTAAATATTAATCAGAGGCCACTTGGCTTAGATGTTGGAAGGGAGGGAAAGTAGTGATCCCCCTGCCTGCTTATCTTAACGGGCCATGACTGACAGCCCTGTGTAAAAAAGGGCAAGTTAACCAGGGAAAAACATAATGGCTTCACTTGGGCATAGTGTCAGGTGACACAAAAGCCTTCAGATTAAAGACCCAAACACCTAGAGCAAATTACCCATTTTTATGCATAAGATTTGATGCAGCACCGACAGCTCTGTAGAAAAGTGAATGGGCAAAAACAATATGTTTGAACAGTGAGAGATTGATTGAGGGGGAGAGTTAGCCAGGATTGTCTGTCTAGATGTTTCTGGCCACTCGGTTGTAGCATTTCTTCCTTGTGGGTGCAGGTCAGGACCCCTCTGACCTAAGGGTCTTAATTTTTGGTGGTCAACTGGAACACAGAAAAGCAGTGGAAGGATAGAGGGACCTTTTGAGGCTTCCTGGATGTCTTTGGGGAAAAGGAATTCTGGTTTCCATCACTTGCCTTGGGGAAGGTGACTTTTGGTTTCTGTGCCTTGCTCCAAGGAGAACAGTGAGTGAGGGACAGGAAGGCCAGGAAAAGAGAAGACCTTAGCTTCCGAGGCTCCTCTGACAGCCTCACATGGGGATATCATTTTTTTTTTTTTTAGCCTCAGTAATATCCACTTTCAATAGTGCCTGGAAACACTATATCATGAGTGTTTTATGGAAATGACACAGGAGTTTATGGAGGATGACATACTCTGTTCTCTGGAATGAGAATTATGTGCACTTTGCATCCATCCAAAATCAAGCATAGAACCTGTTCTGCAGTTCTGAGAGTCAGTTCCTTCTCTCTGGGGAACCGGCGACAAGGGGGAGGGAGTTCTCCTGTTCTGGTCATCCTTGTGTGTCTGTCTCAAGTTGTTCTTGTCTCCTGTCTCTGTTGTGATGCCTGCGTCTTACTTTAGAGCCTGTTGGCTAAGCTCAAGAGGAGTGTTACTCTTTGCTTGTGCGTCTACTCAATCTTTGGTCTTGACCGGTTGGTTTCTGCAGAGAGCTTTGCTTCTGTCGTACCCTGCGTGGTGCTGGCTGCCCGCTTTGCTTTGGGTGGGCCTGGCTGGGAATGGCTGCATGTCGCTGCAGCTCTCTGTCTCAGTCACTGGGCGAGCCGGACTGTGCTCTGTGCTGCCTGCCTCCTCTTCTCACTGTCACCCCTGTGGCATGGGGGTGGTGTTTTAAATCCCTGAAGGCAGGAAGAGGCCATTCTGAACAGAGTCAGAGCTGGAATTGGATCTCCCACGGAGCAGAGCAACCATCTGACTTTTCAAGGATGTTGTCCTCTTTCCTGTCACCTCAGAAGTAACTCACAAGTGGGTAACACAGCAGCATTTACTCTTCCTGTGGATTGCCTAACATATGCAATATATAATCAATACATGTCAAGCAGAGGAGCTGGAATGAAGCCGATGTCTTTGTACCCTGAAGAATGTAACCAGATCAGATCTTTGCCATAGAAGACCCTTAACCTCTTTCACTGACTCCAATGGCTACACAGGCCTAAATCATTCCCATTATGTTGGGAGTCTTTTGCTCTGTCTTAGGGAAAAAATGAGAGCACCTCTAGGAAATCCCATCTGTAAAAATCTCACAGCATCACTGAGAACGCAATAGAGAGTCATCAGATTCTTTCTCTAAAACAGCAGGTGACCGAAAAGACCACTTGCTGCCCCCATACCAGCACTCTGTTCAGCATCTTCCGTTGAATAACACTTATTTCAGTCTCTTAGTAAGGGTGTCTTAAGCTAGCATTATTTTCTCAAGGAGCTGTGTTTGAGATTCAAAGTATTTATTTGAGTCTACTACTAATTTGCCTTCATTTTATATTTTTTCTTGTATTAACCCAATGCCTTGAGCCAAATAAATAAATATAAGAAGTCAAGTGAGAGAACAAGATAGTCTGCCTATTGCAATACATTTTTCCCTAGGAAATACAAGGGCTCTTCAAACATTTCATGGAAAAAAGGAATTAAAAGATAAGCTTAAGAACGGGCATTTGGTGTAGCAGTAGAGACGCTGCTTGGTACATAAGCATCCCAAACTGGAATCCCTGCGTTGGAGTCCTGACTCCACCTGTCATTCTAGATTCCTGCTAATGCAGTTAGTGGTAGGCAGCAGGTGATGGCTCAAATTTTTAGATTCCTGCCACCCAAATGGAAGACTCAGATTAAATTCCAGTTTCCTGGCTTCGGCCCAGTCCTTGCTATTGTAAGAATCCGGGGAGTGAACCAGCACGTGGAAGATCTCTGCCTGTCTATTTCTCTCTGCCTTTCAAAAATAAAAGAATAAAAGTAAGCTTTTTTTAAGATAAATTTATTTTGGTTTAAAGAAAGTTGGAAATCCATGCAGGTTTTGTTTTTCATAATTCGCATGTTTTTTTTTTTCCATTAACTTTTTGAGATACCTTTGTATAAGTAATGAAAAGGAAGAACATCTTTGAAAAGCAAATCATCTTAAGCTAAAATATGTGAAATAATGTAGCATGGCATCAGAGTCTGGATACGAACACACGCTGAGAACTAAGCTGCTCTGTTTAGATCACAACTGCTAAAGCAGGATTTACTGCTGGAGTGTTGAAGGTTACCCTGACACTGTCTGTCTCAGACTGTTTAGCCCTATCACGTCCATTCTTCCCCTAAGCAAATTAGGTGACCAAAATGAGTATGTGTGATGGGAAGACAGAGAATATGAAAGAGAAGACAAAGCGGGAGTAAAATAGAGGCAGAGAGCAAAAGGATTAGCAAGAGCAAAAGACAAAGAGTTCTTCTTGGCTAGCAACTCTCAGAATAACCAGGGATGAGTTGGTCATGGAGGGTTCTGACTTTACTCTCTGTGACTCTACTGGAAGCTGTCGTAGGCTGTGTGTACACATTTCGGGGATCTCATGACAGCATCGAGAAGGGACAGTGGGTAATCCTGGACCAGCTGGTTTTCTCCAGTTCTTCATTCATTCCGTCTGCTTTCCTAAAGAGTGTGCATCAAAGCACATCTCCGCATTTAGTCACATCTGTGAGCTAGTACAGTAATTCTACTCAGCATTTTATTTAGTAATAAAGTATTACTCAGTTCTAAAAAAGGGTGAAATTTTGTCATTTGCAACAACATGGATGAGCCTGGGAGACATTAGGTTATGTGAAATAAGGCAAGCACAGCAAGAGATAATGCTGCATGATCTTGCTTATAATGTGAGTGTAAAACAGTTGATCTCACAGACGTTGAGAGTGGTTTCCAGGGCCTGGGAATGGAGAGAAGTTAGTGCGTCCAAGGTTAATAGTTAAGAGGAGTAAGATCTGGTGTTCTGTTGCACAGTAGGGTAAGTAATTAACAGTGCTGTGTTGTGTATGCATTGTAAAACACCTAGAAGAGAGGATTTTGAATGTTTTCAACACAGAGAACTGATAAATGCTTAGGGTGTTGAATATGTCAATCACCCTGATTTGAACATTGCACATGTATGCATGTATGGAAACATCACTTTGTACCCCCTAGATATGTGTAGTTATTATGTGGGGATCAAAAACAAGAACAAAACAGAAAATACAGAATTGCTACAGTTAACTCTCACAGGATGCTCTCCTAATAGCCTTTGCTCTGTGTTTAAATCTGTGGAGTGAGAACAGAGAGGCCAGGTCCACTGCTGTTAGTCCGCTGCTGTATTTCTCTAACCCAGAATCAGAATGTATGAATACCTTTGGAGAGTGTGCTTGGAGGGGCAGACCTTTCTAATGACTTGTTAGCTTAACAATAAACCATTGAAGCTACTAATTTGCCTATAAACACAGGATCCCACTGGAATTGCCAGACAAAGTACAGTTCAAAGGGCCTAATAATTGCCCTGTTCTTTTATACGGAACTGGTTCAACCCCTGCTGAGACTCAGAAGATTAAGAATGTGAAGGCAAAGAAAGCTTCATTCCCTGTAAACTTGGCTCAAGACCTACAAATTATCCGTGGTTGCTAATTGAACTCTTTATTGCCTCTCCTGGAAGCTCTTCAGTGGATGATGCGTTTACACGGTTTTATTTTTCTCCCTGACACTGGATGATCTTTGTCCCACAACTCAGACGACCCTCGGAAGGAGGCAGTGAACGTGGCGCTTGACTGTAGATGTAAAAGCCATCTTCGCCATCTCTGCCGGACCCCTGTCCCTCCTGCCCTCTGGGGTTGTTGGTGCTTGTCCAGCTCTGAGAGGAGGTGTCAAGCTCCCCTGAGTTAGTAGGTCATGTCCTTTGAAAGCACAGTCTTAACTTTTCCTGTTGAAATTAAAGCAACTTTTCTGGGACAGTTCTAGGTGAATTTCTACCAGTTCTTAGTATTCTGTTGATTCATACGATGTACCACTTCAAAATCAAAAACCTTGAAATATCAACAATGGTATGTGGTCTAACATCCTAGCAGGAATGGAGAATGGCTGGTCTCCAGTCCGCCCTTCTCTTTTCTAAGTATAGGCTGATAAATAAAGGCACTACGATTTTAAGAAAGAATTTGGCTGTGCTTTCTGTTTTCCTCACCTTCTCTATTTTTCTCCTCTCTCTTCCAACTTCTGCTTGAAGTGGATGTGAGTATTAAACATAGATGTGCTCAGGGCTGTGGCCCTTCGCTGCCCATCTACTGTGGGGGAGAAGTTAATCCAACCTCGGGGAACACTTTACTGCTCACCTCCCATTGCTTGACTAGTATACACTCAAGAAACACAGTTAGTATCAAAAGGATGTCTCAGAGCCTCCAGTGATTCTCATGTGGTGGATAACATGAAAAAGAAAAAAAGAAAAAAAGAAAAGCAAAACAACAAAAAAACCCTGCACATCAAAAAAGTTCTCACTCAGCAAAGTTAGAGAGTTTCATGATACATTGCTTCCTTGATTAAGTTTGGGTAAGGAAGCAGATAGAAAATAGGAAACTCCATTGTGAAGGTTACTGAAATACTATTTGTTACATCATTTTTCTTTATTAGTGACCATAGAGCATCATTCTTAGTTTGAAAGGAAAATATTTGAAAGTGTAAACAGACATGACTTCACTCCAGCCAGGAACTAGAGCGGCTCATTCTTTCCCCTCTTCTGCACCTTATTCGTCAGAACCTTGGTTGTCCCCATTTGTAGAATCTGGTTATTAAAGTTTGACTGCGTATCCAGAGTTCACTCTCCAGGGCTTCACAGATATGCTTTTGACTTTCCCTGCCAGAACTGAGTCTTTTCCAATCCAGTCGGTTTGCCTATGGCTCTGATGTTGTGGAAAATATCCCTAGGTAGATTCTTTTCAATCACTGACCAAATGCTGCCACATCCCAGAGTCAACCTTGTCCTAACCCATATTTGCCCTCTCTCACATGGCACCTGTGGGAAAAGGGAGCAATAACTCTGCCCTTTTCCATCAGTTCTTTTTGGGAAACAGCCAAACATCCTTTCATAATCAAATGACTGTATATCCAGAGGCCATTGGCCACCAGCCAAACATTTATTGGTCATTGAACACCTTGCATGAGGTAATTGTCAATTATCTTATTAAACTTGAACAGGGATCTGATTGTTTCCTTCGGTTATAAATGTAACTCATGTTCTTATTACTGTTAATAGCAGTGCTCATGGGGTGCCAGTAGTTTTCTGGGCATTGTCCCGTAGGAAGAGCTGTCCTGTGACCTTTGTGAAAGAAGACACCAGAAGCAGTGAAGCTGAGGAGGAGACTACTCACTCTGTTGATTTCAGAGAACTGGGGACACGAGGGGGAGCTGCCCATAACCAGATATGGTGCTGACGTTTTATAGCATGACAAACACTTGAAATTTCCATGATGAGGTTTTGGGGGGAGGCAAATGGAAAATGTGGAATGTCTTGGGCGACAATGACTGTTAATTATTTTGTTGAGAAACAGCTTTATCTTTGGATACAAATATCTAAGAGATGTCAAAGCAGTGAGCCCAAGGGTTATTGATAAGTATAACACTCCTCTTCCCAAGGCCTCCAAGTTCTGCTACTGATAATATCATAGAAATGCCTTCTGCCTCCTAATAGAAGGCTTTGATGACTTCAT
Organism: Oryctolagus cuniculus; assembly: GCF_964237555.1. Classification (NCBI taxonomy): domain Eukaryota; kingdom Metazoa; phylum Chordata; class Mammalia; order Lagomorpha; family Leporidae; genus Oryctolagus; species Oryctolagus cuniculus. The sequence continues at coordinate 42,066,132 of NC_091443.1, read as the reverse complement.
TTGCAACGTAATTTCAAGAATTGGGTCCCTGCTGAAAGCTTCAGAGATTGTTTTGTTGAAAGTATAGCAACTTGGGAATTGTAGTGAGGGAAGTTTCCAAGCCCCTTTTAGTGATTCTATGATGGGTCAGAAGGACAGTAGCTGGCAGAAAGAGAGGAGCAACAGTGTGAACAGGAAATCTCTGTACCTATAATGGGAACATATCACGAAAGAATAAGGACTTTCCCCTTCTAGTGCCTTTGTGCTAAAATAAATAAAAAAGCTTGTTAAAATAAATGTTTTTGCGTGAAGATATTATGGGATTTGTGTCAGCTTACCCTAGAATTCTAATTACCATTATTATATTTTTATCATTGTAAAAAGATGACACATCATCTCCCTATGGTTTCTAATTTTTTAGTGAAGTCCTAACTTAAATAGAAAAAATATTACAATTATAATTAAACATTTCCCTGACTTAACGACGACTGGATATGGGAGAGCAGGCTTTTTTAGTGGACCAGTTTTGTTTGAATGTCGAAGAACAAAGTAGAAAGTTCAGTGTGATGCATCCACTCACTGTGATTCCGGAGGAGTCTGTTCCTGCATCATTGCTTTTACTCCAGTTGAATAATACAGAGCCAGAAGAATGTTGACTTTTGGGGTCTGTTCACCTAGGGAGCTGCATCATTCCATACCAAAACTGAATTATACTGAAAAGTACAGCAGGACAAAAAAAAAAAAAAAACGGGGGGGGGGGGGGATATCTCAAAACACTTAAAGGAACATTCCTGCCAAAACATCAGACATATTCAATATTTTGCAACAAGTTGGCACTTAGTTAAGGAATACATCAAGTTGTAAATGATTGGGACACTTGACTGCCTTCTTTGTAGCCCTAACATTGGCAGTCCCAAGTTGAGCTGATATTAGTTTCAAAATTGCTGCATAAGTAAAATCAGTTCATAAATATTTATAAACTTATTTTGCTAATCCTTTTTTCGGGTCTAGTGTCATGAAGCTGCATCAGTTCAAGGAATTAAAAATAATACATAAAAGAGGCTCTTGAAAGAGTCAATCTGTCGTACTACAACTTCCTAAATGGGACTGAGTTCATGCAGCCTTTTTGCCTGGAGTTCCATTGCCATGAACAGTTGAACTTTCCAAAGCTTAGACTGAATACGTACATTTAGCTTATTTAAACTTTGTATTCTGCTTTCCAATTTTGGTGCCATTCACCTCTCCTTTCCATTTCTATCCCAATATTTCAGTCTTTGTCTTCATACTCAAGTGATTGCCCCCTGTTTCTCATCTGTCCCCTTGTGCTGGTTGATTTAATCCATCTTCTACACAGCCCTTGGATTAATAATTAATTTTCATCAATGGCATGGTTTAAAAAACAGCAAATTGATTATTTTTCATTGCAGTTCAAACTTTTGCAGATATTCAAGGATTTTTTTTTTTTTTTTTTTTTGCAAGGTCATCACAAAGAGATCAAAACCTACTTTAGAGCCCAGGAGTAGTTGGTGTTTTTGTAACAGCTGTGCTCAATGCTGCTGGATCCTTTGTGGATTTTAGCGCTGTGCACCCGTTTCACCAAGCCCAGACTTGTAATCGGTGCTTCTTAGGGCTCCAGGTTAGCACTCCCTTCCAACTGGAGCTCACACTTTAGACGGAACCAAGTTTCCATCTAGGTTCAAGCTCAGTGTTTCGCAAGGAAGGGTGATGCCCTCCAGGAGACGCTTGGTGGTGTCTGGAGACACTGCTTTGTGTGATGACCAGGAAGTTGCTCCTGGCATCCAGTGAGTAAAACGTCCACAGATGTTGCTAAGCAGACTTCAATATAGAGGATAGTTCTCCCGACAACGATTTTCCAGCTAAAATTTCAGTGATACCAAGGAATAGTGAATCCTACTGCTCACTGCAGGTTGTCTGAATCTCAGACCAGCTCTTTCAATACAGTTGTTGCCGCCTTTTGACTATGCATTGCTCTTTGCCTCCTCCTTCCTTTGCTCTTGCTATTCCTTCTCCTAGAAATGTCTTCCCAGCCATCTGCAAGTGCTCAGGTTCCACCTGCCAGACTTCCGATTTCTCAAGCTCAGCTTACATGCCAGCTACTCCAACCAAACAAGCAAGCAAACGATAAAAACCCTTCCACAGCCATTCCATCTGACAGGGGTGCTCTCTCTTCTGGACTCCTCATGTTGGCCTTTAATTTGGACCTTTTAGGACAGGCCACCTTGGAGGGTCCTTCTGCCTGAAACATTTCGCTTTTTAGATACTTGGATACCATACAACTCAGTGTTCACTGTAAAGCAAACTTGGCACCCTAATACTTTGACCTGTGTCTGAATAATTGTGCATAGTTCGCATTACAGCAGAAACTCCGAATCTATTTTTTTCACCTAACATTGAATGAGTTCTATCTTGCTCCAAACTCCCTGAGATTATTTTAATAAATGAATAATAATATTCGATCATGTTGATAGGTTTTAATGAACTGTTCTCCTCTTACTTTAAAAAGGTAATTTTTTGAAAATAAGTAATGTCATGCCAAATATCTTGAAAGTATTTTTGTACCATTTCTCCCCCCTCATCTGCTCTGTTGTTTGAATCATTTCTAAGGAATGATGTAAATGGTATAGCATAGCTTTATTGATGTGATACTTATTGCCAGATTTATCTACAAAGTGATTTACCAGTTCAAACTGTCAATGACTGGCAGTTTTTAAGAAAGCCTTACACTTGGAGGAGTAAGAAGGCCTGGGTTCGGGGGCAGTTTGCTCCTCCTGAATCATGCAGTCTGGGGCAGCTCACTTAATCTGATCCCATGATCTGACCTGCAGAGGGAGGTTCTGCCCTGCATCACAGGGTCATGAGCACTGAGTCAGGTGATGTCTTTGGGATTAAGCTGTAAACCACACAATTGCCAATGTCCTTGTGATAAATATTTATTAAAAGCCTACTGTATGCCAGTCTTTGCTAAGAACCAGCAATACAGACACACTGTCAGTTTCAAGGAATCCCCAGTCTAGTGCTATATTATTAGTACTATTAAAATATTATTTTAGTCACAAAGTTAGGAAACGATTGAATTTTTGAAAACACTAAGGATTGAAAACAAAGGCAATCTTTACAACAAGAAATAAAAGTGTGAAAGCTCACCAATTTAGTACAGCCACTGGTGAATGTCTGGATAATATCACTTGATCAGCTCCTCATCAGCCTGAACCACAACTGTCCTGCCTTGCTGGAATATTTTTGGTGTTTTTTTTTTTTCCCTTCTCTTTTATGAGGACAGTGCTTTTCTTCCTGCTACACACTCAGATGTGGATTTTCCCCCCTTCTTTTATTTCTGGGAAAATTCAAAGAATTTTTGAAAAAATTCCATTTGCTACTGATGCTCCTTTATCTTTTGCCGCATGGCGGGTCTCTGGAAGCCGCATGAGGGCACGGCCCCACTTGTGTGCCTTGTGTGACTCTCCCTTCAAGACTGCTTTGCTGCAGAGTAACTGGGAGTATTTAGGAACTCCAGCATCCTTACATCTGTCTTTTGGAGATAGGTATTGATTTTCCTGCCTTTGAATGTAAAAGCCCAGAGTGAGCCCTTTAGCGCCTCGTCTTTGAGCGTGCTGGGCATCAGAAGCTCAGGATATGGGAGTGACTGCAGGAGAATGCTTTGCAGCTGGCAGTGTGAGGGCTGCAGGTGTGAGCGAGCAGTGCCACAGCACTCTCATCCGGGGTCAGCGTTTAGCCTAGTGGCGAAGACACAGCGTGGGATGCCTGCATCCCGTTCTGGAGTGCTCTTCCTACTGTTGTGTGCCCGGTGGGACAACACGTGATGCTCGTGTTGGTGGGTCCCTTGCAGCTAGTTTGGAGTCCTGGGTGGAGTTACCAGCTCCTGGCTTTGGTCCAGCCCAGCCCTGGCTGTTGTGGGCATTTGGAGAGTGAATCAGAGGATTGGACATCTTTTTGTGTCTCTCTGCCTTTCAAATAAAATGAAAATAAACAAACTCCTAGCTAAGGACCAGAAGCCACAAAAATGGGTAGTCTGTGGGCAGATATAACTTACATGAGTAGAGATAATAATAATAAAATAATAATAATTGTTAGCACTTTGTGCACACACTGGAAAAGACTTAGAACTCTTAGTATGCCTGATCTAAATTCCACCCTCAGCTGGTTGATTGACCTAACCAAAGCTAAGACCTGTAGGATTTTAGAGAACTTCCATCTTCCTGGGTGGAGCTGGGGAATAAAGCCAGTCGTGTCCCAGTCGTCTCCATTACAGTTGTTAAAATGCACCTGCGATTCTTGATACATTCTTTTTGTATTAGGTCATAAAAGAAAATCAGCCTTCCTTTTTTTTTTTTTTTTCATTTTTCTTAGAACCAAGTGAAATAGATTAGGTTATTAGAGTCCCATGCTGTGTGAACACTGCAAGCCAAGGACACTAAAAAAAACTTCACAGCAAATAAAAATAAAAGTTTCTTTGGTGCCAAAATTTTGAAATCTGTGTGTTTCTTCATTTTATGATCAATTTCGTGATTCCCACATTATATGATGTTAATATGCCTGTATTCAAGATAGTGTGTATGTGTGTACATATATATGTGTGCGTGTATATATATATGCAATCTATATAAGTGTGTATATACACATATATTTAATATCTACATATGAAGTGATTATAGCAAAATGTTAAATATTGCTACATCTTAAAAAACATAATTGAAAATGACAAACTTCTTTAAATTCCATTTTCCTGTGAACTTTTGAAGTTCTCTAGTAAGTCCAGTGATTTTACTTACATTTACAAACAAAAAGAGATAGACAAGCTTAACCAATTGCAGCTAGGAAGGAGCAGAGACATCAGCTCCATGGTGCTGCCACTTCAAGTTCACTTCAAGCCAGCAACAAACATGTGCTTTCTCTTTCCTACTCTGAGTCAGCAAAGAGTAGGAAGAAATGAAAGCTAAATTGTGGAGAGAAGTCGAAAACTTTGTAAATCCCATTTCTGTTTCTTAACTTACGTTGCTATTTTAGATATAAAACTAAATCATAGGGCGCCTGTGGGAGGTAATGAAGAAACATCTACTAGGAGTTTCTTTCAGTTAAAACAAATAAAACAAGAGAGGTCAGACTTAACCTCAAATAGAAAACCCTCTTAAATTCCTACACTGAGCGGTTCTGCTTCATCACTCCTAGTTATCTTTTCTCCATTGCTGAAAGTTTCTCAAATATAAGAGGCAACTGAGGCTTTCACCCTCAGTCCTTTCCAACCCTGTCGTCTGTTGCCAAGCCTTTCTTTACATTTCTTTTTGAAAAGTGAATTACTGATCTTTGAAAAGTGTTAACATGACGCGTGTACTATCCTTAGAAATGCTGCTTCCCAGGTGGGTTACCCAGACTCAGGGGAGGGCGATTTGAGGGCGGTGGGGTGAGATGTGCTGGTGGGAGGTCCTGAAGTTTGATTTGGAGATCGCCCTCTCCTTCGGAACTGGTAGGTGAGAAGAATTGGTAAAGATGATAAGGCACTTCAAAATGCCAGTTAGGGCGTGGAAGCTGTAGAACTCCAGGGTAGGTAGATAGGAAAAGTAGATAGAAATTTGAAGAGTAGAATTCCTTTTTCCTTGATTCTACCCTCCAGTCCCTGAGATGCACTGCAAGAAAATGCTTTGCTGGTTCTGAAGTGTGAGGCCAGTGCTGTAAGTGACACACCAGAATTCCTTCAACAAGTATGTTTTACCATCAAGGTACCTGAGACTGTACTTCTTTCCATACATACATTGTTCTTCTGATGAACAACCTCCACAGAATCACAGCTTCCTTCGACACACAACTCTCTTTCCATTAGGGAGACTTTGCCTGCCATCTTCCTTTCCAAATGAGAGCTTTCTTATTCTTTATTCACCCCGTGAGTAGATTCTATGCTTAGAAAGCAGATGCTTTACATTATTCCCAAGACAAAGAGTTTCTGGGTTTGACTCTGGACTCACTGAAAACCCCATCCACCTTGCAAAGCAGCAAGTACCTGCAAGCGAGGGTCAAGAAGAAGAAGGAAAGCACTCTCAGAAGATGTTTCTGCTTGAAAATGAACAAGAATAATATGTTTTATCTTCCCGTTATTCCTGGTTGGCCAGTCTCTAGCCTTTCAGCAAAATGTAATCACATCTTTGCCTTTGGAGCAACTTCTTTTTTTTTTTTAACTTTTTTGCTCTTCCTATTCATATCTTACACTTAGGTTTCCATTGTTTATTTAGTTACTTGAATAGCAGAGTGGCAGAGAGACAGGGGGACAGTGAGAGAAAGAGATCTTCCATGTGCTGGTTCACTGCCCAAATGACTGCAAAAGCCAGGGTTGGACCAGGTTGAAGCCAGGAGCCAGGATCTTCATCCTGGCCTCACATAAGGGTGCAGGGGTCCAATCTCTTGAGCCATCATCTGCCATGTTCCCAGGCACATTAGCAGGAAGCTGGATCTGAAGCAGAGCATCTGGGACTGGAACTGGCACTCAGGTGAGGGATGCCCGTGTCACAGTGGCTATTCAACACACTGGCACCACAGTACCAGCCCTTCTGAGACTTCAAGAATGTTGCCTTCAAGAATAGTTTTCTGATGTTGTTAACTCTCCGTTACATTAAACACTTGATTCAGTCTTCTCCCTTTAGTATTCTGTGTGTAAGTAGCCCTGTATGTAAATTGCATGCACACACATAGGTGCTATGGTATTTGCTAGATAGCATCCCACTGAGTGCGTGGTCTGTGCATAAAGCACCTCTTCTTCTGTGTGTGTCTCTCTGGTTTCACCCTAGGAAGCTCTTCGTATTTCCCATCCAAGATACTCGTGGTCTTTCATATAAAAATTCTCAGCCTGCCAGTTCCTATTGACTCTGCCTGTCCGCTGATCAAGTCCCTCAGTTCTCTCCATTGACAGTATGTATCTTTGTCATCCTGTAAGATTGCTGCTCCAAAGTTACCTTTCTTAGAAAGTTGTCCCTCAGCCAGTGCCGCGACTCACTGGGCTGGTCCTCCGCCTTGCGGCGCCGGCACACCGGGTTCTGGTCCCGGTCGGGGCGCCGGATTTTGTCCCGGTTGCTCCTCTTCCAGGCCAGCTCTCTGCTGTGGCCAGGGAGTGCAGTGGAGGATGGCCCAGGTGCTTGGGCCCTGCACCCCATGGGAGACCAGGATGGGTGCCTGGCTCCTGCCATCGGATCAGCGCGGTGCTCCGGCCATGGCGGCCATTGGAGGGTGAACCAACAGCAAAGGAAGACCTTTCTCTCTGTCTCTCTCACTGTCCACTCTGCCTGTCAAAAAAAAAAAGAAAGAAAGAAAAAAGACTTGCATGAATTAAAGTGTTCTATTTAATCGCTCTTTTGCATTGTACAATACCCAAGCTTCTTTCAGCTCTTAAATTCCATGAAGCTCTCAGGATGCTTTTGTTCCCAGCTATACAGGAGCAGCTCTGCAGTAAAACTTCTCTTCCTTGCTATTTTCAAATCAAGCTCTGCACACATCAGGTGTACAATAAGTGCTTATGAACCAACTGCATCTCTACAAGTAGACTACAGAAGATAGCTTAAGCTTCAGCATGCACAATTTAGGTTGAACATAAGAGATAAATTCCCTGATAATAAAATTGATTGAAGGTGAGAACAAAATATTGAAAAACAACAAGGATTCTATTCCCTGGAGATGTCTAAAGGGAAAAAAATAATTTATCTTGGATGGAGTCAGGGCACTGGACTAGAAGATGTACTGAGATTTTTATCTGGCTCCAGGATTTTATTAAAATCCTCAATGATAACACTACTTTCATAACTTGTTTGTGGTAAGGGGTTTCTAGTTTATCTATATTTTTCCTGTGAAAAGACGCAGCAAAAATAACATAGGAAAGCCTAAGTTAGTGTTGTAAATGAAATACAGACTGTAAGAAATTAAAACGTGGAGGAACTATGCATTTCTGATGATTTTTCTTTGTCCAGTGATGCTGAATAGATTTCATTCTATTTTCTTGACTTCTTCAAAAATCCAAGGGAAAATATTTTTTATAATGTCCCTTTTTCTGCCTAGCTAATGATAATAATTCTGTCAGAGATAGAGACTTGCTATTCTTACTCTATCACAAGAATTAATTTTCTCATTTCATAGAAATGAGGCAAGCTGAGAAGTGAATCCAATACTTTATTTCTATAACTTATACCTTTTCCTTGTGGGTCTTGGCATTTGTACCTGCTTGCATATTTCTTCTGAGCTTTAATATTTTCCTTTCTACTTCATTTATTTTTGGTTGTTTTAATATGGTTTCCAATTATAAAAAATGGGATTTCTGGGGAGAAAATAAAACTTCTAAGTGCCAATGAGATGAGACTCTATAGCTTTGCTTTCTTGAATTGCTTCTATTTTTATATAATTCTTGTTAGGGAAATGGTGCTAAAAGTTGGGCCTTCATATTCTCAGGAAAGTGTATGCAAGATAATATAATTAAAAATCCCATTCAGCCTAATTGATAGGTACAGGTTATATAAATAAAAATTGGAAATATGAGTCTGTCTTATCTCAGACTATGGAGCATTGCCCTTGATAGCTAGAAATACTAGATTCAGTTTCCTGGAAAAGCCTCAAAAATCACTTATTTATGAAATAATAGTTTAATCAATCGCTGTCAAAAACGCCCCTAACAGGAATTGTCACTTTCCTGGTGAAAATGTAGTGTGAGTTAAATCCCGTCCTGTAAAATACAACTGATCTAATGCAGACTCCTCCATGGGGTCTTTGAAATGTCCAGGGGAAAATGTGTAGGATGAAAAGGGTATGCATGGATTTCCATTTTTTTCTGCACCAACAAGGTTATCTTTTTAAATTCTACTTTCCATGAACTTTCTGAAGTATTCTCGTACTCCCACCCCCACCCCCCCCCATAGGATTCAGAGCTGCTGTTGCTTAGGCCCAATTTCCATTCCAACTCCAATTATTTCCTTAGTGGGAAAAATGGAGAGCAGGTCCAAAATCAAATCGCCCAGTGCAGTGTTCAAAGCAAGGTGGGGTTGGATTCGTATCACATCTTTCCAGTTGTTAGGGGGAATAAATGCACCAAGTCTCTTGCTGTGAACCGCGTGGCCACAGTAGGCACTTCCTCTCCTCTGATGTCGCCCGTGGTTGTTGATGCCGTTGTCATCTAAAATAGCACCTGCCTTATTCAGGACAACTTTCAGAAGTGGTAAAGCAGCCTGGTTAGTAGCAGTGGCTTTCTGGATAAAATAAAGTGTGTTAAGTTGATCGAGGTAAAAAGAACAGAAAAAGCAAAAAGCACCAAGAATCCCATATTACTATATCCAGTAACATGGCTTACTTTTTGCTGAAAATTCAGAACTCTAAAAAACTTTTCTTGGTGGAAGATGTCCATGTATCTTCCACAGAAGAGTTTCCTTCTTTTAGGCAATTCTAGCTCTTCTGGAATGGCTCACACATATACTTTTTTTTTTTTTTAACTAATGCTGCAAGTTTCTGAGGAAACAGATGATTAAATATTAAAAGATCAGTGAACAAAAACCGTGTAGCATTTTTTCTAATTATGCACAAAAACTGAGCCAAGAGGAACGCGTGGAGCTGATGTTTACCCATAACGTGAAAGCTTATGTTCTCCGAGAGCATCCTCCCCATCCAGTGCCCACCTCAGCTTGCTGCTTGGGTCCCCCAGAACCTATAAAGTGACTGGGATGTGCCTCCCTTTCGCGCTGAGTCTCCAAGGACGGAAATGATGAGCCTCGAGTTTGTAAGCAAGTAAGAGGTAGAAGGACTAATGCTGAGTAGCTTTTCACCTGGATGCGTGTGTTGGAAAGGATCCAGAGTTTGCCGTGAAGAATGGCTGTAGATGTTCTGGGAGCCTCCTGGGCTCTCTGTGCTGCTGGCAATAGACAGTGTATTACCAACTGAACCAGAGAATTTCCACAGAAACGTTTCCTGAGGCACTGCAAATAAACTAATATTTATTTTTAAAGGGACAGTCAAGGCACGCAATTTTTTTTTAACAAACATTTCCATGGAATCTTTGCTTCCCACCCCTGCTTTCCTTTCTATAAAAAATATTTGTGTTTCTCTGATAGTGACTTTTCAGAGAATATGTTAATGTAGTTGCATTTTTTTTTTCTATTTAGGATGTCTTTGCTCTTTTATTTTTATTGTTTTGAGGGAAGTGCAGATGGAAGAGAAATGCTTAGGGAAAATCCTTTTGGAGTTGAGACACTTTCATTTGAATATTTCCGCGATCATTGATCTTCCATGCAGGGCTCCATTTATCACTTTAGACAGCCCTGCTTTTGGTTCTGTTTCTTAATATGTTACCAGAGGCTTGTCCTACTATATGCAAATCAGTGATTTTAGCATAGACTCTCTTTTGTTCATCTGTTATCAGTTATTTTACTACTATCTACCATGGGCCAAATGCTAAGGATTACAAAGAGCAGGAAAAATCTTTCCACCCACAAGGTACTTATAGTCTATTTGAAAGACAAATCCTAAATGCACTCAGCGATTTGTAATACCGTATTGTCTTAAGTCCTAGTGTATGTTGGTGCTATACAGCACTACACTGTGCAGTATAGAAAACTCAGATCAAACTCTAATGTCTGATAATGACAATCACTACCTAAGAAAAGACTTTGAGATGAAAGAGGTCAGCAAGATTGGTTCCTCAACAGCATCTAGGGTGGACATAAAGATAGAGTGAGGATAAGGTGAAGGAACTTCAGAAAATTCATGAAAAAAAAAAAAAAAGAATCAGATGAGCAGTTTGTTCTGGCACAGACAGTTTTTGAAACTCATTCCTGGTTTTTTCACAGTGCACATTTTCCATGAACTTTTTGAAACCCCCTCCTGCAATGAAGGAGAAAGATACAAGACGTTAGGGAAAGGATCAAGGAAAGAAAGAACAATACAGGATTGTTTAGATCCATTATAGCATACTAACGTCAACTCAGTTTTTCATTGCATATCTGAAAATGTTGTATCTTTTCTACAGAGGTATTCTTTCATGTTTAAATCGCTGAAAACTGATTTTTGTGGGTGAAGGGTAAAGAAAGCCATAATTCTGGTCTGTATCTTGGGACAGTTCTTTAGAAGATACTGCTGAAGGAGAAGGTAATTCCTTATTTATTCATACTTACCGGAGTTAAATCTTGAAAAGCATTCTTTAAGCCTTTGGAGAAAAAAACCTTGTTTAGTGACCATGAATGAGACTAGAGGAGAAGATAATCTTTTCAGATAGGAAAATAAGAAGATAAAGATAAATTTATTTTTAGAGGGAAATCTACTTTCTGGGTAATTAAAGTGTTTCTATCTGATAAGGAGCTGAGTGTAACAGTTTCTGGGTCTTATGATAATCTGGTTTGTCTTATTTTAATGATGAGAAAAGGATGTAAAATGAACTGGCTGCTGAAATGGTGAGAAGCCGCATGGGAGAAAAGTCTCAAAATTGATACCCAAGAGGCAGAATTTATGGTTTTTGCAAGTGGTTTCCCTGGCCAATACCCTTTCCAGGTTTTTTTTTCTTTTCTTTTCTTTTCTTTTCTTTTTTTTTTTTTTTATCACTAAATGCTTAACTTTCAAATACAAGGTATTTGTCAACATTATCAGAAACACCGGACTGAAGGCAAATGTTCTAACATATTTGTTTTCTTACAATTAAAGCTGAGCTGACATGTTGAAAAGTTGGTCTTCAAAGCTCTTCAGAGGCTGCTAAATTTTTGTCAATAATTAGCCTTCACTTCACTTTCCAGACAAGGAAGTCAGATTTTTTTTTTCCTCCTCACATTTGCCAAGTAAGGATTTTCACTTTGAAATTTCCTGATCCTGGTGTTTGCATGTAAGCATTTCAAACAGAATCCTCGCCTTCAGCCACCATGTGTAGTATTGCATTTATGCATTCAACTTCTTACTCAAGTGATGCTATTTTTTTCTGCCTCAGCCTGACAGCCACTAATAATAACACATGAGGACAGTCAGACAAAATGAAGACAAATGCTGCTTGTCGCAGCAGAATCATAATGTCTTCAGACTCAGTAAAGACAGTCTAACTGTATGTGGATGCTCTTTATAGCTTATTTAGACCTGTGGTTTTTCCCTGTGGTTTTTTTTTTTTTTTTTTTTTTTAAGCACAAACATTGTGCAGAAATACATTAAGGCAACATATGGGCCTGTTAGTTAGCCAAAACAATGTGGAACCATGGAGAATAGAGATTGCAAAGCACAGATGGATACTGTAAAAAATTCATGAGTGGCATAACAGATCTAAAAGGTAAATTTTAGTCAAAATTCAAGTGGAAAGCCTGGGAAATACTTAAGAATTTGGCTTTATGAGGTTTTTCAAATCACACAAGATGAAACATTGTGAATATTCCACAGATTTGTTTATGCCATAATGTGAAAATCAGAGCTCATCATTCAAGAATAATTATGTCTATATAGATTCATGCCATCAGAAGTAGATTGCTGATAAACAATAGCGCTTTGCTTCTATTTGATGTAAACGCCGCAGTATTAAATATCCATATTATTTCCAGCTCAATATTAGAAAGTGTCAGTCATTGTGACAAGCCAGGCAAGAGCAGTTCATTGAGCCGTCCTCTGTGTAGCCAAGTGCTGTCGAATAACCAGGTTTTCATGCTGTATTACTTTGTTGTTAAAATTGAATTCTAAGCAGTAAATTGGCAAATCATTTCCCTCTCTTTTGCATTTGGTTCTTTCAACCAAACCCAAAGCCTCAAGGCGACACTGGGTACCTAAGTGAACATAATCAAAACACACCTTGAATTTTGCAGAGCCCTTGTTTTTAGAAGTTGTCATCGCTGTAGCTCATCATTGCTGTCTTGTCTTAGGGGGGAAAAAAAACACAACAGTTATGCCTCAAGTCTTTGAGACCAGTCAAATAAAGGTGAGCCTTGGATCTTCATTATCTAGAACTAGTCTCATTCCAAAAACTTCATTCAGAATGATTCATGTCCAAAGATTACCTAGTGAAATAATTTGGTTCTAAAATTTCCCATGGAATGGGGTAGGGAAGAAGGCAGAAAGAGAAGGAAATTGTCCTATATGTCTAGTTTCTAATTACCTTGAACATAGCAGATAAATGAAAGCAACTTTCTAAGAGACTGTGAAGTTCTAACCGTAGAAGTAATTCCCACTTTGAAGTGTTGTGATTTTTCACTTGAGAATGATGCCATCTGACATGCAGCTATGTTTTCTCATTTTGTTGCTAGAAAGACAAAACATGGAAAGCAATTCTCTGTAAGAAGGTTTAGGTGATGTTCAAAGTGAGTTGCTAGATACCTTAAAATCTTTTTATTTTTTTTTATTTTTTTTTATTTGACAGAGTTATAGACAGTGAGACAGAGAGAAAGGTCTTCCTTCCATTGGTTCACTCCCCAAATGGCCGCCACAAGCGGCACTGCGCCGATCTGAAGCCAGGAGCCAGGTACTTCCTCCAGGTCTCCCATGCGGGTGCAGGGCCCAAGGACCTGGGCCATCCTCCACTGCCCTCCTGGGCCACAGCAGAGAGCCGGACTGGAAGAGGAGCAACCGGGACTAGAACCCAGCACCCCAACCAGGACTAGAACCCAGGGTGCCAATGCCACAGGTGGAGGATTAGCCTAGTGAGCCGTGGTACCGGCCAATACTTTAAAATCTTAAGCACTAGGTAGAGAAGTTGTACTGACCTGGATTTTTTTTTCCTAATTAATGAGACTGTGAATGCAGGAATTTGTAGAGGACTTCATTATACATTAGAAATCATCATGTGGTACTCAGAAGAAAGATGACGAGATTGAAAGTAGAGACTGTGGACAGAAAGGAAATGAGATCACTTCTTGAATTGGGGTAGTTTTCAATTTTTAAATTGTTCCTTCTCTAGATAACATAAAACAGAGGGAGGGTTTGTAGTTGGCTTTTCATTCTTGGCACTAACGCCACTGTTGGGACCTTGGAACAGCAAATTGAACTTTCTGATAGTTGTCCTAATAGCTCTTTCAGGAGGTTTTGGGTATCCTCCGTGAATTAAAGTTTGCATTAGTGAACCCACTGAGCAGCGGCCAAGACTAATTCCCAACTCTGTATGACATTTCACACATTGTCAGTTCTCAGTAAGTGTTATACGATAACATTTTGAGATCCTCATCTGAGAGTTGATGGGGAAATATCAAATAGTATATATGAGCTTTGCCAATGAAGTTGAGCCCAATTCAAAAGTGTGTTGTAGAGAATAGGTAAAGATGACAGTGTTTTGTCCCCTTTAAATAAAAGATAGATTCACTCCTAATATTTAACAGTGAGGTCTGACAAAGACAACCAACAAGGACGGAGGTGGGGTCCGGGGGAGGGAGGGAGGGAGGGAGAAAAAGGAATAGGAATAGGAATAAAGTAGGAGTTATAAAGGGAGAAAATAGAACTATGTTACTTCCTTGCTGTGTATACCTCCTGTTCGTATGGAACTGCCTAGAAGGACATGGCAAATATCAGATATATTAGAAATGTATATACGTATTTGTGTATATATATCACATACCTTCGTCGACACAGCATGGCTGTGTATGTTTTTATACGTGTAAATTCTCTTAAAATGTAAGCTTCACTGCCATACCTATCCCCAGTACCTTGAGGAATACCTGCAGAGTAGACACTCAATATGTACTTGTTGAATGAATGAATTTCTTAAGAATGTAATTTCCCATATGTTCCCATTTCTGTCTAAGAAATTGCAGATATATTGGCTTCTCTTTAAAAGCGCTAGTTTGCTTACTACTTGGCAACAAGGATTGCTGCAAAAGGAGCACATTGTAGCTTAGGGGTGTGCCATCTGGGCCAGGGGAAGAGAAATGGAAGGGGGTGCCTTTTAAATAAGTAGAATGGATTCATCTTCCTTCCTCTGATGGACAGTCCCAAACCAGTCAGGTCATTTGTTTTATTCATTGTAAAATATATGCTGTAGTGGAGGAACTAACCAACAATGAACATATTTGACAGAGATTTACTTACTATTATTATAAAACCACTAAAAGTAGTTCATGGCAATCCTGCTTTGCTGTGTTTAGGTGAAAAGCAAGACCACTGGACATTGAAAAACAGGTCAAGGACAATTTTTTGGGCCAGTTGGGTTGTCTGAAGAAGTCAGGGACTAAAATTTCAGAACCAGGTAACCAGAGTTCTAAGAAGGGTGTAAACAGCTTATTGATGGCCAAGACTTTGAATCGATTCTCCATGCTGACCATAGCTTTTTTCTTATTTATGAAACTCAGATTATTTAATTTTACTTAATTCATGGACCATGACTAGGTCCATTCCAGGAAGATAAAAGATGTGATGGGTTGCATGTAACATTGCCTTCTAATTCAACAATTTACCCAAAAATACCTTGCTGAAATTCACAAGAAACAGAATGTACATTCTTATACTGATCCCACCTTGATCCACATCAGAGTAGATAATCTGAATATTAATATTCACTTTATTCATTGTCTCTGGCAAGAAAACATGTGTATGGGGGCTGGCGCTGTGGTGTTGTGGGCTAAGCCTCCACCTGCAAATCCAGCATCCCATATGGGTGCTGGTTCCTGTCCCAGCTGCTCCTCTTGCAATCCAACTCTGCTATGACCTGGTAGTAGAAGTAGAAGCAGTAGAAGATGGCCCAAGTGCTTGGGCCCCTTTGCCTTCATGGGAGACCCAGAAGAAGCTCCTGACTCCTGCCTTTGGATTGGCCCAGCTCCAGTCATTGAGGGCGTTTGGAGAATGAACCAGCATATGAAAGACCTTTCTCTCTGTCTCTCCCTCTCTCTGTCTGTATTTTTACCTCTCAATGAAATAAATAAAATCTTTAGGAAAAAAAAAAAAAACAACAAACATGTGTACATGTGTGTGTATGTGTAGTGTATTTATATGAATGTGTATATATATATATATTTGTTTTTAAGGAAATATTTAAAAAGAAGTAAATGCACTTTAATTCAACAAACATATTTTGAGCTTTTATTCCTTGCCAGATATTGAGAGATTCACTGGAAGTAAGTAAAGGCTCTCACATACCATTTAGTAAATAGGGGGAAAGCAGACTTTTGAAAATTAATTACTGATGTGATGAGTGTTAAGAGCACTGTGGAAGTTTACAGCAAAGTTAATTAACACAGGTCAAAAACAATCAAGGGAGCAGGCTTTTTGGCTCAGCAGGTTAAGCTGTCGCTCAGAATGCCAGTATCCCATGTCAGAGTGCCTGAGATCCAGTCCCAGCTGCTCTGTTTCTGATTCAACTTCCTGCTCATGTACCAGGGGGAACACCAGCTGATGGCCTAGTACTTGGTCCCCGGAACCCACGTGGGAGACCCTGATACTTCCTAGCTCCTGGCTCTACCCTGACTCAGCTATTGTAGGCATTTGAAGAGTAAACCAGTGGAAGGGTTTCATATATCTATCTCTCCATCTCTTTCTCTCTCTCTGTGACTCTGCCTTTTAATGAACAAATCGTTTAATGACAGGTTTAAGAAAGTTGTAATACAAAGGGTTTTCAAAAACTTCATGGAAAATGTGTATATATGCATGGATTTCAAAAAATTGTGCCCAAAAATAATCTTATTTTTTATTTAAGGAATATAAACTTCATGTATTTAATTTATACAAATTTGTGAACGTGTGATTCTCCCCTCCACACACCTCCCTTCCACGCATACTCTCATCCTTCTTCCTCCTCCCTCTCCCTTTTCCATTCTTTTTTACAAAGATCTGTTTTTAGTTAATTTTGTACTCATAAGATTAACCCTACACTAAGTGGAGAGTTCACTGAATAGTATGAAGAAACAAGAACAAAAACAAGAATGTTGTTCATCAACAATCAAGACTAGGACTGTTCAAATTCATTGCATCTCAAGGTGTACCTTTTAGATACTCTATTAGTTACCACAGATCAGAGAGACCATATGGTATTTGTCTTTTTATGACTGGTTTATTTCACTAAGTATAATGGTTTTCAGTTGTATTTATTTTGTTGCAAATGACTAGATTTCTTCCCTCCCCTCCCCTCCCCTCCCCTCCCCTTCCTTTTCACAGGCAGAGTTAGATAGTGAGAGAGAGAGAGAGAGAGAGAGAGAGAGAGAGAGAAAGGTCTTCCTTTTTCTGTTGGTTCACCCCCCAAGTGGCCACTACGGCCAACGTGCTACGCCGATCCGAAGCCAGGAGCCAGGTGCTTCCTCCTGGTCTCCATGCAGGTGCAGGGCCCAAGGACCTGGGCCATCCTCCACTGCACTCCCGGGCCACAGCAGAGAGCTGGACTGGAAGAGGAGCAACCGGACAGAAGCGCCCCAACCAAAACTAGAACCCCAGGGTTCCAGCACCGCAGGCAGAGGATTAGCCTAGTGAGCTGCGGCACCAGCCTAGATTTCATATTTTATGGCTCTGTAGTATTCTAGAGTATATATACTATAATTTCTTTATCCGATCTTCAGTTAATAGACTTCAGGGTTGATTCCATATCTTAGCTATTATAAATTGAGCTGAAATGAACATGGGAATACAGATCACTCTTTGATATGCTGATTTCATTTCTTTTGGATAAATTTCCAGGAGTGGGATGGCTGGGTATTATGGTAGGTCTATATTCAACTTTATGAGATATCTCCATACTGTCTTCCACAGTGGATGTATGTACCAGTTTACATTCCCACCAGCAGTGGATTAGGGTACTCTTTTTCCCACACCCTCACTGGCATTTATTGTTTGTTGATTTCTGTATGAAAACCATTCTAACAGGGTTGAAGTGAAACTTCATTGTTTTTTTTTTTACATTTTTTTCTTTTTTATGCTTTTATTTTTATTTTTTAGAAAACTTTTATTTAATAAATATAAATTTCAAAAGTACAACTTTTGTATTATAGCGGGTTTTCCCCCCATAACCACCCTCCCACCTGCAAACCATCCCATTTCCAATCCCTCATTGTAGTCTTGATTTGCATTTCCCTGATGGCTAGTGATCCTGAGCATTTTTTCATGTGTCAGTTGGCCATTTGAATTCCCTCTCTTGAAAAAAATGTCTGTTAAGGTACATTGCCCATTTCTTAACTGGGTTGTTTATTTTGTAGTTGTTGAGTTCGTTGAGCTTCTTAATCCTTTATCAGTTTGCATAGTTTACAAATATTTTTTTCCATTCTGTCGGTTGCCTCCTCACTTTGCTCTTTTCTTTTGCAGGGAAGAAGCCTCTCAGTTTGATGTAGTCCCATTTGTTAATTTGGCTTTGATTGCCTGTGCTTCTAGGGTCTTTTCCAAGAAGTGTTTCTCTGTGCCAAAATCTTACAGGGCTTCCCCAGCGTTCTCTAATAATTTGCTGGTATTGGGTTGTAGATTTAGGTCTTTAACCCATTTTGAGTGGATTTCTTTGTAAGGTGTAAGGTAGAGATCTCATTTCATACTTTTGTATGCAGGGATCCAGTTTTCCCAGCACCATTTGTTGAAGAGACTGTCTTAGCTTCAGGGATTGTTTTTTGCTCTTTTGTCAAGATAAATTGGTCGTAGAAGCATGGATTGATTTCTGGAGTTTCTGTTCTATTCCATTGGTCTACATATCTGTTTTTGTACCAGTACCAAACTGTTTTAATTATAACTACCCTGTAGTATGTCTTGAGATCTGGTACTGTGATGCCTCCAGCTTTGTTTTGGTTGTTTAAGATTGCTTTAGCTACTCACGGTCTCTTGTGTTTCCATGTGAATTGTAGCATCATTTCTTTTTAGATCTGAGAAGAATGTCATTGGTATTTTGATGGGGATCACATTGAATCTGTAAATTGCTTTTGGTAGTATGGAAATTTCGATGATATTGATTCTTCCAATCCATGAACATGGAAGATTTTTTCACTGTTTTATGCCCTCTTCTATTTCTTTCTTTAGTGTTTTTTTTTTTTTTTTTTCTGACAGGCAGAGTGGACAGTGAGAGAGAGAGACAGAGAGAAAGGTCTTCCTTTGCCGTTGGTTCACCCTCCAATGGCCGCCGCGGCCAGCGCACTGCGGCCGGCACACCGTGCTGATCCGATGGCAGGAGCCAGGTACTTCTCCTGGTCTCCCATGGGGTGCAGGGCCCAAGTACTTGGGCCATCCTCCACTGCACTCCCAGGCCACAGCAGAGAGCTGGCCTAGAAGAGGGGCAACCGGGACAGAATCCAGCGCCCCGACCGGGACTAGAACCCGGTATGCTGGCGCCGCAGGAAGATTAGCCTATTAAGCCACAGTGCCAGCCCACATAACTCTTTCAAAAAGATTTTTTTCTTTGGGGCCAGCACTATGGTACAGTGGGTTAAAACCCTGGCCTGAAGCACCAGCATCCCATATGGGTGCTGGTTCTAGTCCCTGCTTTTCCTCTTCCAAGCCAGCTCTCTGCTATGGCCTGGGAAAGCAGTAGAAGATGGCCCAAGTTCTTGGGCCCCTGCACCCATATGGGAGACCCAGAAGAAGCTCCTGGATCCTGAATTTAGATCGGCTCAGATCTGGCCATTGCAACCATCTGGGTAGTGAACCAGCAGATGGAAGACGTCTTTCTCTCTGTCTCTACCTCTCTCTGTAACTCTGTCTTTCAAACAAATAAAATAAATCTTTTTAAAAAAGATTGTTTTGCGAGAAAGAAATAGAGAGGGAGAATGCATGCAAGCGCTAGCTCCTGTCCATTAGTTCATTCCCCACATGACTGCAACAACTGGGGTCGGGTTGGACAAAGCTGAGAGCAGGGAGCCCAGTGCTGTTCTTCCACACAGATGTCAAGATCCCAAGCACTTGAGCTGTCACGACATCCTCCCAGTATCTGCACTAGCAGGAAGCTGGATTCCAGAGCTGGAACCAGGAGTTGAGCCAGGCATTTGGGTGTGGCACACTGGTGTGTCATCCAGTTTCTTAACCACTATGCCAAAATCTTATTTCATTTTTCCATGAATCTTTCTGAAGTACCCTTGTACTGAATGCTCTGATTCATACATAAAATCTTAGAGTTGATCTCACAGAGGTAGTGAGTATAATAATGATCTCTAGACATTAGGAAGGGCAAGGGAAAGGAGACTGGAGAAAGGTTGGATAAGGAGTACCTAAACAGTTAGGAGTTAGTTCCAGAGTAGGTTAGCACAGTAGGTATTTATTATCTACTGCTAATTATCCTGATTTGGTCATTAGGCACTGTATGCATGTATCAGATGATCATACTGCATCCCATAAATATATACAGGTATTATTTGTCCATTATAAACAGTTTCGTAAAACTTGCGATGTAATGAGAGTGATTTAAAAATAAGCTAACCTATCTCCCACCTTCCCTCTCTCCCTTCTTTCCACAATTGAATACTTAACAGATAGTAATTGAGCGTCAGTTCTATATCAGGCAGTGTACTCAAGTCTGGCGAATACAAACAACAAGCACAGTTCCCCATGAAGGAGACAAAATAATTCACTAAACTATCACAGGTGGAAATAAAAACTCTACCAAATACACCCAAGGAGAGGCAAATAGTGCCACTGGAGCATGGGTTGACTTGACCTAGTTTGGAAGGTTAGGTTTCCTTGAGAAAGTGATACTTGAGCTGAAATCTAAAGGATAAATCAGAGTTAACCAGGACCCTGGGAAGAGTAGAGTACCTGAGGCAAAGAAAATGTGCCAGGGCAAGGGGACAGGAGGATACGTAATAGGTAGAGAGCATTGAAAGAAGGTGAAAGTGGCTGGAGTCGAGAGAACAAGAGGGCTGGGGCGAGAGCTTTGTGAGGATACCCCCATGGGACCATGAGGGCCAGGTTTCAGTTCCAGACTGATGGCAAGGATTCTCTTCAAGGGTTTTCTGCAGAGGTGATATGGTCAAATGCAGCTAGTTGGGCGTAAGCCAAGAGCTTGGAGCCTTAGGGATAAGGCTTTTGGTTATCGAGGCAGTACATGATAGTTGCTTGGAGCCTGGGTGGAGAACAGAGCAGGAACAGGGAACTGACCCTAGAGATACTTAAAGAACATAATTTATGGTTGACTGGGAGTAGGGGACGAGAGGAAAAGAGTCATGGCTGATGCTTGCATTGTCATTCAGGTGGCTAAAAGGGGTGATACCAGTACGTGGGAGAGGGGATATTGGAGGAAGAATTAGCGTGGGAATAGCGAATTGGCTTTAGGGGGCATTGAGTTTGAAGTGTCTGAGCCATGAAGTGCAGGAGAGGGTAGTTGGACATAGAGGCCTGTAGCTTGCAAGGAAGATTGAGAGATTGAGAAATGCAGGCACAGCAGCTCGGAGACGGGGGAAGAATGAAGGACTGGTCATAACCAGAGAAGAGACGGCACTTTTGAGTGATATGGAAGGGCTGAGTAGGAAGAAACCTCAGAAGTAAGACACATGTCCGATGAAAACCAGGAAAGAATGATGTCAGCACTGTAGAAGCCAAGAGAAAGGGTTTCAAGAAATGGGCGAATAAACAGTGTCAAATGCTGTTGGAAATTAAGTAGGACAAGGGCTGGAAACAGCTGTTGAACCAAGAGGAAGGTAGGGAGAACATGGTGGGAATATTTCTGGTGGAGTGAATAATAGGCAAGACATGTTCTTGGAGTGGATCGAAGGGCCCATAGAAGAAAACACAGGACATTTGTCACTCAGAGAGTTTGTGTTAAAGTGGATAAGCAAGGTAGGATTCTATCTGGAAGAAGATAAGGAGTTGAAAAGAGCTGTTCTAGAGTACCAGGCATTGGTGAATGAGTTGTATATGATTGCCAGCAACACGTAGCTACCTATGGGTGTCTTTATTGTTTATTTCATATAAGAAGAGTGGAGATGAATTGATGCTGCGAGTAGCTCAAAAAATAACTCAGCCACTTTCCCACTGCTCTTTCCGCTTATTGGTGGTTTGTCCTTGTGGTTGACATATGTGATGGGCAGTAAAGGCTTCTTCAGTTCCACACAACCCCATTCAAAGCAACAGTAAGGGGGTATGATCCTTTCTCTCTATCTTTCTGTTGGAAAGCAAAATTCTTTCCCAGACTTTTCCTCACCCCTACTCCTTCAGCCTTCTTCTTAGGGTCTAGGTAGGCAGGACTAAGTTATTTTCCCATTTCCAGATGAACCACTGGCAAGGGTGAATGCAGTTACCAAGCATAGTTTGGTCCAGGCGTTCTTAAAGAGTGGTCTCTAACCCAACCACATCGGCACTTCCTGGAAACTCATTAGAAAAAGAAATTCTTGGGCTCCATCCCAGTCACACTGAGTCAGAAACCCTGGACTGGGACTGAGAAGCCTATTTTAAGTCCTCCAGGCAAATCTGATGCATTTTCAGCTTAGAGAACCATGGGTTTCAACTACTTAAGTCATGGTGTGGTGCTAGGAAGAGGAATTAGTGTTCAAGGAGCTTCTATCTTACGAAGGCTGGGCCATGGTTGCTGGCGGACATGGGGAAGTGTCTGCCACCACTAGCTGTATTTCAGCATTGATAGGAATGGGTCACTAAAGACAGAGAATGACGAGAAGAAAAGGATTGAGAAAGGAGAGTGAGTGGGGGAGATTTGAAGACTCAGTGGAGGGAGCCTGAAGAAGCAGCCAGGGGAGGGAGTGGGAAATTTGGGAAGTCCCTTCTGTTGGTCTCTGGGAGCAGAGATAAGTTGTCTGCTGAGAGAGAGTAGGAGGGGCTGAGGGAAGGAGGAAGGGAAGGGGGAGAGAGAGAGAGAAAGGGAGAAGGGGAGGTGGAAGAGGATGCTTGCTTAAGATCTAAGATTGCAGAGACCTTTTAAATACTTGTGAGGAAGAGGAGGGCTTAGTGATCTGAAACCCTGCAATGTAAGTGTGAAGCTGCCTGCATAGGTAAACCTGAGTTTATAGTGGGCTAACCTGCCTGGTTGTGTGACGTGCAGCATACAGGGTAAGGCATGGAGCTCACAGGTGGTTTGATTCCGCTAAGTCTGAGGCTTTGTCAGAAGAGTGTGACCGAAGGTCATGGGCAAGGGTATTTAGGATGTGGATAAGGAAAAGGTAGAAATGATGGACCAGAGAGTTCATTCTGAAATCGGAGTTGAAGTGAAGATGCAATAGAGGAGAGGGTTAGTCCACGGGCCACAGTCACGATGCTGTCTTCCGCTTATAAATCAGGGGCGAACCAGTCCAGAATGTGACTTCTATTGTGTCTTCCTCACTCTATCATGGGAATTGTGAGGTTTATTACGGCAGCTTTTTCCTTATCACTCAGTTGTAGGACATTATGCAGGAAAACAAGCCAGAGGCTGTTATTTGGCTTACTTGGACTGCTTTTTGACCGGTTCTCTTTTTTTTTACTGATAATACTTTCTACAGACATGATTTTATAAGCCTTACACAAATCTTGCTAAGTCATACGTGTAATGTAACAAGCAAGACTGCATTTCATCCGGAAGAATTTGTCATGTCCCTACCCTCGCAGAGAAACAGTTGTAATGTTCTAATGCACTTGATATCTTGAAAGATATTAACATTTTACATCAGTAGAAATAATCTCCTCAAAGCTATTGAAGGGAGGGACGTTGTTTGGAACAATGTTATTCTTCTTCCTTACCTACATGCAAACCAGCCTCGATGTGGTCCACATGGAGCTTGGAGCCTGTTCTTTCTGCCACCTGACATGTTCTTTCTAAGGTTGTCCTTAAAAACGACACACCACCTGAAATCACATGTTTTGAAAATAATTATGTATACAGGATTCTTGCTACAAACACCCTAAAGTGAGTCCCACAGGTAGAAAGGTATTAACCTATATTTCAGATTATCCATCAGCGATGTTTTTTATGTTCCCCATTGCATCTAGTGCTGAAGTATCACCCTGTCCATATACGTTACTAAGGAAAATCAGACATCAACATCAGGACACCCAGGATGTGAGTAGGGCAGAGTGAGAGTCTGTTTCTTTGAAGAGCCAAGTACTTTGAGCATCAGCAAAATTGTTGGAGCGTAAGTTCCACAAGGATAATGCTTCTGCTCACTTGTCCACAGCTGTGGTCCCTGTGCTCAGAACAAGACCTAGAACATGTGGATGCCCAAGTAATTTTCAGATGTTTTGTTGTAGTTTTTATGTCACAAGTGAGTTCCATTTAATAGGATGAAGAATTTGTGGGCTCAGTTCCATTACGTGATAACTTAGAATCCACCTGAAGACTTCCAAAGAGCCTATCATTCAGTAGGGAGATGGCTTTTGCCATAAGACACAGAGAGCAAGTGCCAGGAGGTGTGCAAGTGCATGGATGTTAAAGTTGGGTAGGGCAGGATTCTATTCTCCCATTATACCACTTGCTAACTATAATTACGTGGAAGCATTTTTAAAATATCTTTACATTTTGGTGTCCTGCATCTATAAAATAGTAATAATAATTTCATCATATATTAGATTGAATGAAATATGACACGTAAAGTCCTTAGCACAGTGCTTGGCACATAGTAAGCTATTAGCTGTGATTACCAGCTATAATTAGTTCTTAAAATCTGCAACACAAATTTGTTTATAGATGTATATAAATCCATAGCAGTGTTTGCTGGTGCTAAATTCAAATAAACTAGTGTAAATTACAAGGTTGCTAATGTCAGACATTAATGTTCATTACAGATTAAAGCATGGAAATCTTCCCTCGTGCAGCAATCCATTTCGTCTGGTTGATTAGGAGATGTTCCCTTCTGAAAATCATCCGTTCACATTTTAAGTGTATGTTTACAGGTGTTTGCGCTAGGCCAATCCTGAGATGAGTGGTGGACTTCAAACCCCGCTATCTGTTGGCAAAAATGTCCTTTCCTTGAATCCCTTGAGGACTGTAATTGTCATTGATTCATACAAGATGAGCAATCTTCTGTTCAGTCTCTGTCTTTGGCTTTGGTATTTTCAATTATCAGTTAGCCCTCACATAGGAAATACTAACTCTCTAAGTAGTAAGATTGGTTGTGTAGATTTTTTTAAAGGAATACTTGTAAAATAACTATTTAGAGG
This sequence comes from Oryctolagus cuniculus, assembly GCF_964237555.1. NCBI lineage: Eukaryota > Metazoa > Chordata > Mammalia > Lagomorpha > Leporidae > Oryctolagus > Oryctolagus cuniculus. The sequence continues at coordinate 42,041,187 of NC_091443.1, read as the reverse complement.
TGGAAACTAAGGTGGTGAAGAACTTGGGAATCCCATCTTTTTACTATTTGTTGGGGAAACCACACAAGGGTGAACTAGAAGAGAAAACGCAAGACTTAATGAAAATATGAAAGTGACTCTCAGTCATTTAAAAGCATGTCATGCAGAAGAGGCCAACCTGGCACACTGATATTTAGAAAGAAGAGATTAAACAGAAAACAGGTAGGTGTTAACCAATGTCACACTTTGGTATAAGCCAAATGAACCAGCATCTGTATAGTACATACAAATGTTCTCAGATACCAGGAACACTAACTATTCTTCCCAAGCTACCATAGCTAGTGAGGGATAGGATCACAAACAGCATGTTTTGACATAAATCTAGAATATTTAACCCTAAGGGGACTGTTTAACACTGTACTAACTCTATCTCTACAGCTGGTTAGGGGCTTCTGATGTCAAACTCAAGTCCAAGGATCCAGTTGTCTTTGGGAAATTTTATTTTTATTCAATTCCACAACTATACCCAATGCTTTAGTCTTGGCTGCTGATTGAAACAGGGTAAAGAGTATAGGGAGGGGCTGGTGCTGTGGTGCAACAGGTTAACACTCTGGCCTGAAGTGCCGGCATCCCATATGGGCGCTGCTTCAAGACCCGGCTGCTCTACTTCCAATCCAGTTCTCTGCTGTGGCCTGGGAAAGCAGTAGAAGATGGCCCAAGTCCTTGGGCCCCTGTACCCACGTGGGAGACCCAGAGGAAGCTCCTGGCTCCTGGCTTCGGATTGATGCAGCTCCAGCTGTCGCAGCCAACTGGGGAGTGAACCAGCGAATGGAAGACACCACCCCCCCCACCCACCGCGTGCCTCTCCTCTCTATGTGTAACTCTGTCAAATAAATAAATAAATCTTTTTTTAAAAAAAGAGTATGGATCTCTTAGCACTAAGACAAAACAATTCAAGGGATAGTTTCTTTTGACTGTAAGTCAATGATGTCATCTGATTTTAGAGTAACTTGTGAAAAGTTTCCCCCGTAACCCCATGTTTTTGAATGTGATCTGATCTCTACATATGAGCATGAGCAGTGAGCAAGTTCGAAAGATTTTACTTAAAGAAATGGAACTAAAAACATTCTTGAAATAACCACCAGAAAGCGATTCTGAGAGATAACAAATTTAATTAGGAATACACATTGCAGTGGGAATATGCATACCATAGTAAACTAGAGGGCATATTCAATGAGAAGACATGGTTTTAAAGATAAAGTTGGGAGGGTTAAGTAACCCATTTTGAAGCGATAATCCCTGCTTATGAGGATCAATAACAAAGGTGGTATCAGTCCAAAACTGGACAAGCAGTTTCTGGGCAGATGTCCTCATAGAAGTGTTGTTTGTATCTGGTTGCAGTGGTCCTTATACAACATTATGGTTCTGGCAAAATGTCTTAGGATACTTGCTATTATCAGAGATACATGCATGAGATTTCCCCTCATCCCACCCTAAAGACCTCCTGACTTTATTCATTTATTTTAGTTAGAGGTCAACTCAGTTGACTCCATTTTGATGTTGACAACTTGCCTGTGATGTGCTGCCTGACCTTCTCCTCCTTTAAGGAATTTGCTCCAAACTATTTCTTTCTCCATGCTTCTATACAGAAAATTGCAAAGCTAGAATTTCTTCCTTATTGCAGAGGCCCTTGGAAGCTGACAAAAGAGTGTGAGGACAGAATGAAGCTAAGTGTTCTCTGCAGAGTAATGGTTCATCTGGTCAGCTCATTGTGAGTAAGATCACTCCATCGTTTAGATACACAGGGTTGCTGCCAGCATCATTTATGGACTTTTGGCTTAGAAAATTGCACCATAATCTGAGTGGGTATCCTAAAGACCCTGCACGTAAATTTGTCAAGCAGATGTGGCTTGATCAGGATTGCAAAATTGGGAGTGGGGGGGGGGATGTCATTGTTCTTGCAAGCTCACAGAGCAGTTCAAGGTCAAAATCCATTGGTACAGGATTCAAAGCAAATGTAGTCTCTTGTTTCTACTTTCCCATTCCTCCCTCCATCCTATCCTTTATTTTTAAGATTTACTTATTTATTTGAAAGGCAGAGTTACAGAGAGTGAGAGGGAGAAACCGATCTTCCAGCTGCTGGTTCACTCCCCAAGTGGCTGCAATGGCAAGTGCTGGATTGGGCCAAAGCCAGGAGCCTGGAAATCTATCTGGGTCTCCCACATGGGTAGCAGGGGCCCAAACACTTGAGCTATCATCTGCTGCTTTCCTGGGTGCACTACCAGGGAGCTGTATTGGAACTGGAGCAGCCAGGACTTGGATGGGCACTCCTACGGGCATTGCAGGCTGCACCACAATGCGAGCCCCTCCCTCCCTCCTTTCTATCTGAAGAAAAGAGTGAAATGTTTCCCAGGAGAAAAGCATGATTGGTAGGTTCTATGTGTCTGTGATTTGCTAACAGTCACATAGAACATTTGTGGAATCCTTAGGTGCTTGTCTTACAGTGGTCTCCCTCTAGAATTTGTTGAGCTCTGTAAAGCAGGGGAGACCCCAGCAGAGCTTGTGTTATGGAGTGATTCCAGTAGGAGTCTTCTTTCTCCCCTCTCCCAACCATGCTCCCACGCCTTGGGCCGTGTGTATGTTTGGGGAGGGGGGTGTCTGTACTATGACAAGACGACCCTTCTTAGCTCACTCTTTTGAAAGCACCAATTTGCTGACACTTTGATATTATCCCAGGGACATAAGTCAGGCAGTGCAATTGCCATCAGATTTCCGCAGTCACGAAGGTGAGCACTCGGGGAAGGTTGTAGGTTTACATTTGATTTCCACATCTATCTTCTCCCTGCAAATTAAATTATTAATTTTCCCACGTGCCTTCTTGTTTAATGAGAAGAGTGGTGGCCTTGATCTGTGCATGTGTGCAAACAAAACATCACAGCAGGGGTGCCTGAACTGCCCAGACAAGCTGAGGGGTTAAGCAGTCAGATGCAACTGTCTTGGTACAGCCTGTGTCGTTTGCAAGAGACTGGCTGGCAGTTGGCATCATAAACATGGCAGGACGTGGGCTCCACGGCTCTTCCCCATGTACGAATTCAAAGATGAAAGCTCCTTTTATGAATGCAAAGGAAAGATCAAAAGAAGGAGAAATAATGGCATTTAAAATGCACATGTGAGATGCAAAATTATAATATGATTGTTTTTCCAGGTTCCATTACAGTGGTGCTATTTTCTGAGATGCTACAGTGTTGGTTGATTACTTTTCCATGTTTGAGATAATAAATGCTCACATCAACATGATTGTAGATTTGTTACCATATGACTTCTACCACATATGGCTTTTCCAGCTTTTCACAGGAACATCTTACTCATTAAATATGAGTATTAACTTTCCCTAGTCTAGTATTCTGAATACCAGAGCCTGGTTCCCATTTGACGAAAGGATGACATATATCCATGTGAGTTATTTATTAATAGAAATCATTTAAATATGCAAATTTTACATATTAGCTTTTTGTTTAGGGTCAATAATTACCTTTTGTTTTATTTCATGTTAATTGAATATTGGGATTTCTGTCATATCTCAAGCAACGTAACTACTATATCTTGATTTTTTTAAAAAAATGTATTTATTTTATTTGAAAGAGTTACACAGAGAGAGAAGGAAAGGCAGAGAGAGAGAGAGAAAGGTCTTCCATCTGCTGGTTCACTCCCCAGATGGCCACAAAAGCTGGAGCTGTGCCCATCCCAAGTCAGGAGCCAGGAGCTTCTTCCAGGTCTCCCACATAGGTGCAGGGGTCCAAGGACTTGGGCCATATTCCACTACTTTCCCAGGCCATAGCAGAGAACTGGGTTGGAAGTGGAGCAGCCAGGACTCAAACCGGTACCCAATGGGATGCTGGCACTTAAGGTGGCAGTTTTACCTGCTATACCACAGTGCCAGCCCCTATATCTTGATTTTTTTTAAAAGACTTATTGACAAAGGGTTAATAACCAGAATCTACAAAGAGATCAAGAAACTCCACAAAAACAAAACCAACAACCCACTTAAGAGATGGGCCAAGGACCTCAATAGATATTTTTCAAAAGAGGAAATCCAAATGGCCAACAGGCACATGAAAAAATGTTCAAGGTCATTAGCAATCAGGGAAATGCAAATCAAAACCACAATGAGGTTTCACCTCACCCCGGTTAGAATGGCTCACATGCAGAAATCTACCAACAACAGATGCTGGCGAGGATGTGGGGAAAAAGGGACACTAACCCACTGTTGGTGGGAATGCAAACTGGTCAAGCCACTATGGAAGTCAGTCTGGAGATTCCTCAGAAACCTGAAGATAACCCTACCGTTCGACCCAGCCATCCCACTCCTTGGAATTTACCCAAAGGAATTTAAATTGGCAAACAAAAAAGCGGTCTGCAGCCTAATGTTTATTGCAGCTCAATTCACAATAGCTAAGACCTGGAACCAACCTAAATGCCCATCAACGATAGACTGGATAAAGAAATTATGGGATATGTACTCTTTAGAATACTATACCGCAGTAAGAAACAACGAAATCCAGTCATTTGCAACAAAATGGAGGAATCTGGAACACATCATGCTGAGTGAAATAAGCCAGTCCCAAAGGGACAAATACCATATGTTCTCCCTGATCGGTGACGACTGACTGAACACCAAGAGGGAAACCTGTTGGAGTGAGGTGGACACTATGGGAAATGGCGGCTTGATCAGCATAGCCCTGACTGTTAATGAACAACTTAATACATTATCCCTCTTAGTAGTTTTTTTGTCTGTTCTACTGAATATGACTGGTTTAATTCTGTAATTAATACACAGTTATTCTTAAGTGTTGAACATTAACTGAAATGTGATCCCTGTTAAACATAAGAGTGGGAATAAGAGAGGGAAGAGATGTATAATTTGGGACATGCTCAAGCTGACTTGCCCCAAATGGTAGAGTTAGAAACATACCAGGGGATTCCAATTCAATCCCATCAAGGTGGCATGTACCAATGCCATCTCACTATTCCAAGTGATCAATTTCAGTTCACAATTTATCATAATGAAAGGATGAAGAGTCAAAGGGAGCACATAAACAAGTCTAGTACCTGCTAACACTAACCGATAGAATAAATAAAGGGGAGAGTGATCCAACATGGGAAGTGAGATACTCAGCAGACTCATAGAATGGCAGATGTCCTAAATAGCACTCTGGCCTCAGAATCAGCCCTAAAGGCATTCGGAGCTGGCTGAAAAGCTCATGAGAGTATTTCAGGCATGGAAAGCCAAGACACTCTGGCAAAAGATCTCTGCGTGTGAGATCCCAGTGGAAAGAACAGGCCATCAAAGAAGGAGGTACCTTTCTCTGAAGGGAGGAGAGAACCTCCACTTTGACTATGAGCTTGTCTAAACAAGATAAGAATCGGAGAACTCAGAGGGCTTCCATAGCCTTGGAAACTCATGACTGGAGCATAGGGAGATTACTGATGCCATAGACAGGAGTGTCAATTGGTAAAGTCAACAACAGGAGTCACTGTGCACTTACTCCTCATGTAGGATCTCTATCCTTAATGTGCAGTACATTGAGATTTAATACTATAACGAGTACTCAAACAATATATTTCACTTTGTGTTTCTATGGGGGTGCAAACTGTTGAAATCCTTACTTAACGCATACTAAACTGATCCTCTGTAAAAAAAAAAAAAAAAGAAAGAAAGAAATTATCAATTCCCAACTTGACTCTCACTGGGATTAAACATGACAATAGGTCTGATCTGATTTCATCATCATTTTAAAAAATCATCTATTATTTTTCACTTTATGTTTCTGTGTGGGAGCAAACTGTTGAAATCCATACTTAATGTATACTAAGCTGATCTTCTGTATATTAAGATAATCGAAAATGAATCTTGATGTGAATGGAAGGGGAGAGGGAGTGGGAAAGGGGAGGGTTGTGGGTGGGAGGGACGGTATGGGGGGAAAGCCATTGTAATCCAAAAGTCGTACTTTGGAAATTTATATGCATTAAATAAAAGTTAAAAAAAAAAAAAAAAATAAAAGACTTATTTATTTATCTGAAAATCAGAATTACAGAGAAAGAGAATCAGATTTTTGATCCACTGGTTCATTCCCCATATGACTGCAATGGCCAGGGCTGGCCAGTCTGAAGCCAGGAGCCAGGAGCTTGATCCAGGTCTCCCACATCAGTGGCAGGAGCCCAAATACTTGAATCATCTTCTGCTTTTCCCAGACCATTAGCAGTGAGCTGGATGGGAAGTGGAGCAGCCGGGACACAAACTGGCACTTGTGTAGCTTGATATTAGAGTGTTGGGTTTATGGCTTTATGACATGATCAAATTCCACCTTAGTGATTACAGAGGATTTCAGATTGTTATTTAAAAGATTTGTTAGCACTTGTCTTTGTTTTATAAAGGTCAATATCTTCTTTGAGGATCTCAAGTTCGCCTTTTCTCAATAAGTGGTAGTGATATATTCATTTATTGAAATTAAATTAGAACTTCAAAGTTAAGCTGAATGAAGACATAATTTTGGTGATTCTTTATGATAACTTAAAAGCTGTATATAGCTCCCAGATCAAGAATATTATCATCTCTTTGGGTCCCCACCACATCTCCTACTTATTAGTTATTCCAGAGGGGGAAAAATACAATTTTCTGAGTCACTGTACAATCTAGGCACAGAACGGTATCACTCAGCAGTCTATGTGAAAAGTATTGATCTCTCTGATCACTGTAGCATTTTAAATATCTCTCATTCATAATATGGTATATAATGTATCATTTTATTTTTGAGAACTTATGAAATTATTTCTTTAAAAATTAAGAAAGATAAGATCACTCAGGAGAAAATTACTTTTCTTGTTTAAGTACATCTAAATCATTTATAAAGGGAAAAAATATTCAAAGAACTCCCAGCTCTACCCATTCCCACTGGGTAGAAGGAGACAATCTTTCAGTTATAATTATAGTTTCTAATAAAAGGAGAAAGTTTGTACAGTATTTTTATAATAAATTTCTTTGGGAAAAATTGACTTCCATGTAGTAAAACATTTCTGTACATTTGGTTTGTGATGCTGTTAAATGCAATGAAATGTACATCTATTTATACAGCTTGTGGGCACTTATTAGTTGGTTCTGTGTGCATTTCATGAAAGAATATCTGGCCTTAATCACTTGTATTTTCATAGGACAAGTATCAGGAAAATCCCACACTTAATTGCAAATATGTGAAATTACAATCTCCAGGCAAATGGCTTGTGAAACCTTTGGCTGGTTTGCAATAACCTTTGCTAAGTCTCAGTATAGTTTATTAAAAGTACCATGTTGGCTCCACTTTGAACTGCAGCCTCATTTTTCACGTTCTGTTTCAAAGGAGCCCTCTGCTGGACAGCTCTGCATGATATCATATGCACACACATATTTATATTTGATTTATAGGCTATAGTTAATATAACCCAAAAGCCATTTGTGATTGAAACTCTATCGTTGCAAATTGAATGCATCGCTGAAACCTGTTTTGTCATCACTTTTTCGTATTTAATGAACATGCAATTGTCTAAAAATAAAATGTTCATCCTTAAAGTTTACTGTAAATCACTGTACATCAGCATATTCCCACACATGAGATAATCGTACTAAATTAACATTCATTACCAATAATTTTAGTAATGAATTATTCAGCTGATATGCAATTATCACACACATTTCTAAAGCAATTACTTTATTACATAGGTATTCCATGCCATTGATTATACTTGTCTGTATTGCGTATGTAAATGCAAGGAATCTTTGCACTGACCATAGTTTCAGATGCAAGCTTTTTTTTAAAAACTGTTCATTTCTTCAGTGTCATCAGGTTGTGAAGGTATATGGCTAGGATTAACTACATTTTAGGAAACTTGTGGATACCAAAAAATTGCTGTGATAAAATCAGACAAAACCTTAAAAAAATTGTAGCGTGAAGTTACAGAAATAGATGGTTTTCTAAGTGATTTATCAGTAGGCACATATCATCATCATTGTGTTTTAAGAGATATTACTCTAGGGACCTGCACCATGGCAAAGTGGGTGGAGCCACCACCTGCAGTACCAGCATCCCATATGGGTGCCGATTTGATTCCCAGCTGCTCCATTTCTTTCTGGGAAGGCAATGGAGGATGACCCATGTGCTTGGGCCCCTGCACTCTTGTGGGAGACCCAGAGGAGGCTCCTGGATCCGGACCAGCTCAGCTCTGGCCATTGGGACTATTTGGGGAGTGAACCAGCAGATGGAAGATCTCTCTCTGTCTTTGTCTCTCCCTCTCTCACTATCTCTGTAACTCTTTCAAATAAATAAGTCTTTAAAAAATAAATAAATGCAAGCTATTCAGAAACTGATAAATGATAACTTCAATTATAGTCTCATCCATATTTAGCCTTAGTTATAAGACAGTGAAGGGAGACCACATAGCATCATGGAACAGTCTTTCCAGCTGGAGAGACTGAGTTCAAATCTTGCCTTTGTGGCTCTGATTTGCCTGACCTCGTCTTCAGACAGAGGGCAGTGAAGCAATCAGAGAGCACTGTGGTGAGGGTTATTAACATGTGTCGAGAGCCCAGCACCGCAACCAGGTAACTGTGCAACATGCCGCTGGAATGTTCTCCATGCCTCTGCAGGTAACTGTTTATTAGAGCAGGTGTACGTTGCTTATGTAAGCAAGTAGCCACCAAGATTTAACTGTTCTTCGATGCAATTTATGTGTAGCAGGTTAAGTATAGTGAGATGGAAGTCATGAATAGTATGTGAGAAGTTGTAGGCAACGTCTCAGCTTGCAAACTTTAGAGTTAAACCTGATTTGTCAAAGCCTGGAGAAGGCCATTCCTCTGAAATGGCTGAAGCAATGGGAGCCATCAAAGCTGTGTTCAGTGCAAGCAGATCTTTCAAAAAATTATGTTGAAAGTGAAAAATTATTGTTTTAGAACGTTTTAGTGTAACAGTCATCTCATTTCCATGGCTGAAGTGAACTAGAACGAGGAATGGCAGGACTGAGAAAGCATCGTTAGGTCAGTCCTCACTGGTTCTGTCTTGGATTATGCACCCATTAGGATTTACGTCACAGAAAGTTGATTCTTTTGAACATCTGTAAGGAAATTCTGTAGCTTGGCAGTAGCTTACGTGTGTGTGTATATTTTCACAGAAGTGTAAACAAGGACCCAGAATATAGTGTCAGTTGAGTGAATTTTGTTTGAATAAACAAAAGAATAAACAGAGCATTCTTTTGTCAAGTGGCAAATGTTAGAATATTCTTCAGTAGATGATGAGCCAAGTTAGACTCTTCATAGGAGGAAGACCCTCAGTACAAAGCCTTTGACTTAAATAGTTTGGGGGGATGGGGACCTATATACATATCAGCAGCCAAAATGCTTTAAAGGTCAAATTCAGGTGAATAGATGTGCCCACATATAGAAAATGTAACAAATATAATTTAATGATCCAGATATCTCAGACATCTGCAAAAAGTTGTGAGTCAAGAAACATTAATTTATTTGAACACATTGACTAAATAAATATACAGTTATGTGTCCAGTGCTTTGTTGGATACTCTGAGGGATATAATGAAGAATAAGACTCATTTTTTTTTTTTTTGCCTTAAAGGAGCTTGTAGTCCTTTTAGGGGAAAATATAAATTACTGTGATTAATAAATTCCTAGTGTTGTGGGTCAAAGCATTGTGGGATGGTGTCTACCCAGAAGGCAACATGGAAGTTGTAGATCTTTAATTGGACATATAGTTTAAGCATTGAGCATTTTGGGCATTTTATACAAATGGGCATTGAGCATGTTATAATGCTTGTGGGACCTATGAAGTATTTATCCTCTGTGAAATCCATCAATCATAACCTGGCATCCATCGTTGGTGGTTCAGGTGTCAAACGTGAGGGGCTAGATCAAAGGGCAAAACCTGGTCAAGTAAGTTTTGGTAAAAAGTTTTGAATTTGATGAGCCTGACCCAACTTAGATTTAATAGTTGTAATAGTTTCAAAAAATTCTAAAAATTTAATAAAATATCTTATCAAAATAAAATAATGTTCATGACACTTCAGTTTTCTGTTTTCCAAATGTTCTGGCATCATCCTGTACTTCAGACCCGAGTTAAGGATTTAGGATTTTAGAAAGTCTTATCTCTGATACTCTACAAAGGTGTATTAATTTTTAAATACTTTTTGGTAATTTGCTATTTAGCTATGTTAAATATTATAGAATTCTGGATTTATGTCAAATGAAATGAGTTCTTTTGCCACCATTTGTGTTACATGATTAGATACTAGATAATACAGCATCTAATGTGCTTCCAGCTAGGCGATGCCTTAGGTCAAGGACAACATAAGTTGGATTTGTTTACGCAAAGGTGGAGGCAGGTAAATGAACATGACCGAAAGTGAGTGAGAGTGATTTTGTTAAAGAACATATTCAAACTTACCCGATGCGGCATTAGCTCATCCTTTCCAGTAAATGTAATGTCAACAATTGCCAGTGTATATAGTGTTAGTCAACCCAAGTCACAGTCATCTTCATCTTTACCCCCCATTTCCATGGGTATTGTATAGAGAAGAAGCCTTTCTCCCTCCTCTACTTCACACCGACCCCCGTGTCTCTGAGGCCTCTCAGACACGACAGGATGGCCTACCATGGGGCCGCTGTGTCTGAGAGAAGAGGCTAGTTCCTCAGGACAGTAAGCACACAGTAGATCCGACAAGGCAGGTGTGGCTGGGACCAGCTCATTTCTCTGTAGCCACGCAGTTGGCAGTGTGCCTGGAGTGGAGGCTCCTTAGAGAAAGGGAGGAGTGGAAAGAAGCATGAAAAATGGATGCTATAGAGAGATGACTCCCTTCTTGTGGGTGTTGTGTCCCATTATGCTGCCAGGTCTCCTGCTGACTACTTACTGGATGCCTGCAACTGTTACCCCTAAGTAGGATAAACTGATCAGAGGCGTGAGCTTTCAGAAGGGCTTCAACGGATACATAGATTTAAAGAAGCAAAATCTGTAATAGCTAACTAAGCAGATCAAGGAGCACATGTGGCACATTTAAGGCACTATCCTGGAAAGATTATCTACTTACTGAGCAACTGTGGTATGTGCATGTGTGCTAGGTCACAGAAACATACGAACTGAAGCCAAAAACATCCCCCTTAGAAAATCCTCCCCAAGCCTCTCATCGTCATCTCCTTGCATTGTGTTTTTAGATCCTGGACAAGAAACTACTATTTTTATAAATCAGTATTGCTAGTGCTTCCTACTGTTCGAAATTCATGTTCCTCAAAGGTCAGTGACTGTATTTACATTTTTCCCCGAATAGTCAAGTATTGCTGCATATTCTCATCCAATTTACAACCTATTTCATCAGTGTAAATAATTAGTTTTTCTGAATAAATATGTATATTTGCTTCAGATACCCTTGAGGCTTTCTGGGCACAATTCAGATGCATACGTGGAAACTTCAACTCACTTGCAACTAGTTAGGAATCTGAGAAACCAAGGACACTAACTTTGTTAATTAGGAAAAACAACAACCCTTCCTTATTGAAATTCCAAATGCTAAGCCTTATCTTCTATTCTGATGTTTTCATTTTGAGACTGGTTCTGGCCCATGCCATCCCTACATATTTTGCTTACAAGTGGGCTTCTGAAAGACTTGTTTAAAGTCATCCAGGGAGAAGGAAAATATCCATTAACTCACAGCCTCTTATGGTGATTCCCCACTCAGCAACCTGGAGACCAATAGTCCATCAGTTCACAAAGGCAGCCCAGGAGTTAGCTGACTGATGTTCAATGACTTATTTCTATCATTCAAAGCTGTATCAGTGATATGACCAGTTTTGGTTTTATGTCTTCTAGTTAACTGATCTCATCAGCCATCTAGTGAGAGAATTGGTTTTAAACCTTCACAGGCACTGTGGTTCCTGTTAGGGATCACTAAGGCAATGTAGAACCAGATTTTCCAAGTTTGCCTGCTTGGGCAAGGGAAAAAAAAAAAAAAAAAAAAAAAAAAAAAAAAAAAAAAAAACAGTGGCAGGAGTTACCTGATAGATCTGTGGCCATAGAGAAAGTCAGGTTAAGAAGGACATGACTTATAATTGAAACCCTTGGTCCCCACGCTTTTATCCACTTAATAGTTTTCTACTTTCTGGACTCTACAGTGTAGTATTCAAGGAATCCAATTGAGTGTCCCAAATAGAGTGGCCTTTAATCTTCCCACAAGATTGATAAAGAGCCCCTTACTGTACTGGAATAAATAGCCCTGCCTGATGAGAGGACAACCACTGTGGGATTGAACTGATGTGAAGGATGGAAGAGGTGGCGGCATAATTTGACTTTCACTCTAACTATTCAGTGATCCTAATCTTGTATATATTTATGGCCACATAAAGATTGAAGTTATGCTGCAGTGCATAAACAGGGCCTTTCAGAGGCACGGGCCACAGCCAGGGGCCTCCCCGTCACGACGGTAGATGCAGCAGGATAGAGCTTGTGCTCACAGACCAGGAAAAGGTGCCAGACCCTGGCCAGATCGTCACAAGCTGCTGTGATCCTATTTCTCCCTTCATTTCCCAGTCCATTTCCACACGCTCTCTTCGTAGTTGCTGGTGAGCTGGGCAGCGTTTAAATTGGCTAAGAATTTTTTTGGTGACGATGTAAAGGGGATGATAAATTAAGCCAGAAGGCACTGAAGTACTGAAAATATGCTGTAACGCATTGGGGAATAGATGACACGTATGTCAGTCAAATGAAGACCAAGGTTGTCTCGGTGGTTAAAAAAAAAAAAAAAAAAAACCTGCTGATGTGACTGCTTGTGGAATTTTTTGATCATTGCTCCATATAAAATAAACAAACATGATCATGTAATTTCATGTGGAATTGCTGAGCATAAGGAAAACAACACATTCTAGGGTGAGACAGATCCTGCTCTCACCTGCTTTGTGTGTTTCCGTGAAATAGAGCAGTGTACGTACACAGGCTATCCAAAGGGAAGAGAGAGAAGTCTCTCCAACTATCAGGAAACTGGAGCTGAAGGAGGAGCTGCTGCCAAGAGCTCCCGGTGCATGGGAGACGCACAGCAGAAACAGTTGTGTCATAGCAAGAGTTTCCAGTATTTGGACAGTAGTATGTGAGGTGGAGGCTGGATTACAAGGCAGAACCAGGGCCAAGACAGGTAGAAGAGTCTCTCAAAAAAAGAGAAACAGGGTTGCAGGCCATGGGAAGGTGTTGACCAATCATGATTTAGGGTAATACTGAAATATCAGCTTCCTTCTTTCTTAACTTAGTCATTGGCTTCCTGTATTTGTGGTAATACTGGCTGATCACTGTAGTTTGAAAAGCATGGCCTTTCTTTTTTGTCCTAAGGGACTGGAAATACAGCATCCCTGCGTGATGGCCAAAATTTTTCTGGTTTGAGTTCTTGTGTTGTAAATGACTCAGCTGGACTGTTATGTCAGTAGTGATTCTTCCAGTTTTGGGGCAGGCTTCCAGAATCCACACTCAGAGTCACTAAGACATCCTGCCTCTGACTTGTGGTAATAAATACGTGGTATGAGCTTTCACCATCAATTTTATCTTTAAGACAAAATACCAAGAAATCATCTCCACCAAGCATAAAAAATTTTCACATTGATTAGTAAACAGCAAAGACAAAAGGAGAGGGATGGTCACACCTGAAATGCATGCTTTAGAGTTCTGTTGTGGTGCCTCCATCACTCAGTGGTCTCAGCCTTTGAATTCTTCAAAACCAGGTGGGCCTGTGGAGCTAAGGCTGGATAAGTGAGCGAAATGTAGGTGTTAAATTTCTACAGTGGTTCAGCTTCCAAAATTATAAATGATATCATCTTGGGAAAATAGTACCTTTTTTAAAAAAACTGAAGCATGCTACAGAAACTGATTTTTCGGAAACATTGCTACAGTCTTTGTGACGTGAATAGGGCATCTGTAGACAGTGTTTATTCTACGTGGTGGATAAGAAAGCTATTACAGAGACAGACTAAGGCCGTGCCTGCCTAAGCTGCATAAAGAAAGACCATTCACTTTTGTGTATTTTAAGATCTTTCCTACTGCTCCCAGGGGACAAATATGTGGTTTGTCTAGATAAAATAAACAGTTGCATGAGTAGCTATCCTTAAAGTTCTTTGTAGGGAACCCACAGGAAAAGGCACAAGTTGACTTCCCTAGTCTCTCCATGTGTTATTGTGGGACATTTAGTTGCCCTGGGCTCCTCAGAGCTGGTTTTTCACTTGGAATTATGGCTGAATCCATGCCCAGTGAGTGAATGCTCAGGAGGAACCTCTGTCATGAAAAACGCAAATGCTCACTGGAATAATAAATTAGATCATTAAATAGATGAAAGGGGTCAGTGTTGTGGCACAGTGAGTTACCTGCCTCTTGCAATGCTGGTCCACGTTAGAGCACTGGTTTAAGTCCCAGCTGCTCTGCTTCCAACTCAGCGTCATGTTAACGTACCTAGTAAGGCAACAGATGGCCTGAGGATGTGGGCCCCTGCCACTCATGTAGTAAACCTGGATGGAGTTGCTTGCTCTGACCTTGGCCTAGCTCAGCCCTGGCTGTGGCAGCCATTTGAGAGTGAACCAGAGGGTGGAAGAGCTCTCCCTGTCTCACTCTGCCTCTCAAACAAACAAATAGATAAATGCTTTTTAAAACTTACAACAACTTGCCTGGGATGTATGTTTAGCCTACTGGTTAAGACTCTGGTGAAGACACCCCATCCTATATCAGAGTACCTACATTCAACTTCCTGACTACAACTTCCTGTAATGCAGACCCAGAGAGGCGGCAGGTGATGGCTCAAGTGATTGATTGGGTTCTTGCCACCCATATGTGAGACCTCCCGCTTTGGCCCAGCCACAGCCCCAGCCATTAAAAGCATTTGGGGAATGAACCAGCAGAGAGAAACTCCTTGTCTCTCAAGTAAACACATTCATAAAGTGTTTTAAACAGAGCAATCAGTTGCAGGATCCCTAAGCAGTCTTTATCAAAAGGTAAGAGCTAAGTAAGATCAGCTGCAATGCAAGCCAAGTTTTCTAGTGGTTTAGAAGATGTTAGAAACCAACCCGAGAGAGAAATGTCCTCAGTTTCTCACTAGTTAGCAAAGAAGATAAAAGCAGAATATGAATTTGGTGTTGTAATGCAAAATTCCTGTGCTGAAAGGTATTTTCACAGTTGAACTTCTTCGCCAAACTCAACAGCCGTCTGTGTAGGTGCTAAAGGCATCAGATGGCGAAGCTTCGCCATCTGATGCTCGTACCAAAGCCATGACCTAAAAATGACAGTGACGCCAGGACATGCTGGGGGAGTTGCCAGATCTTGAAGGTGGATGGAACCTGTGAAATCCCCCAACACCTCATGTTCCCGATGAGAATACTGAGAAGCGGTGTGCTGCCAGATCCAGGTCCTTGTCACTGACCGTGTTGATACACAGAGGATGCTGAGGAGAGAGGGCTCCTCTGGGCCAGCTCAGGCGAAGCTGCATGAGCTCCAGGGTGCTGTGCACTGTGCTTCCTCTGCAGGTCATTGGCTGCTGGCAAAACTGGGTTTCATGCCGTGGGAAGGTGTTGACCAATTATGATTTGGGGTAATGCTAAGCTATCAACTTCCTTCGTTCTTAATAATTAGCTTCCTGTATTTGTTGTAACCCAGCTTATCATTAGAATGTGAAAAACCTTGGTCCTTCTTTTTTGTGCTAAGGAACTGTAAATATGGCAAATCTGTCCAAAAAGGCCAAATAGCTATTTTTCTTAATATTCTATATCTTTTTCTGTTTTAGGCTGTTGCTTTGTCATCAGATTGTACATTAAATATTGGCCTGAAGAAGTTGGGTTTGGTAAAGAATGTTGCAAAAATCTCTTCCTGTCTTGTGTTTTAAGGAAATGATTTGTTATCCTCAGTTTATTACCTGACATTTATTTTTGTTGACTTTTTAGTGTCTTGTGAACTTTGTTCTAACTATAGAGATAAGTTTAAATCCTGATGCTTGAGGCTTTATCTGGACTCTCCCTCTGAAATACATTTCATCTTGGTATCAGAATGCCTTTATGAAGACATTGATAAAAATAGAGAATGATTCAGGATAACTACAGGGGAAAATAGCAGAAGAGAGAACTTTACAGAAAAATGTGCTTCCATCATTTAGCATTTGAATTCGGTTGGTCAACTAGTTCTTACTCCACGTAAAATGTTTTGTCTATCAAGTCTTCCAAAATTTCAAGTCCATCAAATACGCTGCTAAAAGCAACATTGTGGTTAGAAGAAATTGTTTAGGTTCAGATCTAGCAATTCTAGAAAAAGAGGAAAAAATACTAAAACATTGAGACTTGTAGTACATGGGTGCTGTCTCTTAGTACACATTGGTCTCCTTCACAGATATTCATAAGTCATCATTAATGAAATGGTCCAGGATTACCAAGCATGGTACTGGATCTTTAGGTTATGATTTTCCTGCAGCAAGTAGCTTGGACATTGGTGATTTTGTATATGTACTTTTTCTATTGAAGTTGAAGAAATATATATGAACCATACATATATAATATGCATGCACTTGCTTCATACACATATAAGCATTATCCCTTGTCCTCTTAAAGGATACTGTTGACCCTTTAAGTTTTTAAAAACTATTTTTGTATCCTCTTCTTTACCCAGTGGCGAATCAGCAACCACATAGTCTTGCCAGTTACGCATTCCCTGACCCTTACTGATTTGCTATTTCATGCCAGAGTCGTGAGTATATGTGCATTGCTTGCGTACTTCCTTGCCACCCCAGAAGTGTTCATAAGTCCGAGATCACTCCAAGCTCCAGCCTTTTGGACACTGTAGTTTAGTTCCTTGCCATTTTTAAACTCATCTGACTTTTTTACTGTGACTCCTTCCGTATCTTACATATCCTTTTATTTTTTAAAAAAGATTTATTATTTATTTATTTGAAAGGCAGAGTTACACAGAGAGAGAAGGAGAGGCAGAGAGAGAGAGGTCTTCCATCTGCTAGTTCACTCCCCAGTTGGCCGCAATGGCCGGAGCTGGGCCGATCCAAAGCCAGGAGCCGGGAGTTTCTTCCGGGTCTCCCACGCAGTGCAGAGGCCCAAGGACTTGGGCCATCTTCTGCTTTCCCAGGCCATAGCAGAGAGCTGGATCGGAAGTGGAGCAGCTGGGACTTGAACTGGCACCCATATAGAATGCGTGCACTGCAGGTGGTGGCTTTACCTGCTACACCACAGCACCAGCCCCTTCGATACCCTTTTAACATCTGTGTTAACAAGTCTGCTTCCAACTTAATAATTTTCTTTTACTTTGATTTGTCTCACTACTGTACTTTTGTATGTCAGTCATTGCAACAGGACTTCATCCTGTAGAATCTCCAGATAGCGTTGAGAACTACTCCATTGTAGGATCTCTAGTCATGGCATTATGCCTGTCTGTTCACTCCACATTTTGAATCCATATACGTGAAGCTCATGGCATATGACTGAGGACATTCAACCTCATCCTTCATGATAATGACCACTGTATAATGTTACAGGTCTGTTGCTAAATTCTAAATCTTAGCGATGTTTCTCCCTCCATTTGTCACTAAGAAAATGAGCAGGGGCTAAAAAAAAATATGCAAACCAAGTCATGGGAACAGAGGATGAAATGGGGCCGTGAAACCTATGGAAAGGAAAGCTTGCGAGAGCTGAAGACCAACCCTGCGATAGCTGAAGGACCAACTTGAAGAAGACAGGTTCGTTTAAATCTACACATTTAGAGGAATTCAAATGACAAGCAGCAGCTCAACAGATTTTTTTTTAAATAGCACTATAGAGGGAACTCATACTGAACGGCTGGCCAGCGGGTAGCTGGTGTAGGACAGCTACACCACTGCAGTGTTCAGGGGCTGCTGAGGCCGCTCCCTGGGAGGGTCAGCATAGGTGGGGCTCAGGCACCGGCCTGGATAACGTTTATGGTTCCTCCAACTCTGATATCACATGATCTTATACTCTACTTTGTGGATCAGATTTGTGAGAGATTTAAGACAACTCTGAAAATCAGTGCCCATCTATCCACGTCTCTTCCCCTTTCTGAAAGTTGGAATTGCCTGTGAGGCAGGAATTTATCAGCTGCTCTGTTCTGATCTATCCGGTTGATACTCCCAATAGATACTCCAAATGTGAGGTTCCCTCATTACCATGTTATCATTCTGCTACCCAATTTGATAATCTGCTTTCAGAAATTATCCTCCTTATCCTCCATCAGTCATCAGTAATCTTCTCCCGTAGCAACCTCGGTTGTTTTTTAACTTAACCCAAATATTTTCCATTAAGTTCCCATCATCTACGGCTATTTTTTCCTTAGGTATTTAGCTTGATGGTTCCTGTTAGTTCTCTTTTGTCAATGCATGCTGTCTGTCACCTTTGTGAATGCATCAGTCACTTTTGTGTATTAAAAGTGTGTATATGGCTCACTTTTGTGTATTAAACATTATTCATACTAGTCTTTGTGCTAGTATTTCAAGTTCACTTTTATTTTCTATATTTATTAGAATACGGACCCTTAAAACTATAAGCATTGGTGATAAAACTTCTTTTATTTTGTCTATAAAATTCACTGTCGTCTACTCTCCCATAGAACATGATGGGAGACTTCGCCCCAGCTCTTCATGTGCCTCCTATGTCCCCTTTTAGCTCTCTTCATCTGCCTGATATATTTCCTGATCTTTATAAGAACTCTTCCGTCTTGAGCCAGAGGAGTGCATTGTAATTCTGTTACACAGTTTCAAAAACATATTTTCAATTAAAGAAAAATCTGTTGACATTGCTCTTCCAACTAGTTTTCTGATTCCAGGTTATGACCTCAAAGATGAAAATATTCCTCCAGGATCTCCAGTTTTTAGGACCAAAGCTTTAAAGTTTCTACGGGCAATTTGAAGTACTTTATATAATTGCCATTCATTCTCCCTTCCATCGACAGCAATGGGTCGGAGTTTGTGCATTGGGTGGAATGTCTTTTTCAGAAACAATGAGCTTCCTGATTACTCCCGCTGAATCACCATCCCTTCAGCCAGTAGAGAGTTACCAACTGACCCACCAGCCTGTGTTTCCCTAGAAACTGTGAAGGACCCACCCTGGGCTGAGGGGTTTGCCTCGTCCTCGTCTTGGGGCCAAGGGTGCTGTACTTGCTTCAGAAGATCCAAATTCACCTGCAGTGGGCAGTGTCATTTATAGGTTTTATGATTTTAGTGGAATCTAGTTTTCCCTTCTCTTTTGTCCTCTGTGATAGCTTCAGCTCTCTAATCCTCCTATGTTCCATTTCGTTCAGCATCAACCCCACTGAAATCTTTTTCTTCCAGTTTTCATCTTGGATTATTTTTTCCATCTTCTCTAGGAACACTTCATCCTTTCTAATAAGCTGAAGATACGTAGATATTCCTCAAATTCTTTCATGTTCTTTACTGGATAGTTTTATCTCATTCCTCCTTCAGAGAAAATGGGGAAAACTTATTACTGGTCTCAATAGAAAATTCTTGATTTGACTCAGTAGATTCTGTCAGTCTTGTTTTTTATTTTTCCTTTTTTAGCTGAGTAATGCTAATGTATTACCTAATTTCTTATGTAATTTATTTTCCAAACAGGAGTTTTTAATTATTAAGGAAAATATGCTTTATTTGAATATGATCTGACTAATGCTGAAAAATGTGACTATTTCACATGCTTCTTGATGTTTTTCTAATATTACATTGACTTGAAGTAAAATACTACGTTTGAGGTTTAGGATAAACTCATCAACTTATATGGGGGCGTTTGCATGTAGCCGCTCATTGCATATTGGGTCTTACGGATACTTGCCAAATAGCTTTATTCACCAGCTGCTATTCTGAATGTTGAGATATCCTCATGAACAAAGCATGCACCTTCATTAAAGGAGCTCGCGATTTGTGAGAGCGAGGCTGACCTGTAATAGCAACCCAGTGTGCAACATGCTATCATGTCATGTGGGCATATACAAAGATCAGGTGGGGCCCAAAGAACTACCCTAACTTGATCATAGAATTTGAGAGTCTTTGTAGAGAAGGATACTTTCAATGTGCATTCTGATGGATATGTAAGTTGTCACATGAATGAGAGAATTCAAAATCCAAGAAATATGTAAAGGCACAGAAACACAAGAGAGTATGGCATCCTGCAGGACCTGTTAGATAACCTGGCTACATTCTATTTGTGGCATGTGTGTGTGTGTGTGAGAGAGAGAGAGAGAGAGAAAGAGAGAGAGAAAGAATGTTGGTATAGAATGACATGATACTAGACCTCACATAGAACAGTAAGATACTAGAAAATTTTGTTCTACGTTCTGATTTTTCTCAATGTATAAATGCAATTATGACATAAAACAAGACTTGGAGATTAGAAGTAGGGTGACCAAATTGGAGAGAAGGGAAGGTAGCAAAGATCTGAAATTGAGGTAGCAGCAGTGAGAATAGAGAAGAGATGAAAATTCAGGTGACATTTAGAAAATGGAAGAGACCATACTTGGGAACTGAGTAGAGACATATGTGTTGAGGGGCAGTCTGACTTCAATATGTCTGGCCCAGAATACTTGGGTCAATAATGGCAATGATAAATATGGATCATCTGGGATGATGATATAATTTTGGGAGGGGTAAGAGAGATGATTAATTCAACTGGAGAGATAAACAGTTTGAAGTTCCCTTGGGACATATAGACATGGACCTGATTAGACTCTGAGGCTCAGGAGCCTTACAGATTTGACCATCATCTGAATTTGTATAGTAAGAGTGATAGACTTGGATGAAACCATCCAAGAATGCAAAATTTTAAAAGAAAAAAAATCAAAGGCCCAGACTCCTAGGAGATGCCATAATTTAGTAGGAAAGCAGTTATTATCTCCCTAGGAGACAGAGCAAGGGTAGACTAGGAATCTTGAAAAGAGGAGTGACGATTTGGAAAAGCAATTCAAAAACAAGCTCATGAGGACAATGCAAAAGGATGGGTGAAAGTGGAAGTGGCACCAAGAGCCCATCTCCGTTTTGGTGGCACATGTTTGAATTGTACTTAATGCAATGCACTGTCCGGGATGTGCTGTGTTACAGATGTTCTTGCCAACAAGAATGTGACTACCCTGTTCCTGTTTTACAAGATCACTTTAAATTCTGAGATTGGCTTGCAAGAAAGAATTCTGTGTACACCTACCCTTTGGTCATCTGTTGTCATAATAAGGACCTTCTCTGTGCCATCCTTTGGAGCCACAGTGAAAATGTCAAGGATGAGGGTTGTGTATTGCTGAAAACTTCTGTCCTGCTTCCTTTGCGCTTATGGGGTTGGGGAATTAGCATCATCTCAGCATCTGGCCTGGCTGGTCAGCACAATCCCAGAGTTTGCAGGCCAGAATCTGTCAGCATTGGACGATCCAGTTGGAAAGAGGAAGTGATGACATATTCGTAGCCAAAATCATTTAAAGAAGAATCATTTAAAGAAGTTGGGGGAGAGGGGTAGAGAAGGGAATTTTTCAAAAGGAAAACCCTCTGGGTGCTCAAGGACCGTTAAGCACCCGGCTCCATCCAGGCCTTCAGGAGCAAGCAGAAGTGGTCCTGTCTGCTTTGTGTCCACAGAGAGCAGACTACAGGAGTTCTGGACAGGACGCAGATTCACCGAGGATAAAGGAGAGTCTGAGAATGGCCAAGTGTGCCTCAGTCCCACATATCTTTCCCAACTCCACCTTGATGTTTAGAGAGTGTTCTGGATAGACAGTACCACCTGTATCTTAGCATCAAATCTGCAGACTAATCCCAGGGGTAAATCCCATCCTTGGACTACTTTCATATATACATCTTTATTAGCATGTAGCCATTCCCATTAGTTTATGTGTTGTCATGGCTGCTTTTATATTATATTAGCAAAATCGAGTAGTTGCAATGGACAATGTGTAGCTTGCAAAGCTTAAAATATTTACATCCTGGCTCTTGGTAGAAGCTTTTTTTTTGACCCCTGTCTTAGTATAAAGACGCTAACTTCAAAAACAGCTGTGCCTCAATTCATCTTATATGGATGAACCACTGTATAGCATAAGTACACAGACACCCACACAGCCACCCACCCACACACGGAGAAACTGAGAATTTAAATGGCTTAAAAATGCAATTTGCATTTTAACTCTGAATTTTATTTTTTAAACGTTGCATAGACTTTGTTTGGCTCACCCTCTTTTTCCCCTCCCAGGCTCTGTCTTAATCTTCCCAAGTGAAATCTGTCCTTTGCTTCATGTTGTCTTGTAACCATATTTCAATAGCACTTAATCAGTGATAAAACTGCTTTGATTTATTCCCAGCTGTGGATATTATTGTTGAAATCTGTGTAAGTGTTCCGACGTGTTATGATTGGAGCAATAGCACTTAAGAGTCCAGAGGCAAGTCAGAAAATTAACCACTGAGTTTTCTGATGCCTAAATTAACTGCACAGACAGTGCTGAGTACAATGAGAAAGTTGGGAGAAACTTACTTGGCAGTATGTAAAGTGTTGAAATGGCTCACCCATTCAAAGTATTACATTGCAAGGACAAGTTCTCATTGGCTATGCTTCCCCCAGGCAGTGCCACACTTTTCTATGGGAGGACAGCTGGCTGCTCTTTTCCTCCAGGACTTTTCTTCCTGGAGCGTCTAGATGATGATGCTGTGGCAGGGAATGTGGTACTGCTCAGCCCTGTGACGTCTCCTGCATGTGCCATTAGAGGAACTCTGCGGAAAAGAACAGGACAAGACCCAGACAAGCCACGATTGCAAAAGCAATCTGTGTTCATGGCAGAGAAGTTGGAGGAAACCGCCAGAACAGCAAGTGACCTGTAATACCAGCACCTAGAAATAACAGCTCTTCATGTGAAGGCTACCAAACTGTTTTTGATTCCCATATCACCCAAGAAATGAGATAGATCTCAAGAAAAACATATGTGCCTACATGGTGTTTGGAGTAGCTATGTTCCCACTGTTTCCAGCCAATTTCTGGTACTTTGTTCTTCATGTATTCCTTCTTTGAATGCTACCTTGCTTCACTGCTAGCTAGACTACTTGCAGTTTGAGTGGTACTATAGCTGGAGCTGGCCATGCTGTTACTCTTGGCTATTTTTCTAAATCTATTTTTTGGGCAAATTGAAAGGAGAAGCTTTCAGTACATATTTTAATTGTCATTGTTTCTGCTCTACTGTCTTGATCTGTTTATTATTAATATTTCTACCTATGGGTAGATGTTATTAGATGCTATTATTGATTTTCCTCGTTGCAAGGTGCTTATTGAACTAGGCTGATTTTTTTTCTATATATAAACTGCAAATATTTTTTCATGAGAGGAATATTTTTATGTCTATAGGAGCTCAGTAACTGTTAAGTCTTTTTTTTAATAAGAGAAAGGCAAATTCTTTTTTAACTTAAAAAATCAATCACTTGAGAGGCAGAAATACATACACATCCACACGAACACACACATACACACATTCAGAGAGAGAGAGAGAGAGAAAACTATCCTTTGCTTTACCCCTCAAATGCTCAGAACAGAGCCAGAAACTTAATCCAGGTCTCCCACATGGGTGGCAGGAACTTAACTACTTGTGCTGTCCCTGCTGCCTCGCAGGATCTGTGCATCAACAGGAAGCTAGAGTCAGGATGGATCTGGACATCAAACCCTGGCGTTCCAAAATGGGAAGCAGATATTTGAGCCGCATCTTCACTGCTAGGCTAAACGTCTGGCCCTGTAAGTCCTTCTAAAATGTGCAGTGATGGTATTGGATCATCTCCCAGCAAGAGCTGACAATCCTCATACTCTTTAAGTCGTTGAGTCTTACTCTATTGTTGTAGTCATTGTTTATCCCACCCAACTAGACCCTGAGCTCCTTGAGAGTGAAAAATATGCATTTTATCTCTGGATTTCCAGTTCCTCGTCCAGTCTCTGACACATGAAAAAGAAGCGTGCTTAATAAATATTGGGGGGTCAGGCCTGTGGTGAAGCAGTTAAGATCCCTTCATCCCATGTCAGAGTGCCTGGCTGTGTTTCCAATCCAGCTTCCTGCTAATGCACACCCTGGGTGACAGCAGGTGGGTGTTCAAGTATGTGGGTCCCTGCCACCACCTTGGGAGGCCAAGATGGAAATCCTGGCTTCTGACTTCAGCTTGGTTCAGCACCAGCTGTTGAGGGCACGTGGGGGAGTGAACACGTGGAAGAAAGGTGCATGTGTGCATCCATCTCTCTCTCTCATTTTACCTTTCAAATAAAAATAAAGAAATACTTGTAAAATATTGATAAAGGGGAAATTGCTTGCCCAACATCATCTATTAATAGAGTACCAGAACTACATCCCTTTATTTCCTCTCATGCTGACCAGTGCTGTATAATGGTCCAGGGAGTAGGTTCTTAAGTTTAAAGCCAGAATCTCAAACCTGAATTTGTTCCCCTTCTTAGCAGGATAGTCTCAGTGAAGTCTGAGGACCTCAGACCCAGTATATTAAAAATATTGACAGTAACAGAACCTGCTGCACTAGGATTATTGCAGATGAAATATGATCCTGAAGTGGCTTGATTTTTTAAAATGATTTGTTTATTTGAAAATCAGAGCTGCAGAGAGAGGGACAGAAGGAAAGACAGTGAGGGAGCTCTTCTGTCTACTGGTTCATTCCTCCAATGGCTGCAATGGCCAGGGAGAGGCCAGGCCAAAACCAAGAGCCAGAAGCTTCATCCCGGTCTCCTGTGTGGGTGACCAAGCACTTGGGCCATCTTCTGCTTTCCCAGGCACATCAGCAGGGAGGTGGATGGCAAGCAGAGCAGCCAGGACACGAACTGGCGCCTATATGGGGATGCTGGCATCACAGGCAGCGACTTTGCCTGCTATACCACAGCGGCGGCCCCTGCCTTGACTATTTTAAGTGCTCATCAAATGTTAGCTTTTATTAAACATCTTTCTGGGTCATTGTAATAAATTGAAATAAGCCATAGTGGATACTTTTTCAGCTTGAAAATTGGTTAACATAAATAGCAAGTAGTAAAAATAAATATAGTTGGCCTTCTGCAGATTCTACATTCCTGGATTCAACCAGTTGTGTCTGTACTGAACATATACAGACTTTTTAATGCTGTGAGTATTCCCTAAAAAATCCACCATAACTATTTGCATAATGTGTATGTTATATTAGTAGTATAACTAATCTAGAACAGATTTAAAGTATGTGGGAGATTGTATGTAGGTTATATGCATACAGAAGGGACTTGACCATTATGGATTTTGGTATTAGGGGGGCCTGGATTCTACCTACACTGGCTGCTCTGTGCTCTGAAAATATGATTCATTGTTATGGCTTCTTTTAGATTCATTTCACTTTTTAATTATAAATGTACAAGCACTTGAATAGTTCACAGGGGATTATAAGTTATTCTCATACTTTATCTTCTATGTGTTTTCTAGACCCAGAAATTAAGAAATAAGGGGAAGATGTAAGTCTCCCTGAGGTGACTCAAAATCACAATCAGTAAGAAACAAGTTCTGTAACAAGGTTCTCTGATGGCTGAGTCAAGACTTCTTTTCATATTGCAGTTCTAAAGGATCCCAAAAAGTATTATTTACAATCACACATAGGATATGGGCTTGTGTATGCTGTGTTTTGTTGAAGATGGCTAACCTAGACATCAAACCTATGATGAGATTATAATGTACTGTTCTCAGAAAAAGATTAAGAACATGTTGCAAGAGCCTTTTCGTCTCATAGGGTGATGGTGACGCCCTCTCATCCTAGAACTTGGCTGGAGGTGGAGCCTAACTGCACTGGTTGGATTTTAAGTGGCTCTGAGAACCAGTGCCTTCAGACTATGAAGGAACTGAAGGGTGCTGAGAGCACCGGAACTCCTGGGTGGGATGTGGGCTCTCAGACAGGCGGGAGGTTGTCCCAGCAGGTGGAACCTATGCCCTTCTCATTTCTTTGGGGGAGGAGTGCCAGTTGCTTTTATTGTAATCCTGGAGGCAACTGGATTTGTTAATGAGCATAACAGGATTAGATTTTTTTTTTTTTTTTTTACAAAATGTTCTGAATTTTCTAATCTAATTTGAAAGGAACCTTCAAAAAGTAGGCAAATGCTTTCCCTTCTGCAATCTTTTTGAAGACATAATTTGGAGACACTGATAAGAAAAATAAGTCACATGGCAATGCACAGCTTGATCTATAGGGGCAGAAGCAGCAGGTAGGACTGGTCATAAAAAAAATGTGTAAGTATATGTGCTCCTAGTCAAGTTTAAGCTCCCTCTTGGTTTCTGGTAACATTTGGGCAGGCCTAGCTTTTTTATTGTTTAAAAATAAGAAGAGGAGACCGGCGCTGTGGCTCACTAGGCTAATCCTCTGCCTTGCGGCGCTGCCACACCGGGTTCTAGTCCCGGTCGGGGTGCCGGATTCTGTCCCGGTTGCCCCTCTTCCAGGCCAGCTCTCTGCTGTGGCCAGGGAGTGCAGTGGAGGATGGCCCAAGTGCTTGGGCCCTGCATCCCATGGGAAACCAGGATAAGCACCTGGCTCCTGCCATCGGATCAGTGCGGTGCGCTGGCCGCAGCGCAGCAGCCGCAGCGCGCCGGCCGCGGCGGCCTTTGGAGGGTGAACCAATGGCAAAGGAAGACCTTTCTTTCTGTCTCTCTCTCTCACTGTCCACTCTGCCTGTCAAAAAAAAAAAAAAAAAAAAAAAAAAAGAGGAAAGAAATGAAGCACCCAACAGTGACTTTCTCCTTTGCTGGAAAACACTAACTAAATCAAATGACCATAGATGACAGTAGTTGCTGGTTCACTCTCATGTGCCCAAGGACCAGGTACATTTTGAATGAGCTGGGCAAGCTCAAGTTCAAGCTCAGCCTCACTCAGGTGTGCCTGTCTGGCCATGCCCCTGTTGTGCAGTGAGGTGAAGAGTGCTTGATCTCTCCCACGCTGGTCTCAGCCAGGGGTCTTTTGTTAAGACCTGCCTGAGAGCTGGCAAAATGACATTCCCTGGTGTGATTGAGTTTTAATGTAAGATTACAACCGTAGATCAAAGTGAGGAGGACATTTGGGCAAGGGGCTCTTAAGAATTTTAGAGCCGGAGCATAAAGAGCATAATTATACTGCATGATTTAGGGTTGTTTCTGCAGGTGCCACTCAGGAGCAGGGCTTGTCCTCTGGTTTATAAAGGGCTTTGGATCTTTTTTTCTTTCTCAGTCATCCCTATTATTTAGCATCTAGAAGACCTTTTAACGGCTGTGATTAAAGAAACCAGCACCGTTCTATAAATGACTTTTCTTGATAAGGGTGATCTGCCTTTTATACAGAAAGCCTATTTGATTTGGTATCTACAAATTCAGGAATGAAAAGGAAAGAAATAGGACCAACAATGGGAGAGTATGGAAGTTCTCTGTTCCTGATTTCACCAGTTGCCATTTGAAAGTAAGTCGACCCCAGCTGAGCTTGTGTGCCTTTGCATTGTTAACCTACTTTTTAAAAAAGTGTTCCAATAACAAAACCATGTACCTTCCCAGAAGACCTATATGGGAATTCCTCTCTGGGTTTAGGACTGCTGAGAAATTTGACCCTCCCCATGATAACGTTTTTTGGACTGTTGATGACTATGGTTGCTCTGTAACAAGGGGGGCTTTCCCTTTTCACCCTGGCCACCAGGGACCAAATTCCATGCTCAGTTGCTCCCCCTGAGCCTCAGTTTCAGGAAGCACACCCTTTTTCACTTGTTCACTGACTTTTCTGTTTTTTTAAATCTTTATTTAAGTGAGAAAGAGGGAGAGACAGAGAGAAAGAGACCAACCATGCTCCCATCCACTGGTTCACTCCCCCCAGATTCCTACAAGCTGGGAGCCAACAGCTCAGTCCAGCTCTCCCATGTGGGTGCCAGGGACCCAGCTTCTAGGACCATCACCTGCTGCCTCCCAGGGTGCACAGTAACAGGAAACTGGAGTCAGAATAAGAGCTGTGCTCCAACCCAAGCAGTCCAGTGACGTATGAGGTAGTATCCTAACCAACATCTAAGCTGCTAGGCCCAACGTCTGATAACGGATACATGCTCTATGATTTCTGTATTTGCTGTGCCATTGGGTGTATGGTATACCAACTTATATCCTGAAATTTGTTTTTAAACTTTACATATGTTTTGATCATGGAAGGAATACATGATTATTATTTTCAGAAACTAGAAAATATAGGGGAAAAAAACTAAAGGAAAATGACAATTAGCTGTAATTTTGTCATTCAGGAAATAATTTGCTTTTAACATATGACCCAACCATGGAATGGAGATAATAAACAGATTCTACCTATCATTTAGCCTCCTGGGGTTGCTGTGAGTATAAAAATGGAACTCCTTGGGATATGTTTATAGCAGTCCCAGGGAGTATGATGAGTTATTGATAAGGGCTGGTGGTTATTGTTAGTGTTGGATGTTTTATCTCAGACCCATTTTGCTAGGCATGTATGTCAGCTCATCTTGGTAAATAGGGATGGTCAGGTATGCAACAGAATCGTGGTATTTGAAAGCTACAAAAGGTTAAAGAGCTTATCGAATCTGATTTCTCCACTAAAAACTCTAGAAAGAAGCTGGGAAGTTGGGGGAGGCAGGTGTCTTTCCAAATCTTCAGCTGTTAGCAGTTCTACTTCAGTATCTTCAGGGTCAGAAGCTACAAGAATCCCTATGTTTCTTGGTGGGGTAGGGGAACCTGGGGTGATTCTGGGCATGGGTGGCTGTTAAGTGGATCCACTGATCTGTGGCCCAGGCAGCTTGAATAGGTAAGGAATATAGTACCCTGGAGGCTTGGTGGCCTCAGGATTCTGCCAGTGTTTAACTGGTGCTGGGCAGAGCCTGGATCTCTGGACTGCACCAGCCAGCAGCTATCTCTTTCAGGTAGAGAGTCACAGGCAGGTTGGAAGTGGCAGTTGCTGCAGGTAGCATTTCATTTTAAGATACACCATCATGTTTGCACACAGTTGATTCAGGTACTGGAATCTGTATTTGTTGTCGAAAGCAAAACAAAGAAAATAGTATTTATTATCATTTCAAAGCATTCATGTTTCACGCATTCATTCTGATGTTTTCTCCCCAGCCTGAATTAATGAAATTTTCCAGCCCTTTAGTTCCTCCATGTAGATG
The DNA here is from genome assembly GCF_964237555.1 of Oryctolagus cuniculus. Lineage (NCBI taxonomy): Eukaryota > Metazoa > Chordata > Mammalia > Lagomorpha > Leporidae > Oryctolagus > Oryctolagus cuniculus. Next base: position 42,012,023 of record NC_091443.1, on the reverse strand, counting down.
ACTTGAGGGGTAAGTGGAAGAAGTTTGCTAGGAATTTTAGCATTGTCAGTGGCTTCCTTCTAGTGAAGTTCTCTCGGCCTTTGCTGCTTTCCCATATGGAGCCTTGGCATCTGAGAAGAGGCTGCAATGGGGCAGCTTCTTAGCATTCAGAGAAGTTGAGACCCCTTGTGGTTTTTTGGGGGACCAGGCGCTGTAAGTTGACTCACATGTGAGTGTGAGAGACTATGAGGAGAAGCCAACTGTGTGAGCTAGGCCCGTGAGTGTGTGAGCGTGCGGGGTGATTGGTAAGGTTTCTAGACGTTACCAGTGTAGCTACAGTCTTGCATGACACTGCCCTTGCCACTGCACATGGCTGATTCTGTAAGGCTGTCCTGTGGGTGTTGAGATGTTTCACTGTGTCCGCCTGACATAAACTAATGATGTAGACTGCTAAATGTACTGCCATGATTAAACAGGATGTTAATTAGTGGCTCCTCCAAGAGGCTTGAGCCTTCCTTTTAGCAGCCTTTGTTGTGTGTGCACCAAAGTTAAAGAGACAGAAAATGGCTGTTTCCCAACTTGGATCTGTTCCTGGCAAGGAGGATTGGGGAAAAATGCCTTCAAACCACCTCGGAAGACATATCAGGTCCATCTTTGTGTCCTGGGGACTCGTCCACAGCTATGTCTTTGTGCGAAGGAATATGGCAATCTTCCTGCAGGCAGTAATCATTTGTACTATTACTTAGTTGTCATGTATTGATGATGCCATTTCAATCAAACATATCTCATTCAGAGAGCTTTTGATGGGAGGAATTTTTGGAAGGGTTTAGGAAGGTTAAATCTGTGAGACATGGCTTCCATCTGGAATGCATTAGCTACAAAGATTTATTAGTCAGAGTGCCTGTGCATAATGTTCCATGGAAAGCGGGCCCTGCATCTAATTTCCAGTGTGATGTCTATATGAGGAGTGATCTTTGAAATATCATAGGTGACAATCAAGTTTGTTATAAAAATAGTAAATGCCCGGGATTTTCATGGCGGCTATTTTAAATCCCTCATGAGGGCTGCTAAGCAGGTAGTTGATTTGTTGACAAATGATAAAACTGTTAGGAATAGCAGCATGCATGAAATTTTAAAATGGGGTGGGCCTTTTCGGCAGAAAAAAAAGCTATTAGGAAAATTATGAGCTGTTGGTGTTTTCATTTGACCTTTCTCCGAGCAAGATGGTGTTCAGAAATAATAAGACCAGGACTCAACTATGTAAAGAAGTGCATCCCCCTACTGATTAAAACCATTTTTAAGAGCTGGTGGTGTTGATCAATAAGTGAGGCAGGAGACGCTTTATAACATCGCATATTAGACAGCCTGAGACTCCATAGCTCTCAGTTGTAATGTGCTTGGTATAAATTGGAAATTATAGGGGTGCTACGGTTTCAACTCTGCTGATGGCTGCATGGAAGGCAGGCAGAGCCGGAATGTGGCTCCGGCTTACTTGTGTTGCCGTGCTTTGAAAACACAGCCAACACAAAGACAGAGATGGCGAGGGGGAGCTGACCTGGGCTGCAGAGATGAAGCTCCCAGCTTCCTGCTGCAAAGGCAGTGTCTGCCCTGGGGGGGATGCTCTGCCCCTCCTCCTCCTCACCTGCCTTGTCTCTGACTTGCCAACACGAAGGTAACGCCACGTCGGGCAAAAGCAGTCCTGTAAGAGCTTTCTGTCCCATCAGGAGGCTTTAAGGGTTGGAAGCGCCTTGGCTGGCTGTGTCATATCTTCCTGACACTGAAGGGCAAAGGATTAATGCCAGGTGCAGGGCGTGTCGCCATCCAAATATTTATCCGTGCATTTGGGTCACACCACAATGCCCAGTTGTGTCATTCCCGCTCAGTTGTAGGAAGAAGTATTCTGTATCCTGGATACAAGTTCAGTACTGAATTGTTCTCCAAGGATTGCGAAGGAAGTGCTGGGGCTCAGCAATTTTCTTTTACCCTCGCGTTGGGCTTCTGTGCCACGGGGCGGTTTTGTGCCAGAAAACAGAATTGAGAGGGAAATAGAGCCAGCTGCAAACCGCCTGACACCAAGTGAAAAGAGGTTTGACCTCAAGACCTCAAAGATCAGGCCTTGGGTTTTCCGTTCTCAAGGTGGACATTTGCAGGGTCCTGCACTTGAACTGCTTATTTCTCGTCTGCATCCACGGTGCCTGTTAGGAAGCTTACAGCTGGAGCAGTGCCTCCCACTGCTGAGGCCACATATCTGGGAACACACGTAGGTGGGATGCAGCTGAGACCATTAAGTTCCCATCTGGCAAATGATACAGGCTTCTCACAAAAGCATAGCTGGTACATACTCTCCCCCGCCCCAATCCAAATGACTGGGTCCCCTTATGCCCCAATTACAACCTTGCACTAGCACTGGTGTGTAGACGTCCAGCTTGCTTTCTGGGCCCGCTGTGGGCCAGGTCCAGGTCTCCTCCTCCTACGATGCCTGCTTTTCCTAAGGCAGGACAGCACCCTGGCCTCTTCCCTGGGTGCCATTGTTTGTAGGATCTTGTGTTCATCAAAATCTCCCAGTAGCCTGGGGTCTTTGTGTATGTTTTTGTGTGAACTAAATAAAAGAATGATGGAAACCATGACAGCTTCCCAAAGGCACGCTGGTTGAGCTTTCTCTACTTTGGTCATAGGACTGAAAAACCATTTAAGGACCAGATTTTGGGGAGCTTAAGTTACTCATCCAATCCATTGGAGTGTGTGAGTGATACTCCCCCTGGCCTGCCCAGTTGTCTCAATTCAGTTACCTCCCCGCTCTTGGTGCTTACGTGCGATCTATTGTAGAATGCCCCTCTCCAAAGTAATGTTTGCCCCCAAATCAGTCCACAGTGAATAAAAACAAGTAAGTCCTTGACAGTTATCACCTTTGCTTATCTCCTCCTTTTGCTCCAAGTAATATTTCATTTTTTTAAAAATTGTCAATGGCTTACAATTATATTAACTGCTTAATGTAGACTTAAATACTGAAAGGCCTGGAGGAAAACTCTAGAAAGATTTTACTGACAAAGTTTGTTTTTGTGGTATCACAGTCTAGGCTGCTTTGGATGTTTTATATCACCTTAGTTTTTTCTGATTTTGATAGAAATCCGTTATTAGTAAAGAGTGATTAGTAAATTGGCACAAACTTAATGTTTTGGTATTTGAGATTCAGAACTTCTTTAGTCACACTTAAAAAAATACCATAAAGTTATTTGAGTAACATTCTATGAATAAAGGTTAATTTCTTTTTTGTTACATTTTTATTTATTAACATATACAGGACAGATTTCATGAATTTCATAGATATGATTCAAAGACCATGATACTGTCTTCCCTCCCTCCCTCACTCCCTTCCTCCCTCCTTCCTTCCTTTCTTTCCTTTATTTTCTTTTAATTTTTCACAATAATACAGTTTCAGTTTACCTGATGACCACAGACTCAACACTTCTCTAAGCATAGGACTCTACAAGTACAAGGTGGACAGACCATTGTTCCATAGGGGTGTGGACAAGGGCTCTAGACAGCGCTCAGATCTCAGGATGTCCATTTATCTCAATATACTCTGATTTTTTTTGTACTCTATATTAGCTATAACCTGTCAGAGAAAACACATGATATTTGTCTTTTTCAGTCTAGCTTATTTCATTAAGCAGAATGGTCTCCAGTGGTATCCATTTTATTTCAAGACAGGATTTCATTCTTTTTTTATGGCTGAGTAGCATTCCATCGTGTATTTATGCCACATTTTCTTTTTTTTTTTTTAAGATTTTTATTTATTTATTTGAGAGGTAGAGTTACAGTGAGAGGAAAAGACAGAGAGAAAGTTCTTCCTTCTGTTGGTTCTCTCCCCAAATGGCCACAAAGGCCAGAGCTGCACTGATCTGAAGCCAGGGGCCAGGAGCTTCTTCCCTATCTCCCACGTGGGTGCAGGGGCCCAAGCACTCGGGCCATCTTCCACTGCTTTCCCAGGCCACAGCAGAGAGCTGGATCAGAAGAGGAGCAGCTGGAACTAGAACCTGCGCCCAGATGGGATCCTGATGGAGGATTAACCCACTGTGCCACAGTGCAGGCCCCTACCACATTTTCTTTATCAAGTCATCAGTTGATGGTCATCTGGGTTGATTCCATTTTTAGCTTTTGTGAAATGAGCTGCTATAAACATGGGAGTAAATCCAACACCAAATATTTTTATTACATTTAAATTTTTGAAAAAGAAAACATAATATTTACATGTTAATTATCATACCTGAAAAGGAAGTTTCACATTTTTGAAATGAGATTTAACTTTAAAAAGCCACTGTGGACATACGGTCTCCTCTCATCCAGTGTAGAACTGTAGCTGGCTGTTCTGTGATTTACTAGTGAAATCTTACCAGTCATTTCAGTCAGTCCCATAGTAATCAGTCATGAAGTGACAAAATCAAGATTAACCCGCTAGATTAAATTGTTATAATTTCACATGTAACAGTAGGATAAGAAAAGTATAAAATATTATACAAATGCAAGGTGTTATCATTGACTCATTTAACTTCTGAGGAAGTCCGCAAATGTAGCTGACGGGGTCTCATAATCCTGGAATTCATGAGTGGAAATAATCAATAGTATCATTAGATGAATGCTTAAAACCAGTGTCATCTCAAGGTCACAAAAATGGGAATAATTTCTTTTTTTTTCTTTTTGACAGGCATAGTTAGACAGTGAGAGAGAGAGAGACAGAGAGAAAGGTCTTCCTTCTGTTGGTTCATCCCCCAAATGGCCGCTATGGCCAGCACCCTGCGCTGGTCCAAAGGCAGGAGCCAGGTGCTTCTCCTGGTCTCCCGTGAGAGTATAGGGCCCAAGCACTTGGGCCATCCTCCACTGCCTTCCCCGGGCCACGGCAGAGAGCTGGACTGGAACAGGGACAACCGGGACAGAATCCGGCGCCCCAACCGGGACTAGAACCAGGAGTGCCGGCGCCGCAGGCGGACGATTAGCCAAGTGAGCTGTGGCGCTGGCCCTTAAAATGGGAATAATTTCATCTCATTATGTTGCAAAGGAAAGCATCTTACTGAGATGATGTATGCAAAAGTTAAGTACTTTCTATTTTGTGAGCTTAATCCACCTCTCTTATAGCAGCACAGGCATGTCAAAGGAAAACATTCCACAGCTCTCCCTCCAAATATCACTGGTTCCATTAACCCTCCCTGGCTGGGTCAGGCTTCTCTTCCTTTCCTGTGAGTGCCCAAGAACCCTGCCTCCTCCAGGACGACCTGCCTGCTCGCTAGACTGTAGGCTCTTTCAGGGTGGAGATGTTTCTGGCCCGTGCCTGGCCGAGCGCCTGGCGCACAGTAGGCGTTCAGTAATTGCACGCTGAGTGAAGGGCGCTGCCAGAGGCTTCCCGCCGGGAACAACAGGTGGCCTTGTACAAAACGACTAGAAGGTTTGTGAAAGGTGGACGTGTATACGTACAGCTCTGTTATGCATATCCTAGTTGGTATTTTCTCATCAGTGACATTGGCAATGGAGGTGAAGGCGGTTTTATAATTGCCCAGTGGCCTCCAAGAATCAAAATCCCTTTCTGTGATACGGTGCAAGAGTATGACCTGGGAATCTCCAAATTTTACCCCTCCCTTCCCTCTGGGCAGGGCTTTTTTTTTTTTTTTTTTTTTAACAGTTCGAAGTAAACTGACATTAAATCACAACAGAAGAAAACAATGGATGACTGATAAAAATGAAAATAGCATGGATAGTAATATCAAAACAAAGAATAGGCGCCAGGTGTCCCTGTGTGTTTTGTTTTGCACTGTATCTTCTAAATTTGGTGATGAGGCAACTCCGTGTTATCCAAGCCAGGGTTCAGCGTTTGCGCTGTGTAGTGCAAGTATTCCCTTAAAAGCTGTGACTCTCCCCCCGAAGACAGGAATATGCACTGAACGCTTTTTGGAATGCTAAGCTTCCCTGCGATGTCCTAGGTTTGTGTAAACGCTGCGTGATTTCATCTCACGGTCATGTATGTTTCCAGAGCCCTCCTGCCTGCCTTCCCACTCTCCTATTTTCTACCCTCTTTGACATATTGATGCCTCTCATTTAGCAAATTCCTTTTATAGATGTTGTTTTGGGTGTGTTTTTTCGCTTACCAGACTTGCTGCTATTCAGATCCTTAAGCAATATTTTTAAAAATCAGCAAGCAGGCGCACATACCAGTCAGTAACCATCCGGATTTTCCGATAAAGCAGTGTGAGCCCAGGGGGTTCAGACACAAAATCAGGTCCCTTCATGCTGTGACGAGCGATACGGGAGAAGAGGAGGGTAATATTATTGGCTTAAAACATTTTAAAACAATATTCTATGTATTTAGTTAATTATAGTATTCCTATTTCTTAATAGCAAGGAAAATTTTGAGTTAACTATCATATTAAAGACACTCCAAGGGTAAGTTAGTATTACTGTCAGTACAAGCTATCACTGATTATACTAATCATTATTTTCAAAGTCTGACTCTAGCTGTTCATTTTTAAAGGTGAAATTTTTTTTCTTTCTTTCCTGCCTGCTTACCTTCTTTTCTTTATTTCTGAGAGAGAGAGAGAGAGAGAGAGAGAGAGAGAGAGATCTCCTATCTACTGATTCACTTCCCAAGCACCTGCAGGAGCCAGGGTTGGGCCAGGTTAAAGCCAGGAGCCTGGACCTCATTGCAGGTCTCTTGTGTGGGTGGCGGGAGTCCAGGCCCTTCATGGATCACCTGCTCCCTCCCAGGGTGCACGTCAGCAGAAAGCTGGAATCAAGAGCAGAGTTGGGACCTGAACCCAGGAACTCTTACATAGGATGCAGGTGTCGCAAGCCATGCCTTAACCACTGTGCCAAGTGCCTGTCCTCTCCTCTTTCTTAAACAAAAGTGTTTATTTCCTAGTAGAATTAGCAGATAATCTGAAATTGTCATATGATCTATACTCTTGGAAGTGTTAGGGCTGAGCTAGCCAGAAGATGAATATTTACATTATTTTGAATGTTTTTCAGGGTCTGCAAGATTCCACTGAGAATCCTATTTTGATGCTGTATAAAATGATTTTGGTGAAAATCATTTCTCTAACTGTTCTTTTTAAATGAATTAGATAGTTTTAGGCCAGTGTGTTTTTTTATTTGTTTTTAGTTGTTTCATTGGTGGCATTCTACTGGACTGTTACTGTGAGATAATAATAATCTGACACCTACATATAGAGAATCAGCCAAGCATCTTAAATACATCCAGTGATGAGGTTGTGCATGTAAGCAACCCCAATGAGGAAGCAGAGTTCGGGATGAGACTTGAGGCTTTTATTCAAATGTCCATTCTAGCATTTCCTCTGGAGATGGAAGGGAATTGTCCTGAGCCTTAGTTTCATCATCTGTGAAAAGGGCAAAGTGATAGTCTCAAGTTCAGCAGGAACTGAGAAAATGGTGATTTCAGTGGAACCCAAGGATTCTGAATGTGCCCTAAGAGTTTCTAAGGGCTAGGCTACTTGGGAGGAAATTCTTCTGGCCTTTCACTCACAGATAATGGTGACTGCTGCTTGATCAGATTCTCCCTCTGTTCAGACCACACCCAGGCAAACTTGAAGCTATCACACAGGAAATAGGTTCGCATGGGGATGTGTTGGGAAAGTTATCAGACCAGAGGAACCTCCACCAGTGCCGTCTTTCTGGTCCCAACAGGCCTGGGACTAGATAATCCCCCACATCACCAGGTTGTCCCCTTCCTCTGCCCTCAAGGAGGATTGAACTCGCTGCCCCTGGGCAGCTTGGAGGGACCACATCACCACTTCAACCGATGAGCTGTGAGTGGCCATGAGAGGTCCCACTCAGGCTGAGATCTGGAGGTGGCTTTTCCTCCTCGATGACAAAGGTGCTGGCAGCTGTGCAGCCCAGGCACTGGAGGAGGTTGGTAGGGAGCAGAGTGGCCCAGGATGCTTGTTGGACATGAACATGTGTGAGGAATAAGCTCCTCTTTTCCAACCAGTGATAGACTGAGGTTGGTTGTTACCTAGTGTAACACACTGACGCTAGATCATAGCAGGGGTCTGCCTGTGTAAGGAAGCACTAGGGAAGCCTGCAGGAGGAACTGATGCTGGAGACCTTAACATCCTGAGTAAAGACTCGGAATCAAGTCCTAGCTCCATGTGCTACCGACAGACTGACCAACTAAGCCAGTTACTTAGTCTCTCTGCATCTCCAATTCTACATAAATAGTGTGCAAATAACGCCACTGTTGATCTTATGGACCTGCTATATGGATAACATGATATCTTGCATGTAACACTTCCTAGAAAAACACCAGGCAGAAAGCAGGATAAATATGTAATAAATGATTATTCTATCTTTAATGTTCTGTGAGTCAAAAATACCATATTTCCCTATTTCTGTCACATATTTCTGTTTCTAAGAAATATGGTAATGGGCAATGGCCTGGAAAGAAAGTAAGGGGGTAGAACCTTAGTCCGTTTAAGACAGGCAATGTCTAGTGGAAATCAGCGGTATCTCTATTAGTACCAGTTCATTGCAGCTTAGCCAGCCCATTTCCAAAAATAGGAATCAAAGACAATGAACAAATCTGCAGTAATCCCTTCTAAGTAACCATCATCCATCGAGTGATATCTTCCTACAAAAACTTCTTTGGGAAAAGAGATTATGTATTTGTCTCACCTTGGATCTTGCAAATTTATTTCACACTGTGTGTCTTTAAAGCTTTCGAACAAACATTAAATTGATTATACAATAATGGCAATAGCTCATTTGGAATATTTACAAGAAAACCCCCATAGAATGAGCATAATGAGAAAAATAATGAAGCCGTAATTATAATTCTCAAGGCTAATAATTTTAATAATAATTTATACTTAAACAGCTCTACACATAAGGAGATTTCAAAGGTTTATAAATATTAAGTAACCCATGTCTGCCGAACTGTTTCTGAAACAATGCCTTAAACCTGAAATTCCTGAGATATGCATAATACCACTAGTATTATTAATCTCATTTTACAAATGGGTAAACTGAGGCAAAGAAAATATGCCTAGGGTCAGGAATCCTTAAAAATAAGTACTTGTCTCAAGTACCTGCACCCCAGATCAACCCAATTAGAACATCACAGTGGAGTAGTTTGTGTTTCAGTCTCGGTAGCAGTTGAATTGTGTTGTGCAGACTGCCACACCTGGCTTGTGGGATCAGACTCACAGGTTTCATTTAGAGCAGTCGTGTCTGCGTAAGAAACAGTTGCGACAAGCATGCTAGGTTTTCATAACCTGCGGCCTGTCCTGCACCGAGTGCAAGGACCGGTGCCTGTTGGATTCATTCTGTGACATCCAGAATGTTTGCTCTGGCCAGGAACTACCTCTGGCCCCTGCCCTCCTGCTCCTCCTCCACAGGAGGGAATGAAAGAGCCACAGCTCCTGTGCACAGTTTGCATAGCCTTTCTCCCCGCCCTGTTCCACTCTGCGCATTCACACATGATATCCCAAAACAGTTAAGTCAAATGAGGGATATTATATCTGTCACACATGAGAAAACTGCAGTTATGGATTCGCTTAATGCATTCATTGCTTTTTGGACTCTGGAATCCCCAGGGCAGTGCCACAAATCTACGTGTTGGCCCCCAGTTCTGAAATCTGTGTGGACTCTCCAGCGAAGCCAGCGTGTGTATCAAAGGTTCATTATTATTGTTGTTAATTTTTTTTATTTTTATAGCGCCAATGAATTGGCCTTAACTCATGGTAACAGTAGGGGCTGCCCTGGCCAAGTCCATTACAGCCGTCTATTGTTGTAATAGCTGGCTCCCGGCTGCACGATGAGCATCAAGGCGCTGCCTTCTGAATTAATACGTAAGCATCGGTGACATAGCCAACCCGTAGCAGAGAGCCTAGAGTCGTAGCTTCCGTATGAAGTTCTCTTTGAGAAATCCACTCCTCCTGCTATTTCCAAATTGTAGTTTAAAATGCATCCTATGAGTCCTGGGCTCTTTTAATGGTGGAAATGAAGCTGGTGGCCGTTCATTCCTGCCGACATTGGCTGTCCGCGGCCTTGGCCGTGATACAGGTTGTGCTGAGCATGCTGTCCTTTCTCACTGATTCTGAGTGAGGATCGGTCTTTGATTTACAGACATGGGCTCTGTTTGGAGGAGCTGGGAGCTGTTTGCAGCTTCCTGTGTGATGCCAAGCACAATGCCTTTGTTCAGACAACTGCCTGGTCTGGAGGGCAGGACCAGGCTTGTCCAGCAGCTTCTGTGGTTGCCTGGACCCCCACACCTGTGAGCCTAGGTGTCTGCCCCATAGGAAGCACCCAACTATGGTTAGCTGTTGTTGCTGGTAACATCACGTGCCACTATTACTACTGACCTTCCTCTCGCTGTGGAAGCAGTAAAAAGGGAGGTGGGCATTTGGAGCAGCAGTTAAAAACACCATTCGGATGCCTGCAACCCATGTTAGAGTGCATGGCTCAGGTCCTGGCTCTCCTCTCGATTCACCTGCTGGTGTGCACCCTGGGAGATATCCATGATATGGCTCAAGTACTGGGTCCCTGCCACCAATGAGGGAAACCTGGATTGAGTTGCAAAACTTTTGACTTTGGCCTGGCTTAAGACCTGGCCTGTTGTAGGCATTTGGAAGTGAACCAGTAGATAGGAGATTGCTTTTTATCTCTGTCTTTCCCTCTGCCTTTCAAACAAATGAAAATTAAGAAATAAAAAAATATTTAAAAAATACTAAATAGGGCTCCTGCTTTGGTGTGTTTAATGTGTGTTGCCTTTAAACCACCCAAAGATTGTTTTCACTTGAATGACCAATGTGTTTTCAGTACCTGTGGGCACTTCCAGTAAAGAACCCTTGGGGGCAAGGACATCTGTTTTGGTTTTTCTGAGGCGGAGTTTTCCTGCTATGCACACAATTGATGCTCAATAAATATTGTTGAATGAATAAATAAGTAGATGAAAGCTTTAATTCTGTCAACCCACCAAATTAAACTACTTTATGTGACTAGCTTAAAAATTTAAATGCCCACTATACATTCCCTAGAGTGAAAAAGTTTAAAATATGGCTACTGCTTTTAAGCAGTGAACAAGTAGCAAGAAGATCAGTCAGATGCGCACAAGTCATTAAAAAATGATATAATACAATGAAGTCTTCAAAGAGTTCATGGAAAATGCATATCATAAAAATTATACATATATTTCAATTTTTTTGCCCCAAAGTAAATTTACCTTTTGATTCCATCCCCACCAATTCTTTGACATACCCACATATAGTACATGTTCAGCTGGTTTGGCTAGTGTTCTTGATGGTGTTAATAGCTTTTATTGAGTACCTGTTACATCCCAGGCACTTTTCTAAAGAACTCTGTATTATTATCTTGTCTAATTCTAATGCAAAAAAATCTAATATCATCCCTATTTTGTAGATGAAGCAATGAAGCTTAGGAAAGTTACATAACTTAAAACATCATATAGCTCCTAAGTGGTAAAGCTATAGGATATAATAAGCTTAACCTCTATATGTTAATAAAAATGACCATTATGCAATTTGCTTATTTTTACAAAACATGATCTTGATATTCTATTTATTTATATTTATCTTTGTCTTCCCTTTAATTCAACTTAACATGTGGCATATATTAATTTTATCATTATTCACTTTCATGTGTTCTTAGTGTAGCCACCTCAAGTCATCTGTGTTATCATAAAGAATCTCATGGCTATACAAGCTGCCAAACTGGGTGGTGTCTATAGGGAGTTCACAGTTTTTAAAAAGGAGTCTGCATGCTTGAGTCATGAGCTTCCTAGAATGGATGGGTCAGATCAAACTACACAGCACTGGGGAGAGAGGGTGGAGCATGAGCAGGAACTCAGAGGCACATCGTGTGCTGGAGAAGTGGGAAGAGCCTGAGGGTCCAGGGCTGTGAGGCCGTGTGGAAGGAGCGCTGTCTGGAGAAGTGAGAGGTGAACCCTGAGCCCAGCCGAAGGATTTGAAATATGGACGTGAGGCTTTGAAACCATTTGAACACCAAAACCAGCACCATTCTTTTATAGGCCTCTGTCTTCCCTAGCAAGAACTTCAAGTTCTAGGTTTTAGAAGTAAACACACAGGCATGATGTTTTAAAACATATTAACAGGCCGGCACCGCGGCTCACTAGGCTAATCCTCCGCCTTGCGGCGCTGGCACACGGGGTTCTAGTCCCGGTCGGGGCGCCGGATTCTGTCCCGGTTGCCCCTCTTCCAGGCCAGCTCTCTGATGTGGCCCGGGAGTGCAGTGGAGGATGGCCCAAGTGCTTGGGCCCTGCATCCCATAGGAGACCAGGAGAAGTACCTGGCTCCTGCCATTGGATCAGTGCGGTGCGCCGGCTGCAGCGTGCCAGCCGTGGCAGCCATTGGAGGGTGAACCAACGGCAAAGGAAACCCTTTCTCTCTGTCTCTCTCTCTCTCACTGTCCACTCTGCCTGTCAAAAAAAAAAAATATTAACAAATATTCACATAATTGAAGCAGTCATCACCAATTTGTAGGTATTATCAGCATTAACATAATTGTTGGTCATTGAGCAATTACATGCCTTTTACCAAGACCTGGGAAGGCTCAAGAATTTGTTTACTTAGAGGGATAATAAAAGAAAGGTGAGGCAAAAGGTTTCATGTCTGCACTATCTTTGCAGATTATTTATTAGTTCTTTTTTTATCCCTAAATCTGTGAATTAAAATAATCCTAGAACTCATAAAATTGTTGGTTGGTTGGAATTGAGCCTCAAAACTGCAGGTCCTTTAGTTAGAATAAACTGGGACTCCCTCCTGGGGGTGTGGCCATGGCCACACTGTGCCTGTGCTCAGGGACCTCCCTTCCTAAACTATCTTTGAAGCAAGACGTGTGGGTCTTGGTGCTCAGGTTCTGCCTTTGGACCCAGCATGCACACTAGGTTAAATTTGTCTCACTTTGTGGGTCTGGATACTGAAGATCTAGCTATACTAGAGTGTAAATTGACAATAGAGCCAACGTTCTTTAAGGAAAAGTAGATGGAAAATAATCTAGCTTAAATTGAAGTGGAGACCCTACTGATGATCATTTAAATGTTAAACTACTATTCTATGGAGGAAAAAGTCATGTGATATGTTGCTTAAAAAGGCTTATTTATTTGAAAGGCAGAGTGACAGAAAAAGAGGGAGAGAGCCAGTAAGGAAAGGGAGGAGAGGGAGAAATCTTACACCTGCTGGGTCACTCCCCCAGTGCCCTCAGTAACCAGGCTGGGTCAAGCCATCACCAGAAGCTCCAGCTGGGTATCCAACTTGGGTGGCAGGGGCCCAAGATTTTGGCCCGTCATCCACTGCCTTCCCAGGCACATCAGCAGGGAGATGAATAGGAAGAGGAGTAGCTGGGACTCGAACTGGTGCTCTGATGTGGGATGTGGGCATCCCAAGCAGTGGCCCAACCCACCCCCGGGTGTGATCCAGTTTGTACTTGAGCTACTGGAGAACTCCCTTTTAGTCTTGAGGGTCTCCACACTTGGCTTTGAACACCTGTAAGGAAAGTGCAGCAGCAGCTGTGTAGTTGCTTTGTTCTCAGAGGAGCTGTATGCCTGGAGTGCACTTGGAGTTTTCACTCCGAGGCTGTTTTGGCTTTGTCTAGAACGAGGCCCGGCGCCCTTTGTATGCAGCGGCAGTGGCTTCGTTAATATAAGCAACATGGAGCATGTGCGGCTGTGAGGCCTCAGAATCAATAAGGAGCCTTTAGATTTAAAGCTAATGATTTTCTGTGTTCAGCAAAAGTCAAAATCTCTCCAAGTTGCCATTGTTGGCTCTGAGTTTTCCCCAGAGAACAGGATAAGGTGTGATAAATCATTGTGCTTGCGGCGCAAAGAAAACGCACGTCAGGAGAGACTGGAACCGGACTCGAGATGGATAATGGAGCCTTAAACATTTTAATTATTTCAGTCTTGAGCAGAACCCCTAAACTGGAACTGCAGTGGCGGTGATTGCAACAGCAGTGGACAAACCGTCCGATCCGGTCACCCTGCCACCCTGCCCCTCGAGAGAACGCGTGTGACCTGTGGGGAAGGCAGGTGCCACGGTGTCCTCCCAGAAGCATTGCAAGTAGTGGAATGGATGACGTCAAAGGCTTTTGAATGTTTCTATGAACTGCTGTTGAATGTACATAAAATTTCACTAGACTCTCTGATTTAAAGCCCTAGAGAAGGCCACCAGGCTCGTATGGAAATTAGCTAAGCATAATTTATTCATGAAAGGCAGAAAAGCTGAATTAATAAATACATGAGTATGTAAACTTATAACTGCATAAAGATCTGTAGAAGATATGAAAGCCAAGCTCCGTGGGCTGACAGAAGCCCTTAAGGTGTGGCCACGTAGTCCTCTCTTGCAAACGGTTCTGTCTTGTGTTTTGAGAACCAAGGTGCCAACAAATAATACGTAAAGCAGTACATTTATGGTTTTGAAGGGTATCTTCCCCCCCCCCCCCTTTAAAAATGTGGACCTGCCTTGTGGATGCTGCTGTATAAGAATCAATCCAAGAGAATTATTTTTTTAAATATTAATGAAGGCACTAATTCCAGAGATTCAGAAAACTGCTTCTCAGCAGGTTTAACTCATACTCTCTCTGTCTGAACTCAATTCGGAGAGCATTTTCACCAAGTACGGTCTTAAGTACAAGGTCTTTGCTTATTACAAGAGTGATCATCAGTCTCCTCATCCCCATCCTCCCCATGATATCATAATCTGTATCAGCAGCCTCGGCTTCATCAGCCATGGGTTGAGCTGTGCAGTTTTTACACAGTAGGAGAACTGCAGTGAAATATTTACTGTTGCACTACCAAACCTTGTATTGGATGCATTCCTGTGAAGCTTCTGAGCCTCCGGGTCCCAATTAGGACCTGGTTGAAGTCTGGAAACCTAAGTGTGCAGGGGTGTTTCGAGGATTTGATAATCAAGAAATGAAACTCTTATTTCCTACAATTCTTGTAATTTGGTCAGAGCATCCGAAGGGAAGCCTAGTGTTTCCATCCATCTTCATTACTGGGGATATCCTTTTACTAATTAAAAACATTTTCTGAAAGTCTATTTTAGAAAGCAGCTGTCCATTTTAAACTTTTCCCCTAATAAAGGACTGAAGACAGAACAAATGTATAAACCATTTAAAATGATTCCAGGGTGGGGCTGGCATTGTGGCATGGTGGGTTAAGCTGCTGCCTACAACATTGGCATCCCATATGAGCGTCAGTTCAAGTCCTGGCTGTTCCACTTCCAATCCAGTTCCCTGCAATTGGTCTGTTAAAACAGCAGATGATGACCCAAGTCCTTGGGATCCCACCACTTGCATGGCAACCCTGGATGGAGTTCCTGGCTCTTGGCTTCAGGCTGGCCTCGTCCTGGCTGTTGCAGCCATGTATGGAGTGAATAAACAGATAGAAATCTCTTTCTATGTCTCTGCCTCTCTCTCTGCAGCTCTGCCTTGCAAATAAATAAACAGATCTATTTTTAATAACTGAGTCCTAATGGAGAATGACAATGCATGCAGGCAAAAAGTGAATAAGCAAATGCTCCTCTATCCACAATTACAGTCAATAAAGAGGACGTTTTCTAATTTAAAAAACCATGCAACTCTGCTTGCCAATCAAAAAGTGCTTTATAAATATCAACTCATTAAATTCTATGGCAACTCTATGAAGTGGGACCTATTGTATCCATTTCACAGATGGAGGCAGTGAGGCACAGGGGAGTAAATAACTTGGTCAGGATCTCACTATTAGTATGCAAAGATTAGAAATCAACCTTAACATTGTAGATAGGTATTTAAAGGGAATACTAAGTCCTCATGCGTTTGTGACCTCGGCCCTTTAACTGGCTGAATGGAGTGCAGATTTCCTGCCACAGGGGAGCTTGCTTTTCCTAGCACAGATGCCTCCAATTACCTGGGCTGGGAATTTTTAAGACAGGATAGTGGTATTTTCATTCCTGCTCTTGTACACTCTTGTCGTTAATTTGACTATTATCTGATAAACAGGCTTTAAGCTTCTAACTGACCAGTGGAAATGCATGTGTGAAACTTGGAGTGTGTGTGTTCTGATTATCTATCACTGAATGGAAAAAAAAAAAAAAGAATTCCCCCAAATCTCAGCAACTGAAAACAATGACACCATTTATTGCATATGAATCTACCGTTTAGGCAGCATTGGGCAGAGATTCCTTTTCTCTCTACCTTGCTTGGCATCAGTTGGGTAGCACAAAGGCTTGAGGTTGGAATCATTTGCTGCCCCAGAGCCACACCCTGGTGGTTGATGCTGCCTTCCAACAGGGACCTCCCCTAATACTCTGTCTGAAACACCTTCTTATGGGCTCCCCATGTGACTGCTTGGCTCCCACAGAGCAAGGTAACTAAATTTCTGGAGTCAGAATCACAGTGCCAAGAGAGAAAGAAACAGGTGGAGCAGTCACCCACCTCCAGTGTGTCTTTCATGTCAATTCCATCATGGGCTTTTGATGGTAGCTGCCGCAAAGTCCCACCCAAGTCCAAGGGGAAGGGACATAGATGGCGCTGCTTAGTGATGGAGTGTCAACACCACCTTGTAGGAAGAACATGTGGAATGTTCAGCCATTATTGGAAACCTTGTTTTCCATAGTTGATGTTATTGAACATTTAAGGATTGTTAACATGAAGAAATAGTTGACTTGAGCAAATCTTGCTGTAAGAACAGGGACCTTACTGAACCATAGGCCTAATTAAAATAACTGTCTAAAGCATTAGGTTTTACCAACAACCCCAACATCTGGTAGAGATGACCAAGGAAGGGGGCAGGAAATCTTCTAAAGTTAATGCTAGACTTGTTCTTACTTCATAGTAAAAGTCTTCAGAGGTGGAAATTCCCCAGACATATGTAAGGTGGTTCATTTAGGCTGATCACATCTTTAACAGTTGCCAAAGGATCTTATACCAGATGTTAACATTCTAGTTTCTATCAAAGAGCTGTGTTGGATTTTTTTTTTCATTATTAAATATGAGAACAATGGAAGTGAACTTTTATGAAGTTCCTTCCCTGTGGACTCAAAGTGAAGTTATCCAGACACACTTTAAGAGAGATGGTGGCCATTTTATAGGCATTCTATTCACTGAGCATCCAGACTGCAAACAGGATGGACCCCGACCCCAGTCTCGAAGAAACATACAAGCTAATGCAGGATTTCTGGAACATGGTTAAAACTTAAAAAGAATGATGTGTTCCTTGTGAAGAGGAGACAGTGGACCACATGGCTTTGAGCTCTTTTTCCAGTTGTGGGATAGATTTGCACTTAGCCAGATAGGCACTCTCCTCCTTAACAACACAAAGACTTTGCAAGGTAGAAAGCCATTCTGTGTTCATAACAAAACATGACCTTGTGGATCCACCTCTCTTTTTGCATGCCATGTCATGTTTGATCTTACAGTGAACTTTCTCAGCAGTGGATGAGTTGAAAGCAAGACCACGCTTCTCTTAGGCCATGATATGTTATGGGAGGTAGGAGACGGGAGACAGATAATCCATCCACTGGTTCACTTCCTTTAATGGCCACAACAGCCAGGGCTTAGGCCAAAATCAGGAGGCAGGAGCTTCTTCTGGATCTCCCATGTGGTTGCAGGGTCCGAGCACTTGGGCCATCTCCCACTGCTTTCCCAGGCCATTTAGCAGGGAATTGGATCAAAAGTGGAGCTACCAGGATGCGAACCGGTGCCCATATGGGATGCCAGTTTTGTAGGCAACAGCTTTACCTACTACATCACAATGCCAGGCCCAAAAATTTCTAAAATTACATTTAATTCTACATATCTATGATGCCTGATCACATAAGGCAAAAAGAGGGCATGATATCAACATCTTTAAAGGAAACCAGGTGGATTTCCTTTTCCATATAAAAAAGAAGTTGTAAAATGATTTTTTTTCGTCTAATAGAGTAAAAAGGAGAAGTTTCCAATAGGAAATTTGAATAAGGTCATTAAGACAGAACCATAGAGCTGGCACTGTGGCACAGCACGTTAAAGCCTCCACCTGCAGTGCTGGTATCCCATGTGGGTGCTAGTTCAAGTCCCGGCTGCTCCACTTCTGATCCAGCTCTCTGCTATGGGCTGGGAAAGCAGTAGAAGATGACCCAAAGTCCTTGGGCCCCTGCACCCACATGGGAGACCTGGAAGAAGCTCCTAGCTCCTGGCTTCAGATTGGCATAGCTCCGGCCGTTGCAGCCAGCCATCAGGGAAGTGAACCAGCGGATAGAAGACCTCTCTCTCTCTCTCTGTCTCTGCCTCTCTGTAACTCTGCCTTACAACTAAATAAATAAATCTTAAAAAAAAAAAAAACCCTGAGAGGGAGACATCTTAAATTTTAATTAAACAAATTTTATTTTTGTTGTAGCTCTTTTATTTGACAGATAATTATACATGTTTATGGGATGCAATATGATGTTTTGATAAATGTATTCACTATGTAATGATCAAATTAGAGGAATTAAAATATCCATCACCTGCAACATTTATTATTTCTTTATGATCAGGGTATTAAAAATCCTCTCCTCTAGATATTTTGCAATGTGTTACTGTTAACTGTAGTCACCCTATTGTGCAAGAGTGTACCTGTCTGTAACATGCACCCATTGACTGACCTCTCCCATTCCCGAACCCTCTGGTAACCACTATTCTATCTGCTTCTATGAGGTCAGGTTTTTGCTAGATTTTTTATGAGTGGGATCATGCAATATTTGCCTTTCTGTGCCTGGCTTATTCACCTAACATAATGCCCTTAGGTCCATCCATGTTGTAAAGATTTTAAGCTTTTCAATGGCTGAATAATATTCTATCATTGATACATCCCACATCTGCTTTATCCATTCACCCATTGATGGACACTTAGGTTGATTCCGTGTCTTTGCTAGTTTGAATAATACTGCAATAAACATTGGAGTACAGATGTTTCTGCCACAGACTGAGTTCATTTTCTTTTGATATAAATGCCCTGTAATTTGGTTGTGGTGTCATGGGGTACCTCTGTTTTAAATTGTTCAAGATATGTTAAACAATTTTGTGGCAGAAATTGTGGCCGTTTATTTGAAATGCACGTATTTAATCAAAAAACACAAATTCAGAAAACTGACATGGAAAGAAGACAAAAAAAATTTGAATAGACCTGGGTGTGTTTAAAAAATTAATTTCATTTTTAAAACCTTCCTCCGGAAATAACTAAAGACTAAAATCCTTTCAGTGGCAAATTCTACTAAACATTTAAAGAAAAATAATAGCCCGACCATGTTTTTGTTCCTAAAATATGGAAGGGTCAATGCTTTCCAACCGTTTTGAGAGACCAGCATAACCCTGGTATCACAACATAAGATGTATATGAAAAAAAAAATAGAATTATTGTCCTATTTTATACAGGTGCAAAAAAACACTTGACTAAATATGTAGCAAGTCACATGTAGAAAAAAGTAAGAATCATTAGTTTTTTTTCTTTTTTGTGTATCTGTTCTGTTGAGATTTGTACTTGATCATAATTTTCATGATGGTGGTTATCACCCTTTGTTTCTAATGTAGGACTGCTTTAAGCATTACTTGTAAGGCCTATCTTGTAGTGATGAATTCTTTTTAAGATTTATTTATTTGAAAGAATGACCTAGAAAGGGAGATATTGCATCTCCTGGTTCACTCTCCAGGTTTCTGTAATAGCCAGGGCTGGGCCAGCCTGAAGCCAGGAGCCAGGAGCTCCATCCAGGTCTGTCACATAAGAACAGGAGCCCAAGGACTTGGACTATCTTCCACTGCTTTTTCAGGCACATTAGCTGGATCAGAACTGGAGCAGCCAGGACACAAACTGGAGCCCATGTGGGATGCCAGTGTCTCAGATGGTAGCTTTACATACTGTACCAACAACGCCGGCCCCTGTGATGAAGTATTTTAGATGATGTTGTTGTCAGGAAAAGTCTTTATTTCTCATTCATTTCTGAAGGATAGCTTTGCTGTGTGTAATATTATTGACCAGCATTTTTTTTTCTTTTAGGATGTTGAGTGTACCATATTATTTTTTCATGGCCTATGTAAGTTTTCTGCAGCGAAGTCTGACATGATTCTAATTGTAATTCCCTTATAACTGACTTCTTTTCTTTTGCTATTTTAAAAATCCTTTGTCTTGTATTTTTGACAGTTTGACTAAAGTGTGTGTG
This sequence comes from Oryctolagus cuniculus, assembly GCF_964237555.1. NCBI lineage: Eukaryota > Metazoa > Chordata > Mammalia > Lagomorpha > Leporidae > Oryctolagus > Oryctolagus cuniculus. Next base: position 41,991,849 of record NC_091443.1, on the reverse strand, counting down.
TGTGTGTGTGTGTGACAAATCTTTTAGGGGACCATAGAGATCAGTGTCTTTCCCTGGGTTTGGAAAGTTTTCAGCAATTATATCATTGAATAGGTTTTTCTATGATGTTCCCCTCTGGAACACCAGTATTGTGAACATTTCCTTACTTCAGAGTATCTTTTAAGTCTTGAAGTCTCTTCTTTCTTTTATGTTTTCTTTCTTTTTTCCCTGAGTGGTTATTTCAAAGGACATGTACTCAAATTCAGAAATTCTTCTGGCTGTTCAATTCTTCTATTGAGACTCTTGACAATTTTTAATTTGAAACCCTTTGTTCTAAGGTTTCCGATTGCTTTTGTTACCATTTCTATCTCATTACAGGATTCCATATTCATATCATGAATTATCTTCCTCTTTTCTCTTATATGTCATCACTTTTCTCTAAAATCATTCTTCTGAATTCTTTCTCAGGCAATTTATTGATTTCCATTTCATTGTATTCTATTATTGGAGAGTTACTGTGTTCCTTTAGAGATGCCATATTACTTTGTCTTCAGTGCTTGTTGTGCCCTTACATGGGTGTTTGAGAGCTGGTAGATCAGTTGCTTTACCAGTTTTATGGAGTGACTTTTGTTATAGAAGACTCAATGCTGGCAGCGTGTCCTAGAGTGTTGCATATGCTGTATTTACTATGGTTCCAGATAAGCACATTTGGCATAGCATTCATGTAGTGTCTTCAGATGTAATCAGCATTGGTGTCTCTGCAGGTGTCTCCATGGCGTTGTGGGGGTGTCTTCCCAATCAAGATGCAGCTCCTGTAGGTGGACAGGTTTCCTGGCAGCTCTGTGCACAGTGTGCCCAGCCGTGTGGCATGTGAGAATGGGCCCAAGTAGGTCCAGTATAGTGTGCCTGGTAGCAGAATGAGATGCCTGTCAGCTTCTGAGGGCCACGTGAGAACTAGGCTGAGGCTTTGTGTCCTGATGGGATGCCCATCAGTGCCCAAGGGATACACAGGTGACTTCCCAGAGCCTCTGGGCATAGACCTCAGGGAGGTCTGTGCAGCTTCTTCTAGGGGAAAAGGCTGGGTAGATGAGGCTGAATGTCTGCTTCTCAGGGCCTCAGTGGGTTGAGTGTATGAGAATCGGCTTCTTGGGGCCGTAACAGCATAGAGGATTTGAATGCCTGCCACTTTCCCCTGCCTCTCTAGGGGGGAGGAAAATTAAAATTTTTTTCCAAGTTATTAATTGAGTTTCTACATGTTCAGTCGGGCTCTTTACAGAAGGAAAGGAAATATTCTCTGTGCTTCTGGAACTTAAGTTGCAGAGGAAAGACAGACAGGGAAAACCCATGCATGACAAATGACAAAAAGTGCTACAGGCAGAAAGGGGGACAGGAAGTCCTGGGCTGGAGGTGAGTGCAGTTAGAAACTGTTGGCCCAGGTGGGTCTCACTAAGAAGGTGGTGCTTGAACGAAGCTCTGAAAAAGGAGGAGCCAGTGGCCCAGATACCTGGAGAAGAGCCGTCTAGGAGTATGGCTAAGGAAGTGCTAGAGGGCGAGGAAGAGACCCTATTGGAGAGACTACAGGATGTCGGGCACCTTGAAGGTTTTTGTAAGGAGTTTTATTTTTTATTCTGGGTGACTTAAGGCACAAGCAGTGTGCATTAAATTTTATTTAACGTGCATTATAGCACAATAAATAAATTTTTAAAAAACAAGGACTGCTCGTTGAGATGCAGGTTAAGATACCTGTGTCCAATATCAGACTGCCTGGGTTCAATTCCCAACTCTGGCTTCCAACTCCAGCTTCCTGCTAATGCCCACCCTGAGGGGCAGTGGTGTTGGCTCAAGTAATTGGGTTCCTGACACCCACGTGGGAGATCTGGATTGAGTTTCTTGTTCCCGGCTTTGGCTTGGCCAAGCTTTGGCTGTTGTGGGCATTTGCAAAGTAAATTAGTTGATGGGAGCATTGTTTCCCCCCCTCCCTCCCTCCCCCCTTCTTCCCTTCCTCCCTTCCATCTAACCATCCATCCTTCATTCCTTTGTCTGTTTATCCCTCTGCCTTTCAAATTAAAAAAAAAAAAAACCCACATACCTCTGATTGTTGTTTTGCTAATAGACTATAAAGAAAAATTTGGAAATAGGAAGTCTGGGGAGATATTACAGCCTTCTAGGCTAGAGACAGTGGTTATCTGGGTTGGTTGGGAGCAGTGGAAGTGGAGAGAACTGGTCAGATTCCATATAAATGAATATCAGCCCCTTAGAATTTGCTGAGTGAGGATGACCCCAAGGTTTTTAGTCTGAGCAGTTGGATGGATGGATTTACTTCTTAGAAACTTTTGTTTGTGGGGAGGGCAGTGTATTAGAAGTCAAAGGATATGTGCAAATCAAAAAGAGCATTTATTATTAATATGATTATATTATTTTACTCCTCAGAAGGATTTGACAATGCTTACCAAATGTACAGGTGGAACAAAGATGGAAACATTTAAATAGAGAAAGAGATTTAAACCTAATCAAACGGTGGTGAGCCTAAATTAAAGTGCCCTGCAGGGAGCAGTAAGCACGCTTGCTTGATTTTTGCAGTGTTTGTGGCCAGGAATAAAAATAGGAGGACAAAGTAGAGGTAAAAAATATTACAACTCAAAGGGACTCTGCCTGGCCACCCTGGCAAGGGGGGCTGGGAGTTGACTGAAATTGAGCAACTGGAAGAGATGCTGGCTTACTACCAGTATCATCGCTAACTTGGGTCAAATCACTCAGTAGGCTGTTAAAACTCCCAGCTGCAAGGTCTTACCCAGACCTTCGGAATCCAAATCTCTGACAGAAGAGTGAGAACTGTCAGTATCTTAAACCTTCCAGGTGATTCTGATGCAGCTCCTGGTTCAGAGACACCGGAGGAAAGGAGTTGATGAGCTTTTCAGTGCCGTGGAATGTGTTCGGGAAAGAGAAATGATAGATGAGCATGTCCACATTATTTTCAACATATCGGTTATTCTATTGAGTGTTTCTTAAGTGTCAGGCATGTGGGTGCTAGAGACACAAAGATGAGGGAAGTTAGACCTGCCCTCAAGGAGCTAAGGGTCTATTGAGAAAAATAAGCATATCCATGGATGGTTTTCTAAGAAAACAGGGTACTGTGTTGAGTGTTGTGGGAACCAGGGTAGAAATAAAAATTTTGGGGAAGATTTTCGGGAAGGAGTGTCCTCTGAGCTGAAAATTTTCTAGAATAAAAGTCAGCAAATCCAGCTTGCTCTCTGTTTGTCTGAAGTGGCACTGGAGTAACAGCCATGTTTCTTCATTCCCTCATTGCTGCGGCAGCTTTAGCACTGTGAACACTGAGTTACGTAGTTGTGGCAGAGGCCATATGGACCAAACATTCACCACTTGGCTCATGGCCCAAAGCTTGCCAACTCGTGCGTTTTAGAAAATGGGGACAATATGAGATGAGGTACTATTGAGAACCTCCCAAAGAGTAAGGCAGGGAATGGCAGGGTAGCTGGTGCAGTAGGCAGTGACTGTGTAGTTGAGACACTGTACCCCAGATCTGGGATCTTGAACTTCTCCAGGATGCTGGGAAGATCAAAAGATTTTAAGCAATAATGTGACAGGGTCAGACTTGAGCTCCAGATAGGTTGTGCTATTTGCTTCACAGAATATAGACTTGAGAAAGAAACAGCTGTGAGAAAAGAAACTGATATGAGGTTTATAGAAGTAATTTATGTAAGAAGTAATGAACTGATTAGAAGTTTGGCCGTAAATTTGTAAAATGGAATATTTCATAATCATTATAATCTGATATATCTAAATTACACTGACAAGGAATGGTAACCACAGTTTATTAAGTAACAATAATTGGAAAAACTGCATATACAAATATACAAATGTGTTAGCATTTACATACCACAAAGGCGAGAATATGTGGAAAACTGTCAAGACTGTTTTCCAGGAAAAGGAGAGGGATAATTATAGGAGATATTTGTCTTTAATTGTATGGATTTCTGTTCTTCATTTTTTAAGGAGAAAATTGCATTGCTCTTGAGTCAGACCAAAACACTTTGGCATTTTAGAGTTATTTGTAGAGAGAAAGAGAGCTCCTCCCATGACCCAGGACAAGGAAGGAGGGGTGAAGAGAAGAGCATGCATTTGAGAATGATGTTGGAAATCAATTAGCAAAGCTTAGCAACCTGGAGGTGAGAAAGAAAAAAAAAAAAAAATTGGTGCCAAGATTTCTGGTTACTAGGTGAATTTTGCAGCCAGTAATATAATGACAATAAAATTAGATAACTTTTATTGCTCATTTTTGCTATGCAAGGCCTTGTGCTAACTATACACACTTTTAGTACATTTAAACTATCCATAAGGGAAGGAGGAATTTTATCGTTCCCATTTTATAAAGAAAGAAACTGAGCCTCAGGAAGATTAAGGAGTTTGCCCAGGGTAATGCATTTGTGAGTGGGTTAGCTGGGAATTGATCTCAGTCTGATTGGTTCCAAAATTTATAGGCACTCCTATCTCCCTCAACTTAAATGAATTTTTTAAGAGCAATGCAGATGGAAAGATAAAATCAGTTCAGGACATACTTAATCATCAATGTAGAATCTTGATCTAATACAATAAAGCTCTGAATAAATGAAGCAAAAAGAGAAGGCCTCAGAGTAAATTTTGGGAAACATAGTTTAAGAATAATGAAACGAAATATACAAAAGAGTTTCTCCTTTGCTTGTGTTTGGACGCTTGAAATACTTGTTGATCCAGTGAATAACGCAGATTTTAAAAGACTGAGAATAAATATGGATGCATATTTGCTTACATAAAAAAATCCTAGAATCCTAGATCTGATTTTGTCAGCTGAATTAAGTGAGATCTGTTGAGCATCCACCCTGTGCTAAGTATATTGAAGCTACAATATTACCTACTTTAACTTTTTTTGTATCTAAAACCTCAGTAAAGCTGGATCCAAAAGACGTGTGATTTTCTGAACCGATCTTTGACTTTAGTTCATGATATTTGCAGAGTCCTTACGCACTTCTGTTTTCCATCAGCTCAATCCTGGTTGCTTGGGTGAGGAATTCCTTCTTGGAGAAAAAGATCCCCAGTTCGGGTTAGGAGTGTTTGGGTTAAAGGTAAACCGAACTGCCTGAGTGAATGCAGTGAGCTTTTGTGAAAGGGAGTGAAAATGACATACCTCCCACTGCGAGGGAAGCAATTTCTCACTGTGTCACTTCACCCTGGCGTTCAGCCACCAGAGGGGGCACGGACCAGAGGGAAATAAATTCTACCAGCTTTTCCATTTGCCAGGCCCCTCTGCCCTCCAGAGAAGGCCCACAGCCATCCTCATTTTGATGTGGGAACAGAGCTTCACTTCCCATCTGATGAGAAACTAAGTGGTTTACTGGGGACCGTGGCTATCCTTTTCCCAGTGAAGGCTAGGACATGCCTTGCACACATTCTAAAAGGCTGGTTGAAATTGACTTGAAAACATAGAGATGGTTTTCCTTAGCACCATGGCCCATGTACAGTTTACTTCCTTTCTAATATGTTATTGATTTTTATCCAAATAAAGACGTGGACTTTGAAAAAGAGAAATCGGGTTGTCGAGACTGACCATTCAGCATCAAGTTTGTACATTGCATAAAAATGTGTTTTTGACACAGTAAAATACATTCCCTTTATGCTCATTGTAATTCACTTTATAGTGACTTGCTTAATAGCAGAACATATATCATTTATACTGCTATCCTTCATGCTTTTAAACTGTAATATCCTTTCCTCAATGACTACTTGTCAATTTCACTGATCTAGATTTGATTTCATAAATTAACTAGGCCAATTAAGTAGAGAGTTATCATTAGAATCAGAAGTAGAAGCAAATAAATATTAATCTTCCATCTCTGGATGTCACTGTTCCAACACAGCTCTGATCATACTTGAGCACTACCTAATGGAGAAAATAGACCCCTTCATTGTCACTTTCATGCCACCCAGTTTAAACATTTATGAGTATATTTCATTCATTTTCTCATTCCAGATCCATCCTACTTGGGGGCAGTTGTGTCTCTAAGTCATCAGTATAAGATGTAGGGGGTGAGCACATGTCAAAACTACATCATTTAAGGATTCTGATCATGGCAATTTGCTGGACGTTTCTACTTGACTCCTCTGCCTGTGGGTCTTTTATTTTGAGGCAGGGGCTCCTTGTCATGAATGGGTAGGGTAGTTTGCCTACTGTGTATTTCTTTATATTTCCTTAGATATTTTGCAACCCTCACAGGGAACCACCTGGAAAACACGATAGCTGACAGAGAGTAACATTTTTTACCTCAGAGTCGGGGATTTCTTCCTTACCTTTCATTTAAATGATTTTTCTTATAATATCAACATGAATCTTGCTCTATCTGTTTTGGAAATGGAAAAGAGCTTGTCATCACCCTCTTCATAAAAACACTTCACATACACAAATGCAGTAAGAGTCACTGTAGCCTTCCATTTCCCTCTAGTTGGATTAGCATCAGTTTCCTTTGTCTTTTTTTTTTTTTTTTTTTTTTTTTTTTTTTTTTTGTCTTCTGGATCCTATTCATAACCTTCTGTCTTGGCAGGGAGGGGAATTGGGAGAGGTTGGTTCTCTTAGAACCCTTTCAATTTTTCCCTCCTACATTTTGGAGAGATTAGATCGCTGTGTAGGGAACATCTTTCTGGATTTTCGATAAATGCAAACCCAGAAGAGAATGTAATAGCGAGATCAGTGGGGAATAAAACATCAACTTAGAGTCCTCTGTTTTGATGTTAACTCTGCTTCCACTGCCCACCTGTAACTCTGAGTGACATAACTTAATCATGTGCCACACAAACACACAACACTTGTAACACACCACATATACTTACACTGTTCACTCACACAACATGCGCTCACAGTCACATAAATAGCTTATGCAACAACCCCCGAGGGTGGGTAATACCAGGCTTCAGTTTGCCCCCTTGTTCTGATTAACACTGCATCTAGAAGCCAACATATCAGAGCTTCTGAGTCACTCCAAGTTCACTTACCCCTTGCAGCCCTTCAAGCCTCAGTAGTTTTACCATAGTAATACTTTCTCACTAAGAATTTTAAACAAGACTTTGTCATTGGACATCCTTTGAAATAGTTAGCTTTGCTTTGTGATTTTTTGTAACTTGCCAAAATCACAAATAAAAGGCACTATGTCCTCTCTGCTTCTTCTGTGGTCATTATCTTGGAAAATATGCAGAGTCTGGTCCAAGTAGAGGGCTCCCCAAACCTTGCTGTTACTTTGAGAATAGTTTTAATGAGGCTTGCAGCTGAGCCAAGCTCTCCCGTTGTGTTATTATTTGGGCATGTGGAAGCCTTGGTGATTGATCAGTGTGGGGAACTGGCAGCACTCACGTGCCCTCTGGGTAGAGGCAGAACCTCCAGCAGGAAAAATTAGGGAAAGAGGGGGGAAAAAAAGGAGAAGAAATGTTTATCACCCATCTCCTAGCATTTTATGGCAGTGTTATGGTGAACTGGGAGATGGATGTGTATATTCATGGATTTTGCTCCACTTTAAGCACTAATAACATTAAATCAACCTTAATACTTCATGCCAAATGTGCTCTAAAAGAGGAAATAATGGGAATTTTTGTTGACTTTAGTAAAGCATCAAAAGTTACACTGGAAACACATAAAATGCTACAATGTAGAGGTCACAATTATGCTAATATCATGATAATATAAAATATTAAGTCACCAAAATGACAGGATTTACAACTAACTAGCCTCAGTCCCCAGAAACCTTAGCAGTAAGCGCCTGGCAAACACTGGCGCCTGTCCTCCCTGGGAGTCTGGTTACAAATTTGAATATGTGTGCCATTAGAACTCTGCCAGTCTCCCAGCCCTGGAGACCCAGAAGGGAAAATTTGATTTATATCATACCTGCAAATCTGTTGTGTTGGATTCACTCTGTTTGGCAGTCTCGCTACCAGGTTTGCTGAATTTTGTGTGTTTAGCAAGTTGCTTTTGGGAAAAACAGGACTACAAATAATGATCTTGAATAGCCCTGTAATCTCAACAACCAACACTTAAACATTGATACAGATTAGTCAAATATTTGGAAATGGAATCCTGGCAAATGGAAAACACTGTACTTGGGCTGCGATTTTTAGCTTGGTTTTCTTACTGAGGTTCTGGCTTCAAAAGCCTTTTACCCAGAGCCTTAATCTCATGGCCTTTAATTTGCCTTTAACTATCTGCCTCCCAGTCACATTAAAACCTCGACTTCCATAGCATTCTTTGGATACAAGACAAACTTTGCCATTGGCCATAGCTACCAAGGAAGGTAAAAACTTTGTGGCTTTGTAGCTTGTCTAATTATTGTCAATTCTGACCAAGAATGCCATTTGACTTGACCAATGAAGATGATAAAAGGCACAGGACAGGAACGTAAACCTTAAGTTAAAATACCATGTTATTATATTTAAAAATGCTCTTTCATATTTCTTTGTGCCCAGGTTGTTGTTTTAGCTGGTTTTCTTTGCTTTTTCTTTTATTTATTTATTTGAAAAGTCAGAGTTGGGGGGGAGTAGGCATGGGAGAGAAATCTTCCATCCACTGGTTCACTCCTCAAATGGCTACAATGGCCAGAGCTGAGCCAGGCTTGAGCCAGGAGCCTGTTACTCATTTTGGGTCTCACAGATGGATGCCAGAGACCCAAGTACATGACCCCTGTCTGTTGCCTCACAGGGTTTGGGAACTAGATTCAGAAGCGGAGCTGGGATTCAAACCAAGGACTTTGATATAGGATGCAGGCATCCCAGGCAGTGTCATACTGTATGCCTGAAAGCCATCACTTGTTTTAGCTATTTTGTCATGCCAACTGAAGTCTGTAAATGCATGTTTTAAAGGGATATGTTTTTCCTTTTCAATGTTAAATGCATGTGGGTTTCCTTATAGCTCATTCCAGCCAGGGTATAAATATATATATAAATACATATGCTTCATTGCTATATGTCAATTAATGGTAGCATCATCACTAATTAGTCTCTACTAGCACAGTATGGACTAGCTCTGCCCCTAACTTGCTGGTCTACCAGCTGGGGAAAACATGTTTCATTCTCCTGGAAGTGTCTCTGGGCCACCGATGTCACCCACCTGTCACTCTGTCATGTCATCAATGGTAGTGATATGGATGACAGTAAAATGAAACAAGTCATGCCTGTGCCTGTGCTCTTAGGAGGAGTTCTGGAGCCATGTTTTAAAGCTCAGCTTGCAATCCCCAGAGGTTAGTGCAAGTTCTTATAGGAGTTGGCAACGTCAGGAGAGCTGAAACTCTGCAGGTACTTTGTCTCGGTCAGTCCTGCTACCCTGGCAAGAGCCAATCAATATTACTTGATCTCCAGTTTTGTGCAAAACTCTGTGTGTGCTCAACCCTTCTGACAATTGCCTCTTTGCCAGCTCCCTCTTTCTGGGACAAAGGAGCGTGTTCTTCCTTTTAATAGGCTGAAGCTTGTGAACACATTGCATTTCTTCAAGGCTTGAAGAATTGGTTGGGGTTTGCTGGTTTCTATAACCCCTTGTATGAGTTAAAGAATAAAAAAAAGATGCGAAAGCCATCTCCGACATGATCAAACTTATATTTGTTTCTAAATAAATGAAATTGTTTCCCCCTTTTTCTCGGGAGGCTTGAGTTGGCTTCCTTCCCAAATACAACCTTTTGGATAATAAATTCCCTTTGAAAAGAAGCACGAAGCCCTTTTGATGTTATAAATAGTATATGTAGTAGAAGGAAGAGGATCATGTAATTGCAACACAAAGCCCGAGAGATGTCTATGGGATAAAGCGAGCCTTATTCTTTACTCAACTTTGTATTAGAAGGTATATTTTAATAAGCATTTTAATAAACACTGACAGTTTTCCTACCTATTTCCTTCTAATACACTCTGAGTGATTCACTGATCTGTAGATACTTATCTACAACTACAGCTCAAAAGGAAATTCAGTGAGGATTCAGCCATATCCCGCTATCGTGGGTCTTCAGGCAATCTTCTATAAGGCAAATTACAGTTCGGGATTAGTGCTGAAAAGGCAAAAGATTTTGCAGTTCCATGGAATTCCTGAAGAACTCTCAAGGCAGTTAAGTCATCCTCTCTCCATCTCTGTCTCTATCTCTCCTCCCTCCTTCCGTCTTTTCCTTCTCCGCTATCCCAGGATGCATCTAAAGGCACGCCTTAAAAAATTCCTCAGGGTTGTCTGTGGGCTTCCCCACTGTGACCCTTTCCCCACCAAGTTCGATGCTGTGTTTTCGGCAGGCATTGAAAACCCTGAAGACATACACCGCACTTGGCCGGTGAGGCAGTGAGGCCCAGCACATCAGTAACTGCCACAGAGGCGTCAGTCCCTTACATCATCACCGCGGTTCATTTCTCTGCAGTGACAGTGATGCTTCTACTGAGTAAGGATTAGAATGGGCATGTTTCCAGATCTTAATTACATCAGGCATAAGGATGAGCAACAGCGTTTTTCTTCTGCAGGGGTTGGGGGTGGTGAGGGTGGGAGTGAGGGGAGAGGGAGGGAAAGAGTAATGCTGAATTTGGCCATCTAGAGCCTCATGCGTCCCCGTTTATCAAGAGATAATAGGATTAAGCTAAGCTATGGGACTTCTCTGGCTAATGCTGCCTTCAGCAGGGGTCTAATAAGGATAGATATAATTGGGTAAATGGTGAATAAGAATGAAAAAGTACAGAGTATAAGCACAATGCTTAGGAATAAATAATGACAAATTGGATTTTGTCCAATCTCTGCAGACTTGGTTAAAATCTGGCATCTTACACTGAATGATAAGGGGTAACATCTATCTTTGTGCCTGCCTAACTTGGACCCTGTTCATTGTAAATAGCAGGAAGTATCCTCTCAAGTTCAACTAGGGTCTGTCAATACTGCTCATAGGAAATCATCTAAGAACTACTAAGGAACATTCAAGCAGGGTTAAAGAAACAGAGTAGCTGAAGTGTCTGGAAACAAATGTGATACAAATTAGAGTTTGTTTCTTTGACCCGGCTCCATTTGCAGAGTTTACCCCATTAACAGCTGGAAATTTATTTTCCCTTTCTTCACCTCTCTAAGAGGAAAGCAAACATATAACATAGCCCCAAAGGAGTAATTAATTAGATCATTTACTGACATGGATTTGAATAGTTGATTTAAATACCATTCTGTTATTTATTTATTTTACAACATTATGCAAGAGGTTGGAACTCCTGTTCTAATTTGCACTTAGCAAGAATCTTTGGGAAAAAATCACAGTGAAGGAAATAAACAAAGACCCAATGATCAAAGGGCCACATTCAGAAATGCATGAAAGAATTTCACCAGGATGAGTGTTTCAGTGATTAAAAAAATAAATAAATAAGGGGTGGGTTGAGTTAGGGAGTGAGCAGAGGACAAGATTGTTTGTTTGCTTTGTATCCCCATGGGCACATTTTAACAAATATAATGAGTTTACTGAGAAAATGCTATGCTTCTATAAAAAGGTAAGAAAAGGAATTTTTAAAATAAAGGGTGCCAATGTAGATAAGAAAAGTATAATGAATATGCAGATTCTCATGACAATATGAAGACTGCTTTGGAAAATAGGCAGTGGGAAATTCATGAACTCAGACGCAAGTTTTTCAAAAAAGATAACTGTGTAACCTCACAAATGATGAAATTTTGAATTTTTCCTGGCAAGTAAAAGATTTTTCCAGTGTGTTTTCAATGGCTGAAAGTAAAAGTAGGAAATTAGTTCACCAGAGGTGAAGCTGGAGTTTATTCTAGAATTAAGTAGGTTTTATTCTTTTATTTTTTGACCAAAAAATTATGATATATTGGGGTAGATGCTCACATTCAATACCTTTAGATAAGTAACTGGCCTTATACATGTGTGCATGTCATTCAAATGTTTTCATTCTATGGACTTAGAGGAAAATCCTGACCAAGCAGCTATGTATACCCTCTACTTTATTCCTGTAGCCCAAGGGGTTATAATACTCAGGTCACTGTAACTGTGAAGCCCAGCAGAATCTCTCCCTGGTACTATTATCCTGTAGAGTTTGCAAATAAGAATAGTGAAGAGATATTATTTACATAGATAAATGAATATCATCTACTCCCCTTTCAATAAGCCATATGTATATGTATATATGGATGTATACCTATATATACAACAATCAATATTATGTGTATGTATGCATATACAATAAAGCACATGTGTGTGCATACATATGTGTATACATATACACATACAAAATACATGTATACAACATATATAACACATACACATATATACAACACACACATATATACATACAACATTGATTTCAGCAACATATATGTTACTGAAATCAGTGTTGGCACTCTTGTCTTCATCTGCAGGTTTCGTTTTGTTCTAGATGAGGATAATATGTCATTAGGGCTGTAATTTACAAAGTTAGGACCGTTGCTATCTACCATAAGCAAGAAAGCCACCAAATTCAGTTGATTCTCCCACCACATGGAGAGAGTTGAACCTGGCCTTTCATTATGATCTACAGCTGAGTCAGAGTGGTTCATGCACAGCACACAGAATGCCCTTGACACAGCAGACTTAACTGATTGTAAATGATGAGAAATCATGGTATCAAGTAAACATCCATGTCATAGGGCTTTAAGTAGCTCGTCCATTAGAAAAGTAACTGCAGGCCTGTGAGTCGGCTAATGGGAGGTGTCACCTCACACGTTTCACTGTCATCAGGCCACTGCGTGAACCCTTGGCAGCTTTCCCCCTTCATTAAAATGTGTTCCTCTTTCCTGTCAAAGTCAGCTTATGACCCACCCCTTCTTGAATAGTGACAGCTTTCAGAAACCCCCCGTTCCCTCTCCCTCCAGTAGTTGGCTTTTTAGAAAGATTCCAGGTTTCTGTACCTTGACACATTTTTCCAGATTTCCACAGGAAGTTCCTTGGGTGTTCATTCGACAAATATTTCTCAAGTGCCTATTCTATGCCGGGCGCTATTTCTAGGTTGGGGAGCATAGCAATGAAGGTAACAGAGCAAAAGTGCTGCTGCCATGGAACTTGAGTTTTTCATAAGAAGTGTTAGACTCGAAACAAAACAGACACCACTGTGTGGTGTGTGGAGGGCAGTACATTGTGTGCACAAAGATGGGGCAAGAAAGGGATGTGGGGATGATGGCATGACAGAGCTACCACCAAGAAGACGCTCAGGACGAGGTCCTGGAAGAGTGGCAGTTTGGTGCAGGGGCCGGTTGTGGGGAGAAAGGCCTGGGTAACTGGTTAGTGAGCACCGTGAAGCTGTTGCCTCGTCTGTCTGCTCTCAGAAACTGGATCTGTGCCTGGCCCATGGTGATTGCCTAGTGGTTGGTGAACTCACAGGAATCTGTGTTCCCAGTGCTTTCTCTTGCTTTGGCGTATAGCCTCACGAAAAGGAGGAGGACCCACTGCCATGCTTCCTCTCCTTAGTGCATTTTAGGTTTAGTCTCTGTAATTGCAAATGCCCAACATAAAAATATCCTGTAAGATTTGGTAGGATAGTGAATGACACAGGAGCCATGGCTTCTCACACACACACACATTTGTAAAACACGAATTCCACACACTGGTTCATGTGTGTAGGGAGAGAGATGATCCTGGGTGGAATTTGGATTTTCAAGTAATTTCCTAGGTCACATTCAAGTTTTCCCTGCATTCAAGTACAGGGTCAGTAAACCATTGACAATAGCAGGGTATAGTGTTAGTAAAACAGTCAGGAAAGGGTCCTCGTACCTGAGGTCTCAGCTGAACTGCAAGGCTGGTGTAGGTACATAATTGAGAGAAATATAGTTCAGGGACTTTTAAATGGTAGAGCAAGACATACATCCATTGGAGAGGGACTTGTGACTGTCACTTTACCTGGCACCTGGCCCCTCGTTGACTGCTTTCCTTCTTGCCTTGAAGCATCACAGAGAGAGTGAACCCAATTCATCTGGAGCATCAGGTACCTTCATTAAAAGAAAGAGCCTTTTAATATGAGGATGGAAACTCCTGCTTTTGGGAAATAGAACTGATTCATTTCCAGGGTTAGCAAATAAAGGGGTAAACGGGTATCAACACAGAACTAGACGATGAAATCCAGAGAGACCCCACTCTCACGGGTGTGGACCATGCTTCTTCCTGGGTTTGTGATGAGAATCTCTGATGGATTCCGTATGTGCTCAGCTTCATCTTGGTGTACAGTTCCGCAGCATTCCAAATAATCGCCAAGAATCCATCTTCCTGAAGATGCGACACCAGGAGCCACGGAGACTGGCGAAGCGGGAGGTGCTCTGAATGAAATGCATAGTTTAATCACATTCTACTTTCAAAAAAAAAAACTACTTCATTTAAGTTGGTGCTTGCCTGGGGTAATAATTTATGCTCCGCACTTGAGTAATCACCAGGAAGATTGCTCGGAACCCATCCCATCACAAACATAGCCACCAATATTCACAGACTAAAGTAAACTACTGACAACTTGGGATCTACATACTCTCAGCACAATCCAGGCCTCTGGAATGCGTGGGCCCCTACCTCCTCGCCTTCAGATAACATCGTTTCATTTCTCATGCTTTGTGTAAACATTTGAAAGTAAAGCTTATCACCTTTTCTCCCCATCCGCAAATGTGAAAGACTAGTACTTAACATATTCAGGGTTCGGATTATATTTTGTCTCGTAAAAATTGAGACCTACAAAATGTCAATGAACAGGACTTATTTTTAAATTTGGATTTTTTTTTCTCACCAGCTCCTGTTTATCTCTCTTCTCCCCTGTTGGAATTTATCTGGATCCTGAATGCATACTTGGATTTGGGTTTATTCACCACTCTTCTTTCTACCTCAGGGAGCGCTGGCACGCGCGGGTGTTTCCGGGTTGTGTAGGGAGCAAGGGTGCCACACTTAAGGGGTCATAGTACACTGATGCTAGTGGCTGCCTATCGATGCCCTGTCCTGTTGTGTACTTAAGTAAGAGAGACTGTAAGGCAGGTATGTGGGCGTGGGCAGCCTCAGAAAGCTCTGAAAACTCCACACAGAGCAGCCAGGCTCGCTGAGCAGCTATCCAAGTTGTGCGATCTTCTACTAATGGGAAAATATTTTACTTTGGAGAAGCAATGTGTTTTTCCAATTCTCTTAAAGGCACACATACATGCATGAACAATTACAGTGCAGATATCAAGTCATGGATAGAGAGGGAAAGAGAGTGAGAGAGAGAGACACTCGTTTTGAGTAGCCTCTTCCAGTTGTTCTCAAATTTTTGCTTTAAACCAGTACCCATTTGAGTTGGATATTTGGAGCAGTGCTTAAGCCACCTCTCGGGTCACCCACATCACATTTTGGAGTGCCTGAGTTCAAGTACCAGCTCTGCTTCAGTTTCCAGCTTCCTGCTAATGAAGCAGGTGATGGCTCAAGTGTTTGGCTCCTAGCTACCCACTGGAAAGACCCAGATGAGTTCCCAGCTCATGGCTGCAGCCTGACCCAACTCCAACTATTGCTGACATTTTGAGAGTTGAACCAGCACATGGAAGCTCAGCCTGTCTGTCTCTGTTTCTTTCTCTTTCTCTGCCTTTCAAATAAAAAAAAGTTTTAAAAAGTTGTAAGATTTGTTTATTTACTTGAGAGGCAGAGTTACAAAGAGGGAGGGACAGAGAAAGAGAGATCTACCATGCACTGTTTCACTCTGCAAACACTTGTAACAGTCAAGGCCAGCCCAGGCCTAAGCTAAGACCTAGGAACTCCATCCGGGTCTCCCACATGGATGGCAATGACTCAGGTCTTTGGGTCACCATCTGCTGTCTCCCAAGTGGAAGCTGGATCAGAAACATGAGATAACCAGAACTCAAACCAGGTACTACCATATGGCATGTGTAGATTCCAAGCTGGGGCTTAGCTCAGGGGTATGCCCACCCCTCAGCAGTCTATCTCAGCTCTAGTCAGGCCTCCCTTTTCCAACATCCCCTAAGACTTACAGAGATACAGTGTTACTAAATCGCCATTAACGCTGTCAGTGTGTGGTCAGATAATTAGCTACATCGCTTGCTTACCCAGAGCAGCTGTGGACTAACAGGAAAGAGATGCTGTTCTGCCTTGGGTTGTGACGCTGGCCTGTGTGACTGCCTGAAACTTTCCTGAGCTGTAATCCCTGTACTCTCAAATGAAGGGAGTCATAATTGTCTCCCAAGCTCTCCATTCTGAAACTCTCAACTAGTCTTGCTTGAGTAGGTATTTACGTTGTTTAGTCAATGCAGTCAGAACGTTCTAGCAACCCAGTGCCAGTGTCCTAGTGTGCTGAGGAGCCCAACACATTTCTGACAGACGTGGCCCTTCCTCAAATGGGCCATACGACTCCTCTGTTAACAGTATAATTTTTCTTCGCCTAACCTTTAAACTTTCCAGGTGTTACTTACCTCATCAATCCAGCCCAAACTCAGTAGACATTTCACTAAAAAGAATAGAGACAAAGAATATCACTTTCCTGATCCTGTTCAGCAATTTTCAAGCTGCTTTGGCCTCCTATTGGGAGCCTTCATGCTTGGTTTGTTTATGCTCTCAGATGAATCTGTTTTGAGGTGTTTATTCCAGTGGTTAAATTTGAAGAGGTGAAGAAAAGTCAAACTTTCTACAGTATTGCCTAGGAGGAGTCTAAAATAATTGGTACACACTGCAAAAATTCCTTGCATCTGAGGGAGGAAGAAAAGGTTCCATTTCTTCATAATCGCAGAGTTTTCCAGAATTCTAGGCTAGGGAAATGAAAGGGGGGAAAATTGCTTTTTCTCCCAATGTAAGGGTGCTAATTATTTTTTCTTAACATGCATGGAAGATATTGTTTTATAATGTAATTGCCCACTTAAATTTTTGTTTCATATTTCTTCATTCCCTCACCCAAGTCCCAGACATAATAGTTAAAATTAGTGGATCATCTTTCTGAAATTATGCACTTTAATTATGATTATTTGATAAGCATTTCAGACATGCTCACCCATATATCACATAAAATCAGAAATAAGTGTGTATATCAATAGCAGTTTAATCCCAAATGGAGGCTTTATTTAAACTACCAAGGACTTGATTACAGGAGCTTTGAGATTAGAAATGAGATTTACAATTGGCTAGAGGGAAATATTTAAATATCTTTGCTAGAGCAAATTATAGTCATTTTAAAAAAAAGACTTAAAATATGAATGTACTGAGAATTTCCTCTAAGAGAGCCTATTATTGAATTATGCCTTTTTTTTTTTTTTTTTTTTTTTTTTTTTTGTAGTCACCTCTTCAGCTATGTAGAAAACAGCTGGCCCATAAGCAAGAAACATATATTTTCTTTATATCGTACAGGTCACCACGTGGCCTCTTGTGGAAACTGTAAGTGCTAGGTGATTTCCCACTTGGTATTTCCTTGAAAACTGAGTGAGAGAACTCATCTCGTTCTTTCTGTTCTGCAGCTAAAAGCCCTAATCCCCAGGAGAGTCGTGTTTGGTTTTCAGCTATACGGCCCCACAGGAGCTGGTTTCCACTGTCCATGCCGTGTCGTCAGACTGCCAAGTCTGCTCCCAGCTCAAGGTCTTTGCCCTTGCTGTCTCCTGGAATTTTCTCTTCTGGAAAGCAATGTCTTACCCCCTCCGTGGAGTCAGGTTTCTGCTAGAGTGTCCCACCCTCCAAGGCCTTCCTCACCCTCCCTCAAACCTTTGCCTTGCCTCCCAGGCCCAGTATCCCCCACCAGCCTTTTTCTCCTTTGTTTCCCATAGCATTGAGTGCAGGAGAAATCACCTGGCTTGGATATTGTTTGCTGTCCGTCACTCTCCAGCTATAGCTGGGACCTGCCACTTTCAGTGTTCTGTTGTATCTCTAAGTATTGACTTGAGGAATGAATGGATTTAATTCAGCAGAAACTTAGTAGACATTGAGTGTAGGAAGGCACTGTTAGATGACACAAAGTTATGAAGATGACTTTGACTGCCTTGGATGAAGGATAATAATTCTTACATAAAGGATAATAATACCTTAAGAAGAGACAAAAGTGCCACATGCATCAGTCAAGACAGAACTTATATCTGCTATAGGTGACCAGAAGTACAGATGGATGAGATATTTCAAGAGAGACCATTTTCTGATGAAGGAAGGTATTTCAGACCTTAAAACGTTTGACTCAAACAGATGCATAGGAGTGTGTGTGTGTGTGTGTGTGTGAGTGAAGTAACATTTCAGTGAGGTCTAGGCTTATGTATGGACTAATAGAAGAGAGGAGGAAGCAAGCAAGATGGGATGTCATCCTGGAAAATGGGAAACTATTAGGCAGCAGGGAGGCAGTGAAGATTTCTGAAGAGTAATGCAGCAAAAAAGCTGGGCTTCAGGAAAACTAAGCTGGCTGTGGTATGTGCAGTGGGTCAGAGGAGACACACTGGGGCCCGGTTAGGGGTCTTTTACTCTTCCTTCTGGCACCGAGAGGAGGAGGTGGAGATAATCACAAGGGCTTAACCCTGGAAAGGAACAGGGAAGAGATGGGTACTAACACCTGTTGAGCATGATTGGGAGAATTGTGTCATCATTCTGCAGACAGGAAGAGAAGAAGGAGCACCTGATTTCGAGAGTACGATGGTGAGTTTATGCCGGGGCATTGAGATTAAGGGGCCAGTAGGGTACCCAGGTAGATCTACAAAGACCTCTTGAAATATGAAATAGGCCTCCACGAGAGAGGTGGGTATTAAAGACAGGAACCCAGACAACGAGTGCATGGAAGAGGCTAATCCACCTGTCAGAGTGGAAGCAAGAGAAGGAGTCGAATTGGACCCCAGTGGCAAGGATTGGATGGTAAGAAGAGAAAAGAACTCTAGGAAAGAGCAGGGCCTGCCCATCAGAATCCCAGGAGGCCTGGCTGTTTAGCAAGTGTGAATGGTTGAGAGCCTTAATTCTATTGAGATGGCGATGAAGAAGAACAGCAAGAAAAGTATTCCTGATACTGTTTTTTTTATTTATTAGTCACTAATTTCAGAAAAGTGGTCATCTTGGATGGTGTAGATAAACCTGAACTAAGGGAGTTGAGCAGAAAATGGATTAAAGCAAGTAGAAGAGGAAAATATTGGGCATTTTCCACATATTCAAAGGAAGAAGAAAAATAAAATGGCATCAGAATGGTAGACATTTTATAAATAAAGGAGAGTAGCATATCTGTGAGTGGATGCAAAGGAATCAGTTGTCTCTTTCAAAACACTCTCCTATTTGTTTCTGCCAATAAACTGGAGAAGGTGGCCGGACTAGGATTGCATCTGCCTTTGTTGGGTGAAAATAAGGACTCTCAAAGAGGAGACATGATTGGCAAGCATTCATTGATTCATTCGTCACAGCATGTGCATTGTCAGCTGTTCCAGACATCGTGCTGAGGGCTGGGGGTTCAGCGATACTCAAGGTGTACAGCGTCTCTGCCCTCCTTGGGCTTCCATTCTAGGAGAGCCAGAGAACACACACCCAAGTGCACCCTCATATACACATGTCCAGTTGATGTTTCTGTCTATACCATGAAGGCAAAAAAGGGCTGGGATGGGGTTCAAAAAAGGGTGCTTCTCTAGATAAGGTGGTCTCACTCCTCTCAGAGAGAAGCATTTATATAGAGATCTGAAAGCTGTAAGAAGACATTAGAGCAGGGAAAGTCAATTTTAAGAGAGAAATAGCCTCAATAATAGCCTCAAGATGAAGAGATGCTTGGGTTTTGGCAAGCTGAAGGGAAATAAGTGTGGGTTTAGTGAACAAGCAAGTAGGTGGCATGAGATACCTTTGGAGAAAGAGGTGAGTTATGAACGGGTCTTACAGGGTAGGCAAGTCTTTGGTTTGTGTGTACTGTGGAAAACCATGACAGTGTTTCTAAGGAGACTAGTGACATCCAATCAGGTTTTAAGAAGACAATGTTTGGGATTCATAAAGAATAGGTGTTAGAAGGAAAGAGAAAAGAGAGGATAGGCAAAGAGGAGTTGGGGAGCTCTTGCAGGCATCCCTAGAGAGAGGTGGTGACCTGGGCTAAGGCAGGTAGTGCACTGTGTCAGATGCTTCATGGTTCTCTTTACACATAGAACTCATTCAAGATATTGGCCATTTCCACACTAGGGAGCTTGGAGGGCAGGAGTTGAACTGACTCCTGTGCTTGAATTACTGGACAGCTGGTGGGTTCATTTCCTGCATGGGAGAAGGAAGGAAGGCTCCTTTGCAGCAGTGGGGCCACGAAGACTATCTGGTAGCCGGTAGCCACTTTGGAAGATTACTGTGGTGGGTTCTTACACAAATAAATATTCTTTCCGTACGATGCAGCAGTTGCACTCCCTGGTATTTATCCAAATGAGTTGAAATCTGTCTACCCAAAACCCCACATGCAGATGTCTGGAGCACCTCTTTAAAATCATAAGTGCCAAAATGTGCCAGCACTCAAGAAATCCTTAGCCAGGTGAATGGCTAAATAGACTGTGATATAACCAGACAATGGATTATTCAACTAATAAATAAGAAATAAACTGCCAAGTCAGGAAAAGCAAAGAGAAGAACTCAATGCCTATTAATAAGCAAAAGAAGTGAATCTGAAAGGGCTACGCATTGAATGATTCCAACTATGTGACTGTGATGGGAAAGGCAAAACTATGGAGACACTAAAAAGATCATTAGTTGTCAGTCATTCAGTGGGGTGGAGGGAATAATATATGCATTGGTGAAACACAGGATTTTAGGGCAGTGAAAATACTCTACATGATACTATGTAAGTGGACACATATTGTTAAACATTTTTTAAAACCGTTTGATTGGGGCTGGCGTTGTGGTACAGGTTAAGCCGCCACCTGCGATGCCAGTATTCCATATGAGTGCTGGTTTGAGTCCCGGCTGCTCCATTTCCAATCCAGCTCTCTGCTAATGCACCTGGGAAAGCAGTGGAAGATGGTCCAAGTTTTGGGGTCCATGCTACCCATGTGGGAGACATGGAGGGGGTTCCAGGCTCCTGTGTTTGGTCTGGCCCAGCCCTGGCTGTTGGAACCATTTGGGGAGTGAACCATTGGACAGAAAAGATCAAATTCTCTCTCTCTCTCTCTCTCTCCCCACCCGCCTCACTGCTTTTCATACAGATAAATCAATCTTTGTTTAAAAAAAAATTTTAATGGTCCAACACCAAGAGTGAGCCCTAATGTAAACTATGAGCTTTGGACAGTACTGATGTGTCAATGTAGGTTCACTGACTGTAAAAAATGCACCATGCTGGTGGTAAACATTGGTAGCTGGCAGCTAGTGTGTGTATGTGTATGCATGTGTGTGTGTGTGTTGGGGGGCAGGAGTGGCGGTGGCAGAGAGCATACTAGAACTGAACTCTAGACTTTCTACTCACATTCATTATGAACATAAAATTGTTTAAAAACTCTGTCTTTAGAAAGGGCCATTTTTAAGTTTGAGTTGACTGAGGACATCCAATTGTAGATGTCAGAAAGGCAGAGATGGTTGATTCTGCAGATCAGAGGGGCAGTCTGGCCAGGGAACATGCATTTAAGAGAGATTGAAATAAAACACGTATTTCAAGTCAAGGAGAGTGCTTAGGAAAGAGAGAAGAGCAGACTGGGGCTGGGACTTGAGTCTTGAACAACCCAGCATTCAGAGGGTCAGAGAGAGGAGAGTCTGGACGGGAGCTCGGGAAAGAACTAACTGCATTAGGATGAAATCCAGCCCAGGAATTCTCATGCTGGGGGGGTCTTGACTTCTCATTCAGAGTCACTGTCAATCTTATCCCTCGCTCACAACATTACACAAAGAGGTCTTTGCAAGGTTCCTGGAAATGGCATCTTCTGAAACAATTATGCATGGATTTAAAAAATGTTTTTGTATCAAAATAAACATATCCTTTAATTCTGTTATCTCACAAAACTTTTTGAAGTACTCTTCAGTCCTTATGACACAAAGTGTATGGTGAATCCTAGGCTGTGCTCACAATTCTGACTCCTAACACTTGCCTGAGCTTTTTGGTTGGCAGCACCAAGGCATTGGGTAGTGTTTACGTGGTTGCATCACAGCCTGTTGGGAAACTTGTGTTGAGTGATGAGTGTACAGGTCGTCCTTGTCTCCTGCTCTGTCTCTCTTTCATCACACCCTCTCTTCCTGACCTCCAGCACAGCATGTAGACAAGATACGGAATTCCACACATGACTTCAAGGTGTTCTCTCTTGTAGTACCACCAGATTAGCCTGAGAACTAGGCTCTTTGGTTCCCAGGAAGCTCCCCAAGATCTGGTTTCAGGGACTTAGACAATCCAAAAATGAACATGGAGATTAGAAAGGGATATTTCTTTTTCTCCAGAATGTTAAAACAAAGAAAAAAGAACATTTCCCATTTGTACATTTCAAAATAACTAATAGAATTCTGAATTTTCTTATAGAAAAAAATAAGTGTATAAGGTGATATTCTAAATATCCTGATTTGATCATTGCACAGTATATGCAAGGATTGAAAAATTACAGTACGTGCCAGGATTGAAACATCACACTGTACTTTGTAACAAGGTGCAGATACGTGTCCATTAAAAATGCAGCTTCAAATGAATGAAGAAATACTGAAATAAAATGATTTCCCGGAGTACGTTCATCACATTCTTAGCACTGGCTAAGGGCATTGTGGGCTGTGACAAAATAGGGCTGTTGGTTCTACAGATGGGAATATTTGTCATGTCTGTTCCCTTTAATGCCTGTGAATTGGACATCACCCTGGACTGGAGAACAAAGTAGAAAGCCTCCCTGCCATCACCCTGGCGTGATTGTAGGGGTGCCCAGAGCTGGCAGAACTGAAGGAATGAGCTTTAGTTTTAGTTTTCGTTTCCATTCTCACCCGTGGGTGCTATATGTGTTGACGGCTCACTTTCCATATTGGGACACTGAATGAAAGTGTAAAACACCAGTAGGTGTGAGAAGTGTGAACATGGCCAGCGATTTTGCTGTTCTTTTTAAAAGATGCACAAAGATGTTACAAAGCTAAAAATTGTACCCATTCTGCCGATGGTTATAGCAGTCAATCCATAACTTGCTTTGAAGGTGACAGTAAATCTACTAAATTTAACTTTGGAGTCTTCTTTGATATCTAGTGCCAGAGAGGTGTTTTTTTTTTTTTTTTTTTTTTTTTTTTTTTTTTTTTTTCCTTCTTTCATAGTATCTTATTTGCATTAAAGAAGTAAACTAGGATTAAATTTCATTTATTTGTAGTGGAACTGAACTTAAGTGAATTGACAGACTGAATACAAATAATCTATATGCAGTTTATACTCTCTTGGATTGACTCTTTCATAGGGCTTTTGTTTCCATGACATCAAACTTCATACTGGCTCCTAGCAAACAATAACGATACTAAATATAGGAATATGCCTGTATCAGGAGGGATTTTGTTAGAATCCTGCAGCTGAGATGGGTTTCATTGAAAGCAGAGACTATGTCAATATAGAAAATGTTGTATCTTTTATTTTGAAAAAAGCCAGCAAAAAGAGTTATTCAATAAAACCTTCCATTCCCCTAATGAAGGAAGGAAATACACCAGCAAAAGCTAGGCTAATAAAACATTGCATCTACTCTTCCATTTTAAAGAATGCAAACTTATATTTTAGTACTTAACCAATATGATTGTGATTACTTAAATTGGATGTGCTTTAATAAAGCCTTTTATAACTCCTTATTATTTTTTTTCTTTTAGTTGCAATGCAATATTTTGTGCTACATTTTGTCAGATATGAATGCAGCTGTTTCAAGTGCGAGAAGAGTAACCTCCAGAACATATTATAAATTGGCTGGCCTCAGAATAGGGGAGATGATTAGATTGTCGAGTTTCCTGCTGAGTGGTACATGCTTGTTTTGTAATACTGTTTTATGAGTCAGAGATTCAAACAGAACATGTAGGTCCAATTCAATACCTCAGCATTGCTGATCTGCTTTTTATTGATTTTTCATCTGCTCAAATCTGGAATTCTTGGTAGATTTCAGGAACACGGTAGCCAAAGGTTGAAGTGAAATGGTTTTAATTACAAATGCATTGTTTTTACTGAAATATTGTGAGTTATTTTGTTGCCTTTTGGCTTGCTTTTATCATAGTTGTCAAGTAGAAGCTTTTTTTTTAATCATGGAAAGTTCTCCTTGTACTATGCAAAGTTAAAGTAATAAAAGGTTATGGATTTTGTGTCTCAGCATCACAGAAGACAGTGGCTTACCCTATAGACATTTGTTTCATGGACAGGTAAACAATCTCATATTAAACAGGGAGACATGCTGCCTATAAATTTTGGCCCCCTTATTTGCCTGATCAATTTTTCATAGCTTTTCTGTTTTATATTACTAAGTAACTACCTTATGACACTTGGAGAAAACATTGCAAAGCATTTTTGAAATTAGCATCTAAGTCCTAGTTACATTTCCTTCTTTCCTTCCTTATCCTCGCCTCTGTTAATTTTTCTTCAGGACTCACTGAACAGTATACAGTGACATTCTAAGTGGGTTGGTCTTCCTCACATCAGTGCTTTGTTAATGCCGTTCATTAATCTAGAACCTCGAGCTTGTTCAGAGATAGTTAGCTATTCCATATTTTCCTGGAGTTTTGGGAAAGGGTGACAGCTCACTTACAGCTTCTGCAACCAGACCCCATTGGTTGTCGTGTCACATTTAATACTGATAAAATGTAAGGGCATGCACGTGAACTTGGAGCCTTGCAAGGCAGGAAGAAGGGCTCAGTGGCACATGCACACAACATACACAGGCACTCCATGCCCCTTCACTGTGCTGGAACAAATCGAGTCTTTTTTGTGTTTGTTTACCTCCTTGTTTGCTTTCCGCGCCTGGTGAGAAATGAATTCATGTCCAGGAACAAACTCCTGTCCTAGAGAGCCTCGGAAGCCGCTGCCAATAGCAGCACCAGGCCCAGCGGCCCGAACGCGTGTTTATTCTGTGAAACCAGTTAGAGCTGGCCCAAAGAGCTGAACTGCCAGCCCATAGAGCATATATACAATTCCTCACTGCAGTGGCTTCCTTATCGCTTCTTTTCTATCTTGTCATCTCCATTCAGATTCCTCACCCCCACTGTGATTTCAAGTATAAGACGGAAACAATTTCGTAGCAACAGATTCGGGAACCTGGTGAAAACTGGTTGTGCATACACCCTCCAAAATTAAAAGGAAACCGGCTACAAGCAGGAAAGCCACTTCTGTGCTATTTCCAAAGCCAGTTCTTTGCATGCATTTGCTGAAAGAGATGAGCATTAAAGCGAAAATTCTTTTTCTCAGTGTCTATTAAGGGATGTGGAGAAGAGATGCAACTGACTTGGCATTGCATTTGGAGCTAGAGGCAAAGCCAAGGTTCAGGCACAGGTTTCTAGATCCCGAAAGAAGCCATTCTGGTCCCTCCCGGGTCAAGCTTGTGCGAGGTCTGTAGATGGCATTGTCCCACAGAGCGTTCTGTGATGATGGAATCTGGTAGGCACCAGCTCTGTGTGGCTGTTTAGCCCTAGGATGTGACCAGGGCAATTAAGGAACCGGATTTTAAATTCTCTTTGATTTTAAGGAATTTCAACAGTCAAAATAGGGATAGTAACTTCCAGATTAGGTAAGGCAACCCTAGGATCATAATCATAACAATTTTAACTTTTAAATAAATATGCTGAGTTTCTGGCTTCACCTTCAGAGGGCAAGCATGATAAAAATATTTTTATTAGTAACAGCAATAAAATGTTACTCTTCACTGTAATACTTTATTCTTCTTAAGCCCCGAAGCATTGCTTGTGGGAATAAGTGGTTAAGCATATTAATTTATAAGACAAAAGCATTGGCAGTATTCACATATTATCATAGCTGGCTGAAAGTGCTTGTGAATGTGTATACGTGTGTGTGTTAATTATCTCAGAAATCCAAGTATGCATAGACAAAACATCCAATTTGTTGACCAAATTTTCTTCACTCAGATTTATTGAAATTATGGAAGATATTTGCTCTTTTTTTTCCCCTCCCTTTGCTAGGACTACAGGAACTGGGTCAACCAGGCTAAAATTTGTGTTTTTCTTGGGATGATGTCAAGAAAGTCCTATAATCAAAGTGCTGTACAAACATTCAGAGATGTTCCCAGGGAGGGTGATAATCGCACTCACTTAGGGATCTATGCAGCCTTCAATACAGACGTGTAACCCCATTAACATTAATAGGACTTGCGCTCACATATCGATGGAGAGTAAATCCCTAATTAGCAGTGAGAACTGTTAACACCCCCGCTGTGATAATACCGTGGAAAGATTGTAATGTCGCTGTGATAATAGGTGCATCTTTAAAAAAATTTTTTTTTAAAACAGTACAGAAGTTGGTAGACATTCAAGCGGGGGATGGAGATACCTGGAACTGTCACAGGCAGTACATTTGTACTGATGGAGTCTGGGCCTGCAGCTGATAAAAGCAGGTGGAGGAATGTGTTCTTCTGTTTAGTTGAGCGGGCATGCATGTTACCCTCATGCAAAGAGAGAGTTGTTGGCTCTTTTTTTTTCTGACCTGGGATGGGAATTATTCTGCAGAGATTAGTAGATTTCAGCAAAGGACTAATATTTAGAGCGGTGGCCTTTCATCCCTTTTAGAATGAAATATGTAACTAGGCCATTCCTTGGACATGGTTTGGCTGCTCTTGGTAATGGAAGGGACATGGATTGAAGCGAGGAGCTTCCTGTCCACAGCGCTGCGTTATTGATGAGCTGGCATTTGCCCTGTGGCCGTCCCCGAGGATTGCTTTACATCTATTACTCACACACATCGATTGGGTAATTTGATAATTCTATCACCAATCGGCTGCTGCCTGACCTTTTGCCATGGCAATGATGGCAGGCTCTTCATTTTTACATTGCAGACCAGTTAGATTGACCTTTTTGAGGAGAATGTCAAGGCATCCCTTGATCTTAACCTGTCACTATATTTGTTGGAACTACACTGTCCCTTAACCTTGATTTATGGTATTTTAGCGTTCGGGATATGCATTTTGTTTGTTTGAACACTTCCCCGCCAGGTGTGTTGCTGCGTGCAGGGGGGCTGGACAGTGACAATGACATTCGCACCGCCCACGGTTTGTACTCCACGCCCCCCGAGTGCTGGGTGCCTCTCCACTTTGACGAGCTTTCCAGCAAACTTCACTTGGGTGGGACACTGAAATGCAAGGCTGTTTTTGTGACTTTGCTTTCTTTCACCTTCCTGTGCGCCTCACTCACCCCTCCTGCGCGTGAGTGACCCGGAGCAAACCCCTGTGCATGCCTCCTGGACATCTGGGGAAGAGATCCCAGCAAAGTTCTCCTAGTTTTTTATCCCCCATCCCTTTCTTTTCCACCCTCTTAATCTACACTCTTGCCAGAGGGAAGACATTTTCTTCTGTATGTGTGGCTCCTCGGGGAGCAATACAAGGGCCCTGCTTTGTGACTCTGAAACCCTCAATCTGCTCTTCAGCTCAGCCAAGGCAGAGGAGAGGGAACTTCTCAGTGTGCATCGCATTCACACGTGTGCACATGAAGGCACGTGTGCTGTGTCTGAGCCACGCCCGTGTGAGCAGGGCGCTGGGGCAGGGCGTACAAGGAAGGCCCCGTCGTTATCTCTGGACATAGAGGGAGGAGCTAGCCCCTTTGCTTCCCTGTGACTAAAAAGCAGCCAAACCAATTTCACTAAAATTTAGTAAAATAAAAACTGTGCTCCCAGGATGAGAAGTTGCATGCCAAATTTCAGCCTGAAGCGAATTGAAATGGCTGAGTTATAAACCTTTCATAAAGGATGTTTTGTCACTCGCTGAAGATAAAAAGACTCCTTTTCTGAAAAGGAAATTATCTAGGCACATAGTCTTTAGCGGGGATTGTTGCCATTTATTTAAAGAAAACACAATTTTAAATGACTGGGTTTTTGAGGACTGAAAGCAGCAACTGTGTCTGAGCAGTAATTATGTTTCATAATTTTGTTTAGCAAGTATTACATATTATATGAATAGCATCGTCGTAAAAATGATTAGCATTCATACTATGCAAAATTCTGCATATTAAGAGCTCCGCAGTAGTGTCCCACATACAATACGTCGTAATGGCTCCACATTACATTGTGTGGTCGCCTGCTCTGTGCCTGCGGGCTCCTGGCCTGCCCTGGAGAATGAGCCCTTTCACAGCAGACTGGCAGACATACCTACAGTGGAAGCCACCTCAGCAGTGCTGTGTGTGTGTTTCAGGTCCGTTTTGTCAGTGTGTGGGCAGTGTTGACGTGCGAGGTGAAGGGGGGCTGATGCAGGCCTTGCAGAGGTGACCCCTGGGGAAGAGAGGGGTCTGCTTACCTGGGAGTGGTTCTGTCGTACTACGCCTGTGTTGGGAGCCTCTTGGGTCTCAACACAAATTAATTCCTGACTTGCAGATGAGGCCAAGATGCTAGAACAGTGATGTTTCAATAGGGGGGACCTACAGAGACGAGGAACGGGCCTGGGGCAGACCTGTACCCACAGAGACCCAGCCTGTGAGGGAGGCTCCTTCACACAGGTATGATGTTGGAGAAGTCAGAAGCATGCTTACGGGGCCAGCGTGGTGGCAGAGGGTTAAGCTGCTGCCTGTGGTTTCAGTGCCAGCTGCTCCACTTCTGATCCAGCTCCCTGCCATGGCCTGGGAAAGCAGCAGAAGATGGCTCAAGTGCTTGGGCCCCTGCACCCACATGGGAGACCCGGATGGAGATGTAGGCTCCCAGCTTTACCCAGTCAGCTCTGACAGTTACAGGCATTTGAGAGACTGAATCAGCAGATGGAAAATATTCTCTCTCTCTCCTCTCTCTCTCTCTCTCTCTCTGTGTGTGTCTCCTCTGTATATCTGTGTGTATATGTCCCTTTCAAGTAAATAAAGATAAATTTTAAACAAATCATTAACTTCTGTTGTTGGAAAAGCCTTGAAATTAGCAAGAGGTAAAATTTACTTAGAAATTTAACTTCCCTGAAAAATATGATCACAGAGACTGCTGCATCCAGGCTGGGTTACTTTTCAGAATCGGGCCTCAGAGAGCATAGGTCCTTTCTGCTGTAACTCTACAAAAGAGTAAACTAGATTTTCTTCCATGAGGGCCCTGCCCGTGAATCTCCAGTTCAAACCATGTTTTAAAGAAAAGAAACAAGAAAGAAAACACAAAACAAATCTAGACCTCTCTTCCCAAAGTGCTTAAAGGTACAACTTCTTTTTTCTTAAGATTGATTGATTTGTTTAACAGGCAGAGAGGCAGAGACCAGTAGGGGTTGGGAGGGCGGAATTCCCTCTACCAGTTCGTTGCCAAAATGGCCACAAAAGCTGGCACTGGCCCAGGCCTAAGCCAGGAGCCCAGAGCTCCATCCCGGTCTTCCACTTGGCTAGCAAGGGGCCCCAGCACTTGGGCCATATTCCACTGCTCTCCCAGGTAGATTGGCAAGGAGCTGGATTGGAAGCAGAGCAGATTGGAGGCAGAGAAGCTGGGACACAAGCCAGCATTTGAATAGGGGATGCCAGTGTTGTCAACAGTGGCTTAACTCTCTGGTCATGACACTGGTCCCAAGGTGCAACTTCCTTTTTTTTTTTTTAAGAATTTTATTTAATCATTTGAAAGGTAGTGTTAGAGAGAGGGAGAGGGAGAAGCAGATCAAAATGTCTTCCATCCACTGGTTCACTCCCCAAATGGCCACAACAGCCAGAGCTGGGCCAATCTGGAACCAGGAGCTGGGAACTTCTTCCAGGTCTCCCATGCAAGTGCAGGAACCCCAGCACTTGGGCCACCTTTTACTGCTTTCCCAGGCCATAGAAGAGAGCTGGATCAGAAGAGGAGCAGCAGGGTCTCGAACTGATGCCCGTATGGGATGCCGGCACCAGCCCGGAAGTGCAGCTTCTTTACAGCACTCTAACCAACTGAAGACAGAGAGCAAAGTGGTCTGAGATCACTGATAAGCTCCAGCCCACTTCAAAGTCTGGTGAGCTTGCCAAGCACGTAGTTGCCCCATGAAGCTACGTCAGCACGTCTGTGATCTGAGTGCGCCACTTGAGGGTTTATATTGGGCATTCATGTGGGGACAGGGGCTTGCTTTAGCCATTTACAACAGAGACCTTGTAATCAGTCATTAATGATGCACATCCTCCAATATCAGTAACAAGATCTGCGGACTAAACGGTGCCCGCATACTCGCAAACTAGCCTCCGTGTGCCTTCTCCTTCATGGATGCTTTCCTTTTCCTTTGTCTTGGTTGCCTGCTACTTTCAACCATACATCTCTGGCAGCCCTCTGCCGCAGGAAGGAGAGAGAGAATGCCTTGGCTGTGCTTCTGGTTCTCCTTGTCCAACTCCAGTCTCTGCTCCTGCTTTGTGGAGTCTGAACAGAGGGAAGTCATAGACCAAGGCTTTTGTCTCACATTTCTCTCTCTTCCTCTTCATTGTTACTGGCCTTCCTCATGGATTTCCTGTGAAACCTGTAGCCCCAGGGCCGTAGGACCATACTCAAGACAAAACCAGATGGGAGTTTGAGGAAAGCGCTTAACCATGTGATGTGGAGCAACCACTGAGCCATGTATAGCCAATCAAATCGACAGAGTTCAAGTTGGGATTTATCTTCAAGAAATGCGGTACCACAAAAGAGACATTGCTTTTTAAAGACGGAAGTAGGTGGGAAAGAAATACTTTTAAGGATCCCAAGTAGCGGTTGTTTTGAATCTGGAACCTGAGTATCTCTGAATGTAAAACTCCATGAATTTCCCTCCGGGATATGTTTCAGAGTAGGTTTCCATGCTCCAAGAAAAACACACGAGGATCAAGGCACCCCCTTAGACTCATTTCCAACATCTGATACTTGCAGCCGAACCATCTGGAAGCTGGTACAGATAAAACAGGTGTGGTTTTCACAGTAATGTGAAAGTGACCCAAATGATTATTCAGAGACCAAGTTGTTGTCACTGCTTGTGTTGGGTTTGTCGTTTCTCTCAAGGAAGGGGTTTGCAGAGGGAGTGTGGCTCTCCTGCCCGGAAGTGCCAGACCAAGGGCATCAGGCACCGTTCTTGTCCACCCTGGAAGTTTGGGCTGTCAGCGCTTTGCAGCTCTCCTGTTGTGGGAAGGAGAGGCACGTCCATATGAGGCAGGGTAAGCACAGGCAGCGTTTGTTGTTTGGGATAGAATATGGTCTCCAAGCGTGTTTCCCTTGCACCTTAGACTAGATTAAAATACGGTGCTTGAAAAGGAATAGGCTAGTTGGCCATTGTAAGAGTTAGCAGGCCACACTGGGGCCCATTGACCCAACAGTCAACATATGAGCAAAATGGCTTGAATTATCTCATAGGATTAAAACAGGCTTCGTGACTAATTAGGAACAATTTATAAAGTAAGCATTGTAGAAAATGCATATTTTAAGAAATGTATGATTGATACACACTGATACTTAAAATGTTGCCTTCCTCGAATTTACATCAAGAGAAATTATTTCATGATTCTAAGATTTAATGCTAGCTACTAAATGGAAATTTAAAGTAAATGCAAATGTAAAAAAGCACACTTTTAAAAATACTTATTTGAGGCCGGCGCCATGGCTCACTTGACTAATCCTCTGCCTGCGGCGCCAGCACCCTGGGTTCTAGTCCCGGTTGGGGCGCTGGATTCCATCCCGGTTGCTCCTCTTCCAGTCCAGTTCTCTTCTGTGGCCCAGGAAGGCAGCGGATGATGGCCCAAGTGCTTGGGCCCTGCCCCCACATGGGAGACCAGGAGGAAACACCTGGCTCCTGGCTTCAGATGGGCGCAGCGCACCAGCTACAAAGCGCCGGCCATAGTGGCCATTTGGGGGGGGGGGGTGAACCAAAGGAAAGGAAGACCTTTCTCTCTGTCTCTGTCTCTGTCTCTGTCTCTCTCTCACTGTCTAAAACTCTACCTGTCAAATAATAAAAATTTTTTTGAAAGGCGAGAGACAGAGACAGAGAGAAAGATCTTCCCACCATTGGTTTACTCCTGTATGCCTTCAACAGTTGGGGAAGGGCCAGACTGAAGCCAGGAGTCTGGAACTTGATCCAGGTCTCCCACATGAATGGCAGGGACCAAAATAGTTGAGCCATCACCTGTTGCCTGCCAGGGTTCACTTTAGCTGGAAGCTACAATTAGCAGTAGCGCCAGCAGACCTGTGATGTGGCGTAACCAGTAAAGCTGCTGCCTGTGACTCCAACATCCTGTACGGACTCTGGTTTGTGTCCCAGCTGCTTCACTTCTGATCCAGCTCCCTGCTAATGGCCTAGGAAAAGCATCAGGAGATTGCTCAAGATTTGGTGTCCTACCACCCACATGGGAGACACAGTTGTAGCTTCTGGCTCCTTGCTTCAGCCTGGTCTGGCCCTGGCCACTGCTGCCATCTGGAGAGTGAATAAGAAAGATCTCTTTCTCTCCCTGTCTTTCCCTCACTCTCTGTAGTTCTGAATTACCAATAAATAAATAAATCTTGAAAATAAAGTAGAGCCAAGATATGAATCTAGGTGCTCTGATGTGGAGTGTGGGCATCCCAGGTGATGTCTTATCCAAATGCCCAGTCCCAAAAGAAGTTCTTACGAAAGAAGTTAGAGTGTGGGTGTTAAACACACCCCCTATGTCCATCCTGTCTATTAGGAACCATTTTAATGAAGGTCTTCTTTACGTGGACAAACAAAAAGTCAAGAACAATATATCTGCGAGCTGAAATCAACACTAAAAAGAATAGTACTCCTTTGTATAATGGTAGCCTTAGAGTCAGCAGCTCCATAATATGTATTTTGCATAACTTGATTTATTTTTTATGAGAAGCAATAATATTAAAAGGGGAATTTGTAATCCAAAGCTGTGGTCCTCTTTTCTTCCAAGTCACTTGCATGTCATAGTATGTCCTGATGAACACTGGCCACTGTCCTTTTCAATCCCAACAGCGCACATTGCTGCAGCCTCCCTGTTGCACTGCCTCCTCTCTCCTGCTGTGTGTTTGGAAGAGGATCTTCCCTGTTGTCCATCAGCCTCCCTCTGGCATCCCTGCTCCTTTAGCCTTGGTAAACAACACCTGTGTCTGGATTTTTTCAGGTTCATGACCAGGATGTTAAGGTCCTGAGATGCTTCCAAAAGTCCAGGGCAGGGACAGACCCCGCAGCACCCTGGGAAAGACCGGGGTCAGTCTGGGAGCCCCTTCCAGGGTCTGGTTGTTGATTTCTCATTCCCGTGCAGGCCTTTCCTGTGGTAGGCGCCACCGTCTCAGGAGTTCACATGCTGCAAAACAGAGACAGAACTGTGTTCAGGACTTTGGAGCACCGTTAAATATTATCATTGTTTAGGGAAATACATCAAGTAAGTGAACTCTAATGACACCAGAAGGGTCCTGATTTCACCGTAATCCATCCAGTTGCTCCCCATCCAAAAATTAATTTCAAGCCATGAGGGTAATATAATAAAATAAAATCTTATTTATAGGTGCCCAAATTTAAAACTGCATTAAAAATCATTATACTGATTGTTAATACCACAGGAAGAATAGACAAGAAAATCTGTTGAATCAGGAGCCATTGACCGAGGAGTAGGGATGCTGGGACCGTCATCTGCGGAAAGCATCCCTTCGTTTTCCTGTGCTAGAGCGTGTCTCCTACCTACCCTGTCCAGCTCCCTCAGCGGAGGAGGCTCTGCCCTCTGCTGCCCTGGCTGCTGAATGCGGCTTCTCACCATCAGCACGGCAGGGAGCCAGAGCAGATCCTGTCCTGCTCTTCCTCCTGGAGAGCACCCTTCTCTCCCGACTTCTGCCCTCTGCTCACTTCTCAAGTTTTCTCTTGGATTTTTCTACAGTTTCTTTTGCTCCCCTAAATAAATCAACTGCGAAGCCAGATTCTGTCCTTGTTTTCCAAAGAACATCCACGACGCCGGCTCTTCCTCTCTATCTCTCATTATCCCTGTTCCCAAATACAAACTTCCGCTCCCCTCTCCAGGGTTGTGGTCTCTGACTTTTCTGTATCATCCATAGGCCTCTTTCCCTTCAGAATATCATGTGTTAAAGCCATCTTTTACCTTTTTCCTTCTCTTCTGTTCTTTCTTTTTTAAAAGATTTACTTGTTTGAGCGTGCCAGAGAGAGAGAGAGAGACAGACAGACAGACAGGGAATCTTCCATTCACTGTTTCAGTCCCCATGGCTGCAACAGCCAGGACTGAGTCAGACTGGCAGAGACTCAGAGCGTTCCTTGCTTCCCATGCACGTTAGCAGAGGATGGGATTGGAAGTTGAATAGCTCAGCCGGGACTCAAATCAGCATGTGTCCCCAGTGACAGCAGCTTAACCTCCTGGGCCACAAAGGCCGCCCCTCTTCTGCTTTCCATCTGATCCTACTTAGTGTGAGCCGTCCCCCTTGCCTAAAAGCTGCTTCTTCGTTTTCCAGACTATCTGTGTCCTGCAGATTGAGCCACCACATTGTGGGTCTTACGTAAGAGCATCTTATCCACGAGTTTCAGAAACTTGCAGAGACACAGAATGTCTGACACACACTCAGCTGTCACACAGCAGCCACACCATTTACTTTCTCTTCCTCATCATCATCTTCATGAGCTCTAATTCAAGCAATTATTTCAAAAAATAGTATGCAGTAAGCACTCTCAAGATGTATTGTTTGTAAACTTCTCACAGTTGCCAGAATACAGCCATGAACACATATACAGTGATGGCAGGGGTTGGACGTTTGGCCGTATCCCAGAGCAGAGTGCCTGGGTTTAATTCCTGGGTCTACTTCTGACTCCAGCTTCCTGCCAGGGCACGCCCTGGGAGGCAGCAGGTGATATAGTTCCAGTTCTTGCATATGTGCCACCCACTTGGAAGACCTGCACTGAGTTTCCAGTTTCTGGTTTCACTGTGACCCATTCCTGCCATCGTAGGCATTTTGGGGAATGAATGAGCAGATGCATGCTGTCTGTCTCTTTCCCTCTGTTTTTCCCCCCCACACCGATTCTTAAATTTTTAAGTTCCATTTGTCTTCTTAAAGAGGCAAGTGAGGTATTGCAGGACTGTAAAGCAAAGACAGCAATTAAAGCTGGCGCCACGGCTCAATAGGCTAATCCTCCGCCTGCGGTGCCAGCACACCAGGTTCTAGTCCCGGTCGGGGCACTGGATTTTGTCCCGGTTGCTCCTCTTCCTGTCCAGTTCTCAGCTATGGCCCGGGAGTGCAGTGGAGGATGGCCCAAGTCCTTGGGCCCTGCACCCACATGGGAGACCAGGAGAAGCACCTGGCTCCTGGCTTCAGATCAGCGTGGTGCACTGGGTGCACGTGGTGCATTGAGGGGTGAACCAACGGAAAAAGGAAGACCTTTCTCTCTGTCTCTCTCTCACTGTCCACTCTGCCTGTCAAAAATTAAAATTAAAATTAAAAAAAGACAGCAATTACAGTAATACCTGCTAATACAGACTATATAATGCTGTAATATTTACTACATATCTTGTAAATGGCCTGAGTTTCCATTTCAGTTGAGTCATTCACTAACTCAGACAGTAGCTATAATAATGCTCATATTCTAGGACCACCTTAGCTAAGGATTAGAGATAATATACAAAAAACACCTAGCACCAGTGGTAGTTTCTCAGTAAATGATCAGAAAAGGAAATGAAGAAACCCTAATTGGTAGGAGAGAATAACACCATTGGATTCCATAGCTCTGATTGACATGGAACTTCTACAGACCATGCTGTGCTCTTCCTTGGTTCTTTGGAGAAAAGACTGTGGCAATGGGGCAGGGCTTATGTCTTCATAGACAGTATATTGAGCCTTGTTACAAAGGAGAATCTTGAAAAGAAATGCATATTCCAGGAAGCCTGATGAGAGAAATGAGGTAACACCTTGGAAAAAGGAGACGCCAGCCAGAATCAGTCAGTTGAAGGGAAAGCTGAAGAAGAGAAGTTATTCACAACAGAATCTTTTTCCTACCCAGCTTTGTTCATTCTTTCCCCTTTATCTTTCATTTTCTTCCAGGAGAGGGAGAATGTATGTTAACGTACAGGGAAGCATTCAGAACTCGCCAGTAAAGGGCCAGTGCTCAGCTAAAAGTCATTTGGGGTAAAGAGAACTTAACCAGTTTTGCCTAAGGTCTCATGCACCGTAATGTTACCTAGACATTATATGATGTTATATTGAAATTTTTCCCAGGTTCAGAAATCACTATCAGTCCAAAATGACAATGACTGTCACTTACCCAACACTGGACCTCAGCTGTTGCTTCCAAAATTATCCATGAAGAAAGTACGGGAAAGCTTAGGAGCCCTAATACCTCACTAATCTTTTTTGGGGAAGGGAACTATCAGTGAATCTTGACTTGCATGCTAATCATGAATGAGAGCTCAGTTGTGTGTAGCACGGATTGAGCAGGCTACCATCTTGAATTCCCTGAACTGACTTAGCGCTGCCAGGTCTTTTTTTCCTTATGTTATGTGTTATTGTGCTTGGCAGGCAGTTTTTACAGTGCATGTGTTTTGAGGACTTCACAAATACCATAGAATATGTAATGCATTTACAAAACTACCGACAATAAAAGCTGGCACGAGCTTTAAGAAATGTGAGTCCCAAGACTTTTATATTTCTAATCATGTGCAGAACAAACTGGCTCCCTTAGCTTCCTTGGCATATGGGATGGAAATTCTCTAACAGTCCCTATGCAGCATTTTAAATGGACTGGCCATTTTTAAGGGGTAGCAGCCCTTTTGTGGTAGAATTAAATGAATTAAATTGTTAAACTTAAGTAGCGGAGTCTATGAAATCACGTGTTTCTCTTCTGTTTCCTGTTCAGAATTGCATCTGTACTGATTTAAATGGAGTCAGCACCTACTGTGTGTTAGCTGTTATTCTAGACGTCAAGGAAATGATACTATAACCCATGTGACAGTGGCTTACAACCTTTAGGGGAGTTATGGAGACGTGAACAGTCAATTACAATGAGTGCTGAGATGGAAGACCAACATGCTGTGACCCTATGGAAGGGATACCTAATAATTGAGACTTGGGAGAAAGGTGAGAGTTGTGGGGACTGATTGGAAATCAGCAAAAGAAGTAAGGAGAGAAAATGTTTCAGACAAAGCAGGGGGTGGCAGGGAGAGGGGCAGCGTTGTAGCCCTGCAGGTTAAGCAAACACTTGTGACGCTGGCATCCCACATCATAGCACCCATGTCAGTCCTAGCTCCTCCACTTCCTATCCAGCTCACTGTTAATGCACCTGGGAAGGTAGTGGAAGATGAGGAAGACCAGGATGGAGCTTCTGTCTCGTGGCTTCAGCCTGGTCCAGACCTGCTGTTGTTGGGGAGTGACCCAGCAGTTGAAAGATCGCTCACTCGCGCGCGCTCTCTCTCTCTCTCTTTCTTCCTATCTTTCAAATAATTAAATAAATCTTTTTTTAAAAAGGGAAAAAAAAGGATAAAAGTGTCAGAAAGAGGACAATAATTTGTTTTGCTCTCAAATAAGTTAAATGATTACCTAGACAGCTGTTTACTTTCACTGTTTTAAATAAAACTTTTGAAAGTTTGGCAAGGACACCAAGTTCATGTGCATAGCAGTAATTTAGGCATCACAGATCATTCCCAATATTTTTGGTCAAAGTTTATTAGTAACAGAAATATATATCATCTGGCAAAAAAATTGAGCCTACAGATGTCATATTTATCCACATATGGGAACTAATCATTAAAGTTGGGAACTCAGTGTACATATAACAGCCACATAGTAAGTCCACAGTTGCGTAATTAGTGAGAGAAACAGAACAATTGTACCCCCTGTAGGAATAAAAAAATTTCTTCATTCCCACTTTAGCAATTTCTGTTGTGATGCCCTACGGACATGTTCCTCAGAAAGTTTTGAAGAAAGTCCAGTTGCTAGAAATTCACACAAGGGAAAATAATATATGAGTTATTAAAAGGTCTTTCAGCAGAACTGGATTAATTTCCATATCCCTCAGGAACCCATCCACGCTCCCTTATCACACAAATGGAATTCTGGTGTATGGGTTAAAAATTAGTTTCCAAAAATTAAATTAAAACTAACTGAGCCATACTCAAATCAGCAAGATATATTTGTCCTATTTGTTTATTCAAAAGAGTGAAGAATAGATTTTTCCAAAGTAAAGGAATTATTTCCTGCCACCTGGAGGTCCATGACTGACAGCTGGACACAGATGTGGTTGTGTTCAGTTGCCTGATGCTCCCTGGGGGGTACAACTCTTTTCTTCATTTCTCCCATTAACTATGCTACTTGTGGACCTACTGTGTGTCTGTAATATTTACACTAAGTTACCAATTTTAGCGATTAGTTCCTCCATGTTAATACATATTACCTCTGTAGACTTGATTTTTTGCTAGCTGATACATATTTCTGTTATTAAGTTATCTGAGATAACTCATGAGCAGCCTCTACCTCCCTTCTTCCCAAGTTGGTATATTTGGGATGTTAGTCCAATTAGAAAGATAGAACGTATTTTCTGGTTACCCAAAAGAAGTTAATAGAGGAAAGATGACCTAGCCCAGAATTCTCTGCCGTTCGTTTTTCTTTGTATTACTGCTAATATCTATTCATGATCAAATAGAAATAGCCATATTTACTGCACGATGCCATCTTCTGTGGGAATTCAAGGACCTGGACATGGAAGTAAGCACTGAAAATTTTCTGTTTTTTTTTCCCCCACTGTGGCCAGTGAAATATGCTTAATATGCCCAGTCTTTTTTTTTTTTTTATTATGAAATAATGCTGTTGTCTGAATTGTCCACAGGGTTGTTTCTCCTGAGGCATAGTAGGGTTATTTTTTTTTATTATCTGGTCATAAGAGACTTTTTATATTTTCATCCTCCAGTGGGATTCCACTCCAGCTTTGGCCAGCTCCCCCTTGACCTGGAATGTGTTCCAACCATGGGTTTTCTTTGCATTCCTGCAAGGTTCCAGTTACTTGGTTCTCTTTTGCAAAAATTTCTGGCCTACTGTTTTTGTCTTGCAGACATCAGGATTCTGCTTTTTCTGTGACTGTGCTGCTGTCTTTTTGCTTACATTTTGGAGTCTGGATTTATGTGTGGGTGTGTGCTTTGTTTTTACCTGTTTGTGGTGTGCCTGCATGCACACATGCACGTACACGCACTCTCTTGATTTTGATGTATAATTAGTTTCTATCTTTGGTGTGTGCTGGGGTGGGGGGTGTGTCCATCTTTAAGACTAAGGCTCTCCTATCCTGCTCCCCCTACCCTTGAAGAGTGTATAAGGCTGTGGTTGCCACCGAGGGACTATTCCATGAGAGCACTCCGCTGGCCATGGAAAAGTTTGCTCAGGTTTCATTCAGCCCTGTAGTCTCCATAGCAAATAATATTGCCATTGTCCCTCCAGGAGGGAGCAGCCTGCCCTTGGCTTCCCGTGTTCCCCACGTATGGCAAAACCAACAGAAGGACCTTCCTAGCCAAAGGAGCAGAACAAAATTTACAAGCAGTTTGCCTGGGCGAAGGAGCCAGCTGCACACACAGGCCGTGCTATTTAATTCTGAACAAAATCATATCTGTGCTTATAATTACGTGACAAATCATCGCTTCCAGATGCCCAGCCAAGTGCCTGCAGAGGTGAGGCCCGGGTTTCCCCCTGAAGTCTGAGCCAGGCAGGCAGTTCTGAGAAAGGAGCATAGGGTTGCACTAAGTAGGAAGACGTAGTCAGTTTGGGAGGCTCTTGTTTGTTGAACGTGGCATTCCGTACTGCGTTAAATCCTTCCACTGCAAGCACAGGTCACTCTGGGGCAGGAGTCGGGATCCGGGAAGCCGCACACACACACATACCACAGAACAGACCAGTTGGCTGTGGCCCTTCATTACCCTCGGGGAGACTGGGCTCCTGAAAGCTGGGAAGGGGAGAGCAGTGCCACACCCCAGCTGCCCAGGGGACAGCCCCCATGGTCTTTTCGAAGGCTTTTTCCTGAGCTGCGCTTCACGTGGGGCACAGCTGAAAGCAGGGAGCACTCGCATCCAGACGAGCTCAGAAGACTGGACAGGGGTGGGGATCAAACACCGCGGTCACGTTTTTCTGATCAGACTTGCCCATCACCTGTCACTCATCACTCATCACTTGGGCCTGTGTGCCTTCATCCCTCGCCAGGCCAGCCGGGGCCCCGCCGTGGCTGTCAAGGGACTTCTGTGCATAGGAAGGTGGGGTCCTGTGTCTGCTGCTGTGGGTGATTCCCCTGATGGAGAGTGGTCGCCAGTTTGGCTCTGTTAAACCTTAAAAGGCTGTTCGATCTATGTCATGTGTGTGTGTGTGTTATTTTTTATTGTTGCCATTAATTCTTGATTCTGTGTTGCTTTGTGTTGTCTCTTGGCAAATCATATTAGTGACTCCTCTTTTTTTTTTTTTTAACTTGATACATTTTCATACCTGATTTCTCCATACAAAGGCTAAATTCCTCAAGGATAGGAAGAGAAGAGAATTGGAGAACCGTAAGGGACTTCAGCAGTGTCTGGCCCACTTTCTCTCTTCCTGACCCATCCCATTTTACAGATTAAAAAGGCTGAGTATGCAGAGATAATCAGTGACTTGCCCTGGCCTGATAGCACCTTCATAGGCAAACGGAAGAAAGGCCTGAATCTTAATTTTAACTTAAGCGTCATCTGCAGCTCCCTCTTCTGGTGCATTGGTGTCCAAGATGACAAGATAATTAGGTGCCGAAGTCATAAGTCCACTTCACTAGGCTTCAGTCAACCAGCAAGTTCAAGGTCACTGAGCTAATGTCAAGAGACTTAACCTTGACCATGATATCCGGTCCTTGTGACTCTCAAATCCATTGGGCAGACCCCACGTAGACAGAGTGACTATTGTTAGAGTGTCTTTTGTGCCACATTCAACTTACAGAAAAAGTTGTGATTCTTGGGTTGGCCTGGGCATGTATTTTTAGATGGGGGAACATAGCATCAAATCATCGCTCGCTGCAGCTTTGATATCCTGAACCTATGTGTGCACACACTTCTCCTCTCCCCTCCCCACCACACGCCCCGGGATAATAAAAATCCGAAGGGTCTGACAAAGAGCGAGAGCTCCCTGGACATGCTCCTCCATAAGCGTCCCGCAATTTCCAGCGCGAGCCGGCGCGGCACAGTGCGGTGTGCGCTTGGAAAAGCAGTTTGTTCTCTGCTAATGATGGCTGTGGATTCTGAAATGAGGCACAGCAGGTGGGCCAGTGGGACTCAATTTTCAAAATCTGTGCCCTAAAACATGTTTGCTTAAACCTTGTCTGCACCGCCCTTGAGGGGCCTCCACAGCCATCAAAACCAGACCCCAGGAAAGGAATTCAAGGCTTCTATTTCTCAGCAATGCTTTCACGATCGCCACTGGGATTCAGAGGTTGTCTGGGAAGTTCAGTCGCCCAAGGTCCCTCCTTCTCCCCAGAGTGATGAATTAAATCACTTCCAGTTCCCAGGGGCTGGGGGCTGGGGTGGGAGGGAGAGAACCCTGCCCTGCCCAGGTACCAACAATAACTTTGAAAAAGACATGCAATTTCTCATAGCGTGACTAACAGCATTATGTCGTGAGGAATTCATTTTCTCACAATAATGCACGAGTAAGGTGTTAATAAGGCCATTGTCTGCCTCTGAAAGCCATGAGTGTGGAAAGCAGCGTTGGCATCTTCTGTGTGTTGGAGGATTTTAAGCTCTCCCCGTTTGGGGCATGTTACAGATTCTCAGACTGACTCCCTGTAGCACCAGGCCTTCCTGGCAAACCAAGCTGCTGCCCGCTCTAAGGTGAATGAGCATCAGTTGGTGATACAGGTGTATCTGGGTATTAATAAGATATTTACAAAACCTTAAGGCAAGAAGGATTCTCCCTCAGGAAAGTGAATGATGGTTTAGACGTTCTTGTTTACCAACATACTGAAGAAGCCCTCGTTTTATTTTATGTTTTTCAGTGATCACTCGGGCAGAGGGGCCAGGGGGTCACTGAACTTGAAGCTCTGACCCAAGAGCACTTCCCTAGGTGGGGACCTCCAGTCATTCTGTTGTGTTTTAAGAGGATATTCAGTAGATAATCTACTAGAAATTCCAACCTTTATCTTCTGAGCACTGTTTGTCTTCAAGAAGAAAGTTCTCAGCACAGGTTAAGGGCTCCTGAGTGGGGAAAAAAAAAATCCCCTGAGAGCAGGACCTCCCGGGGCAGGTGCAGATGGCACCACTGTGCCTTCCACAGACTTTGCAGAGCAGCGCCAGGGTCTGCAGATCCAATGCATTATCTTTCCATGTAATTCAATCACCTGTTACTTTATGGCTCCGTTTGATTTGATTAAAACCTCAGCAACCAAATCATTTGTATTGTAAATTATACGACTTCCTATTTTTATTTCCATCACTTTTGATCCCTTTCGGCGGGTTTCTTCAGATAATTCAATTACCAGCTGTTTTGGGAAAGTTGCAATTTAATCAATAAAGAGAAGGCCAAATTCCTAATCAGGTTCTAAGGACATCCGATACCATGAAATCTATCTCCACTTTAAGAGAGATGTTGGGTGACATTTGTTGGGTGACATTTTTGGCCTGATTCTTGGGTCTGCTATTGTTTTCATCTTTGTTGGTTAAATAGTCACCACCAGTTCCTTGTGCATTCACCAAGTGTGGGGGTAATGACTTGATTAAAGTTAACATGATGGTTATTGGTAAAGTTAACATGATGGGCATTTGGTCAAACATTTAAGATGCAGTTGAGGTATCTGTGTCCCTCATCTGGGTTCAATCCTGAGCTCGAGCTCCTGACTCCAGCCTGCTATTAACAAACACCCCGGGAAGAAGCAGTGATGGCTCAACTCATTGGATTCCTGCAACCCACAGGCAAAATCTGAATTACGTGCTGAGTTACCAGCTTCTGCCTGGCCCAGCCCCATCTGTTGTGGGCATTTGCAGAGTGAACCAACCAATGTGAGCACTCTATCTCTATCTTGGAGTGAGGTTTTTTTTGTATTGCTTTGGCCATGGGGGCAGTGCTTTCGCTTTTGTACTGTTCTACATCAGGGCTTCCCAAACTTTAGCAGACATCAGAATCCCCTGGAGGACTCGTTCAGATTTAATTTCTGGCTCCCCTTCTGAGAAATTCTGGTTCCGTTTGACCTGGAATGGGGCCAGCCAATATAAGCTTTCACCAGTGCCGCTGGTCTATCCAACGTAGGTTGAATAGGAACATTTTATGCAGGAACTATTTCCATATTTTTATTCATTTGTCTCATTACCACTGTGATAGAAAGTCTGTCTCTGTCATAAGTCAGTGACACAAGTTTACAGCAAAACTGGGCCAAAGTTCTTCATATACTTGTTGTTGTTAATTTGTATTTCTTCATTTATATTGTTTTTATCACAACTGGCCACCACAAGGGGACAGGGCCATGAGACCAGAGAAAGAGGCAGACAAACCCAGGATGATATAACATATAATTTAGCAGGGGGAATTAGAGACAGACATGTGGACTTGGGTGGCTGCAAGATAGATGGATCCCCACACTCTTGAGCAATAGGAAGGGGTGCACCTGCTAAACTAGACAAAGGTGGCCCTTGGCCAACCAGAGTGTATACCCAGACTTGCTCTAGAAATACTAGCAGGTATCAGGAAAGGAACGTTCTAGATGTCAGGATCCAGAATGAAACACTTGAAATACTGTCTAATGACTTTGTTTATCCCATACGTTTGAGATGAGTGCCAGGGAAAGATGGTGGTTAGTACCAAGATGGTTGCACTCATATCAAAGTGCATCCCTACACATGTTAAGTTTGATCTTAGATACAGTCTAGTTGGTGTTGTGTGATATAAATACATTGACACGAAACCTGTAGTGTCTTTTTCCCAACAAGGCTGCTACATTCTGAGACAAAGCATGGTATTTTCCTGCCAACCTATAGAAGTCAAGAAATACATTGAACAGCCTAGAAAAGTCTTGCAGGACCCCACGATATTCCCCACCTTGCTCTGAGACAAGATGTAGCTGACATTAGTCATGTGCCTTACTTCAGACAGCTACTTCCAGATTTGTCGGATCAAAATATCTTATAAATGACTCAAATGTTATAACAAATGGTTCCAACCTCATGGCAGTTGTGGAAAACAATTTAATGGGGTCCCTGAGCAGCTACAGGATAAAGAAATTTGAGTTATGAGCTCTAGCAGCATTTTGATGTGAGGTTTGCATTCAGCGTGTCTCTGTGTGTGCTAAGTATTTCTCTCTTTGTAGAAGAACTCCTGTTTTTCTCTGTGGCAAGGTCAGAAATGAACATGCCTGCATTTCCTATACCATCTTAGCTAGCAAGGAATTTATTTCTCATATATGTGGAACTATCGATGTTGATTAGTTAGATATTTTTATAGAATTATAAAGATAGAATCAACTTTTGAGAGCATCTCATTTAATATCCTTATTTTACAGATAAGAAGGGAAAAAAACATGGTCTAGTGCTTGGCATGGGATCATATATTTTTCAAATGCTGTTTCTAATTATGGAAGGTTTTAAAAATTAATTTAAAGGTATGTTTCCAGGAAAAGGAAGTTGCTGCCCCTGTGTGTTTGTAATATTGATGCACTTTCTCCAGCATATCTAGGTTTGAGCCTGAATTCAATGGGTAGAAAGCCAGTTTCCCTAACACACTGGTTTTGTATCTGGTGGATTATAGAACTTGAAAAAGGGGAAAGTAGGCCCCCACTCACCCATTGGCAGAAGGGCTGTAGGGCACCCTGCTATGTAGTGCCTAGGGTAAGTATACAAAGGGTCTTCAAAAACATTTCTAGAAAATACATATTTTCAAACACTATGCATGAATTTCAAAATTTCTTTGTACCAAAGAAACCTTACCTTTTACCTCCATTTTTTCCACAGACATTTCACTGTACCCTCATCCTTATTGTCAAATTAAACATCAAATTGCACTCTTCCTGAGTTGCGGTTGCGAGCCATTGGAATGTTCAGATT
This sequence comes from Oryctolagus cuniculus, assembly GCF_964237555.1. Taxonomy (NCBI): domain Eukaryota; kingdom Metazoa; phylum Chordata; class Mammalia; order Lagomorpha; family Leporidae; genus Oryctolagus; species Oryctolagus cuniculus. Next base: position 41,946,919 of record NC_091443.1, on the reverse strand, counting down.
CTAATGAGCCCACCGTGAACACTGCATGCAGAATGGTCCACAGGGTCATGCTTGGTCATAGAGTCCTGCTATGAGGTGGTCAGTGTACTCGTGCTGTAATCGTAACAGGTACTGTTTACTAGGGAGTTGGGTGCCGGGCATTGTGCTGAGGCCGGTGCAGGATTCATTGTCTGTGAGTGGCCACAGCTGCTCTGTGAGTCCAGTCAGTGTCGGCTGTGTAATTCCATAAGGCTGTTAGTCCTCTTCCAAACCCCGTCCTGTAAATGAACTGCAGCTTACGGAGATCCAGTCACTTGCCCAAGTTCACACAGCTAAGAAGTGGTAAAGCCAGGATTAAAAACCGGGTCTTTCCCTCATTCCAGTCAATCCTATTGCCACTGCCTTCCAGGGGAGTAGGAGGGATTATGTTCTTATGAATGAAGAGTTGAGTACAGATTGAAGCTGAATGGGCAAGTGGTTTATTCCTTCTTGGCTCCTAGGATTTGCTGCAGAGTGGTCTGACAAAGCAAATGCTCACACTCTGGATTTCTATGATACGTGTTAAAAAGAATAGTCACCCTTTCTTTTTCCTGCCACAGTGAATGCATTTTTCCCTTGAGAGGACAGAAGAATTGGGAGTGGTGGAGTGGCTAGAACCAGTTGGAAGAGAAGTCTTGCATGCCTGGGCTTGTCGAAAAGCATGTATCCCAGACCCAAGAATAATTGTTTAAGACTCCTTCATCCTAATAGATTCATATCCACAGGGGGTCAGTTTGAGATATGATTAGGTCACAGGTGAAATGAGTTTGGTGGTCTCAGCATAATCCCCACTGGACATCAGCTCGCTCCTACATTGCAGTACGGTTTTGTCCATGTCTGCAATATCGTTTGCTCCTACTCGGGAAATGCTCAGAATTGAATTAACAAGGGGCTTCAGGTCAGCCTGAAGGTGTGCAGAGGCAACCTACAATGTAGGGAATAGTGCCTTGTCAACGGAGTTGCATGTGGCTGGGACTGCTTGTCCCTCACCTCTTTGTCTCTAAATCCAACTTCCTGGCCCTCTTAAGTAGATAAGCAGCTGTGCTCTGTGAGTTGTCAGACAGCAGGCCAACAGAGGTTATCTGAGTCGTAAATAAGAGCCTTGCTAATTGTACTTGTTTCACCATTGGACTGATGTGGATATGTAGCCTTTTCTAAGAACATTTTGATGCTCAGATTGGTTCCATGGCTTCCCTCAGCGAATAGTCTTCTCTTAAAAAAGCGTAAGTAAGTTGATTAGGAAACAAAATCTCCCGAGAAGTTAAAAATAATTTATCCTACCTAATCGCATCAAAAAATGTATGACAAAATTTAATAAATTAAATTTGAAATCATAATGTGAAATAGAGAAATTATATCACAAAATAAAGCTCTGTCAAAGGGCCAGAAGATCTTTTTGAGCCTTATTCTGAACATTCGCCACTCTGTCACAAGAACCTTTGAGGTTGAACTGACGTACCTGTGATTATTTAATTAAACGATTATTATAAACTGGATAAATTACCCATTAAAGTCATTTTTAATTGAATTAAAATTGTGACAGTTCTAGTTGTCTCAATTCAGACTCCTAAATCACTGGCAGGAAATACCATAGGATATATTAAGTGCCTAGTTTTAACATCCTTTTGCATAGCACTTTAATTTTTAATGACTTTTTAGACTTTTTATTTATTTATTGGAAAAGTAGGCAGAGAGGAAGAGAGAAAGATCTTTTATCCACTGGTTCACTCCCCTGATACCCACAAGAGCCAAAGCCAGGTGCCAGGGACTCCATCTGGGTCTCCCACATGGTTGGCAGGAATCCAAGTACTTGAGCCATCACTTGTGCCTTCCTAGAGTATTAGCAAGAAACTAGATTGGAAATAAAGGCTGGATCAATCCCAGGTACTCCAGAATTAACCTACTGAGCCTCAACACCCACCTATTGTAGAGTTCTAAGTGTTTAGGGCTAAAATGGAATCCTGTCTCATCCAACTCCATTTCATGAAGTCGAAACCAAGGTGCAGAGAGTATTGCTTGCTCAAGATTACACAGCTAGTCAATGACAGAGATTTAGATCTCTTAATTTTTGTTTTAGTCCTGGTTCCATCAAGCCAAATATTCATACGGTATTTCCAGTCATAACACACACATGTGTGCTCATACACACAAACACATGTGATGACCACTACTGTGTCCCCTGAATTTGCTAGGTACACACAGGCCACCTACAGGAGTACTCCAAGTGTTAAAGAAAAATGGAATTAAAAGCATTTTGACACAGAAACTTTTGGAATCCACACATATGAGCAGTCTTTAAAAAGTCCATGGAAATGTATATTATGAAAAAACCTATGTGTTGATTTCAAAAAATGCTTACACCAAAATTAACTGATGCTTCAGTTCCACTTGCCACGAACCTCTTGAAGTACTCTCCTGTCTACAAAATCATTCCCAGACATTGGAAGTAAAACTCTTACAGATAGCAATTTTTAATGAAACTCTGTTAGACCAGAAATCTGTAATCTATCACTCCTGCAGGCCAAATCTGGCCTGCTGCCTGTTTTTACTCTACAGTTTTATTAGAGGGGCTTGTGTTCTTTAGTAGCAGGTTAAGCAGCTACCTGGAGTGCCGGCATCCTATGTGGGCACTGGTTCGAGTCCTAACTGCTCCACTTCCAATCCAGCTCTCTGCTAGTGTGCCTGGGAAAGCAGCTAAAGATGGCCCAGGTCCCTGGGCCCCTGTACCCAGGTACAATACCTGGAAGCAGCTCCTGACTCCTGGCTTCAGCCTGGCCCAGCTAAGGTTGTTGGAGCCACTTGGAAGATCTCTCTCTCTCTCTCTCTCTCTCTCTCTCTCTGTCTCTGTCTCTCTGTCTCTCCTTCTCTCTGTGTAACTCTGCCTTTCAAATAAAATTAAATAAATAAATAAATAAATAAATAAATAGATAAAGCAAGCAAGCTTTATTGTAATGAAACCACACCCATTTTTAAGTAGTCTCTGCTGCATGCATGCTACAAAAGCAGAGTTGAGTAGTGGGACAGATTGTATGGCCTGCAAAGCCTAAAACATTTACTCTTACATCTAAACAAAGTGTGCTGATTCCTGCACTAGACCATTCCTCCAAGTCAAGGAAAATATGGTCATTTTTATTTGTTCCTTTTTTAAAAAATTTATTAATTTTGTTTTATTTGAGAGGCTCTGTGAAACAAACTGAGTTTCCATCTGCTGATTCATTCCCCAAATTCCAGCAGCAGCTGGGATTGAATTAGGACGAAGCCAGGAACCAAGAACTAAATACCAGTTTTCCATGCAGGTGGCTACTACTTGAGCCATGTGTCTGCTATTTCCCAGGGTGCACATTGGCAGGAAGGTAGAATCAGGAGCAGAACGCCAACTCAAACCCTGGCGCTCTGATGTACAATGCACGCATCCCACCAGACAACTTAGCCTATAGGCCAAGTGTGTATCCCATTCCCTTGTTCTTTTCCACCGGACTTTCCTGGGCACCGTTGTTTGTAAGTACATCTTCTAGAAAATTTCCCGGCATTTACTGCTGTCCATGGATTATAGCCTCTTAACAAATTTGTGGTATTTTTTTTACATATCCCTAAGTATTGATATAGTACATTAAGAATGTTATTCCTATTGAGTGACATGAATGTTTTACTGTGTGCTACATAAAAAGAAAGTTGAGTAACAATAATAACTAACCCTTAGTTAGCATTGTCTATGAGGTGCAATTGAACATATCCGGAGACATACACACACTTTGGATCCTCATGTCTGCTAGGTGTGCTAAGTCCACATTTTACAGATGGCGAAACTGCGATCAAATATGCTTACCTAATACTACACAGCTAATATTAAAAGTCAGTGGCAAAACGAGGATTTGGTACAAATCTTTCATTTCCAGAGCTCATGTCTTTAGCTTTTCTCTGATACTAAACATATGATGGATATTAAGAGAATTAGAAAGCCTTTCAGTTAAATAAATATTCCCTCTTTCCTTCACGGAGGGGCCCAAGGAACCTTTTGGGTTTACAAAGGAGAGGACATCCTCTCCTTGATCTTTTTTCATTCTTCCACCACTTGATGGTCTTCCACCAGCTCTTCTGTCTCCTCCCCACCTTTCCCAGGAAACCACACACTGCAGACTATAACTACTTGACCATTAGCTCCGGTAGGAAGAACTTATAGCTAAGTATAGAGAGTGGATTTCCATACTCAGACAATCTGGATTCAGATCCTAGTTCTGCCATTTAAAAGCTGCACACACCTAACCTCTGTAAGCCTCAGTTTTGTTAGCTTTGACGTAGGACTCAAGTTAGTGAGCCCTTTATGGAGTTGTGGTGCTTATTAAATCCATAAATATGTAAAACCCTTAGAATAAATCTTGGCAAATAGTGAGCTCTCCATAATGTTAGAAGTTGTGATGGTGGTTATGACAACGATGATGATAACTGCGTGGAGAACTCTCATGAATGATTCCTATACACTCAGAAATCGCCCTGCCCTGCCCTGCCTCACCCTTGGGCTTCTTCAGCATAGGTAGTGCATAGGTAAAGTCAACAGTTGGGGAAGAAACTGACTTCCTTCTCTAAACTCGCACCTCTACTTTCTGTATCCTGCCTTTGGTCTTGGAATGAGGTAGTTGACCATCTACGATGAAGGAAGAACTGACTGTATGGAATACAAAGGAGGTAGTGGACAAATATTAAACAATTCTGCCATTGTCCATGAAGGGAATGCTGTGGCTTCTTGGTCTCAGTGTTCGCTATTAGCTTACTGTGTTCACCAGAACTCTCCAGTGGTTGTTGGAGAGTCAAACACAAACACGCTGGTATGCATGAAACTGGCAACTTCTAAATCAAGTAATTGTGTTTTGCTTATCTTCATTGAGTTTCCGATGGGTTCTTCCCCACTTGTCCGAAAGCATGAGTCATGAGCCTTTAGCAAACAGGCTCAGTTCAGCACTTCAGAGATTCCTTAAAGTCCACTTCTCATTTAACAAAAGATTTGAAATGGTAGTCATGGTATTCATTACCTGCCTGGTGTTTTCGAGTTTGTAACATGGCTTTCATGTAATTTCTGTGATTAGATCTGCACAAGATCTTTGAGTTGGTGGATCGCAGAGTGCAGGGAAGCTGCCTGGAAATACAGCAGCCCAGGCATGGATCTGCCTGTTTCAGACTTGCTTCACACCCTTTGCTTATGCTCGTCCTTCTCCCCAACCTGGGAAATTTCTCCCTTGAAGTGCATCTCAGATGTCATCCCATGGAAAATGTTCTCTCATCGCTTCTTAGCTCTGCCCCAAAAGCTGATGGCTCCTCCTTTGTGCTTTTATCATGCCCTGTGGCGCCTAGGACTCCAGTCTCTTAGCACATTTGTCGTATGAAATCACCGTTAGATCACCGTATTGTTGTATAGTTGCCCACCTAGTTCCCACGCAGAGGCTGATGTAAGCACCTGTTGCACACAGAAATGATTTGTTTTCCATTGAGCTTTTCATTCCCAACACATAGCAGAACATCTGGCATGCAGTAGATGCTCTGTCATTGGAATCCAAATCCTGACCAATCCTTGACACACCACCCTACGCTGATAGAGGTGCCCTCCTGCTAGCCCCAGGCAGCAGCTGAACATTCACCATGTGCCAGAGACTGTAAAGTGAAACCAGACGAAATAATTCCTGACTAATGGCAAAGGATGATATTGCTCACTTAGGAAGTAATAAATGAAATGGCTGAAGAATGCTTTCATGATATGACATATCAAGTCCCAATTAAGGGTACCGTGCATTCCGGGTAAGCAAGCTAGGAGGATGCAGGGAGCTCAGGCAGCCAGGGAGCCTTGTTGAGATGGAAAGTTGGGTTGTTCATAAATTGCTGCAGACACCCTGGAGGTAAACAGCTGAAGGAAAGGTAAGTCATAGCAGGAGGAATTAGGTTCAGTTCCTCTAGTTGGATAGCAAGGGCAAGGAAGGTGTTCAATTTCAGGCGAATAGTTGAATTTGCTATTAGAATTGGAGGTGCTTGGGTGAGTGTGCATCAAGGTAACCCCTGAGCCTGACCTCCTGAGCCTTCATTGTTCCATTCCTTTGAGATCAACCAAGAGTTCCTAGCCCAAGAGTGAACATCAAAGACAGCTGTTTCCTCTACTGCCGTCTGCAGAAGGCCTGGTTTTTCTCTTTCTGCTCCATACGTACGCATGTGTAGATGCCAAGGATTTGTGTGTGTGTCACCAGGACTTTGCTAAGCATTAAATTTCCTCAACCTGGACTACATTCTCCTTTCTCCACCCTTTTCATCTCTCTGGGTTATTCCTGCCTATTCCTCAGGGTTCAAGTCAAGTCTCCCACTAGCCTCACCCCAACAAAGTTTGGGGACCTTCTTTAGTGTCCCTATCACATTTCTTCCTTCTTAGAAGGATTAGTCATTGAACAAGTTGGTGGGTCACTGGGAGGGTAGGTGCCATGTCCTGCTTTGCTCACTCTTTTCAGGCCCCAAGCAACATTTTTAAATATGCAAAAAGATGAATGAGGGAACATATTAATGTGTGAGTGAATAAAATCCCTTACGTTGCTCTTGGTCTCAATCTGGAGAATTGTCTGATTCCTTACCTATACAACTCTGATATCCATTTATTTATTTATAGAGTAACTGCTTTACTTTTTTAAGTTGATAATTTATTTGAAAAGCAGAGAGAGGATAGATCTCTCATCTGCTGGTTGATTCACTCCTTAAATGTTCACAGCAACTAGGACTGGGGCTGGCCAAAACCAGAAAGAGAACTCATGTCAGGTCCCATGTGGGTGTCAGGAACCCAAGAACCTGAGCCTTCATCTGCTGCCTCCCAGGGTGCACGTTAACAGAAATCTGGAATTGAGTAGCCCTGGGGCTGAAACCCAGGCAACTCTCATAGGGGTTGAAGGTATCCCAATCAGCATCTTAACCACTACCCAGCCCTTGTACCAATTTATTATGCAGAGTCCTCTACACAAGTAACACTGACCACAGACGAAAGCATTCAAAGAACAGAATTAAATGTCGCTTGAGTTACAGTTTGCAGTTACTCCACTCTCTCAGCTCAGTAAAGTAAGCCTGCTTTGAACAGTCCCACTGATGCCCTTTGATTTTATTCTCCTTTTGTGCTACCTTCCCTTTTGATCCTTCCCTCCTAACTCCCAGCCTCCGTGTCCCTGGCTGCCATCCCAGAATTCCCAGGCTGTCTCCGAGCTTTGTTGGGTATTATGCTTCTCTTCTATTTCCCAGCTTCCCCTCTGTGTCCCTCCTCTCTTTGCTGAGTCCCTGCCCTGCTCGTCTCTCACTCCACTCAGGCATCTGCTGCTTAGCTTCAACAGCGCTGGGCAGTAGTCCTTTGTCCTGCCAGCATCCTCAGACTTCACTCCTGGGCTAGGACAGGAGAATGGAACTAGCCTGTGATGGGCAGTTGGGTCAGAGTCATGTGGGTGCCAGTGCAGGCTTTGCCGTTTGTTATTTGCATAATGTGGGCAACTGAATTTTCCCAGGTCTGCTTTGTTCATATATAACATGGAAATAATACTACCAACACACATGCTGTAAGGTTGTTGGTGGAGTGAGATATAAGGTACTTATAATATAAGCAGGTGGAATGGAAGGTTGATTGGGATCAACCCATAGCATATCTTTCTCACAAATAATAGTATACATTTATAGTCCTAACATTGAGGGTTGTTTTCAGATTGTACATTTTACAGTAATGAACCATCACATTTGCTTCTGAATCCAGGTAGATTGAAGGCTCTTCCATCCAGTGACCCATAGCACCTGCATCGAGCCTCACACTGCCTCCTTGGGATGTCCAGCAGGGCTTAGTCTTGCCTCTGGCTTGCTTTTCACCATACCTTAGCTATGTCTGGACCGTTGGGAGAGAACATGAAGTGAGAGGGGTGGTGGAGCCCCAGTCACATCAGAGAACTCACTGTGTATCTGTTGTCTCTCCTTACACCATCTTTCCCATACTTCTTGTTGAGTTTGTTGTTGGATGGATCTCTTGAATCCAGGAGGATTCTGGTGTAGTTGTTTTATTCCATCTCCAGCTAGCCAAAGATTTGAACAGGATTGGATCACAGCTGAAACTCTAAGCTACCCTTGCCCTCAAGAATGAATAAGGGCTGGTGCCGTGGCTCAATAGGCTAATCCTCCGCCTGTGGCACCGGCACACCAGATTCTAGTCCCGGTCGGGGTGCTGGATTCTGTCCCGGTTGCTCCTCTTCCAGTCCAGCTTTCTGCTGTGGCCCGGGAGTGCAGTGAAGGATGGCCCAGGTCTTTGGGCCCTGCACCCGCGTGGGAGACCAGGAGAAGCACCTGGCTCCTGGCTTCGGATCAGCGCAGTGCGCTGGCCGCAATGGCCATTGGGGGTTGAACCAACAGAAAAAGGAAGACCTTTCTCTCTCTCTCTCTCTCTCTCTCTCTCTCACTGTCCATTCTGCCTGTCAAAAATTTTTAAAAAATGAGAATTTCTCTGGATTATAGGTTCTGTGCCTCTAAGCAGACTGCACTTCAGTGGTGAATATGGTCACCTTTCTATGTCATTTATACCAATAAAACACTTTGAGATAAAATATAGGGTATTTTTAAAGGGTTTATTCATTTATTTGAAAATATGAGTTGGAGAGAGAGAGAGAGAGATCTTCTACCCACTGATTCATTCCCCAAATGGCTGCAATAGCCAAGGCTGGGCCAGACTGAAGCCAGGAGCCTGGAACTCCATCCGGGTCCCCCACATGGGTGGCAGGCACCCGAGCACTTAGGCCATCTTCTACTGCTTTCCTAGCCTCAGTAGCAGGCAGCTGGATCAGAAGTGGAGCTAGCCAGGACTTGAACTGGGCACTCATATGGGATGCCCGTGTGGCATGACACTGGCCCCGTGAAATGTAGGCTATTACTCTCATATACCGTGTTTGCCTCTTTACTGTCTGATTCCAAATGTTTTGTTTAATCGACTGAGGGAGGTTTGTTTTGATTTTTAAAATCTGGAATGAAATCAGAATACCACATTTATTGTGATTTATCTGTGGGAAGTAAAAAAGTGAAACTGGAACTGTTTAGCCTTAGAAGATTGTGTAACGTTCTGTCAGATAGATGATGCCGTCACTGAGAAGGAAATGGGCAGGAGAAATGAGGAAGCAGTAAGTGCCACTTTGAGTTTGCACATTGAATCCATTTCAATTATGACAACAGTTGAACAGTGAGGTTTTGGTATTTTCAGGAAGGAAAGCAACACAATTATTTTCTTGTGCAGTGGCCAGTAGTCCCCAGTAATTTATCTGTTTTCACTTAATGCCTCTCAAATGGGCAAGGAAAATTATAACACAACCTGCGATGTGTAGCAAAACGGTCAGCATCAGTGCTCAACTATCCAGTGGGAGTCAAGGCAGGGCCCACTGCGTGGGGCAGGTGCTGACCACATGTGTGGATCAATAAGCAAACACTGAGCACTGCTAGGTAGTCATTTACCCTTGACAAAACAAGCAATGATAATGGGATGATAATGTGGTAAGTTGCCTATATGCATGTTACCCTTGTTGGATTTTTTGGAGGTTATTGTTGTGTGTGTTCAATTTTTGGACGGAATTCCAGCTTTTTTCCGGTGTAAGACCGAGGTGGACTGAAGTTCCTACATTTTGCTGCTTCTCTCTTCCACTAATAGGATCCTCTGGATTAGTCCTCTCGCGATATTTGTTTCTAGTGAGTCCGACTCTAGTTTTCAAGGTGCTTTGCTATTCTAGGGAGATACGCAAGGCACTTAACCTACATTAGACCTGCGAGGTCTGAGGGTTCTTCAGAAGACAAAGAATTCCTAGATACTTTCCTTGAGGATGTGTCAAGGGCAATACAGACAAAAGACTGATGTCTCCTTTAACAGCTTGATAAGTATCTCAGGATATTCTGCAGGAATCAGTTCTGTTTCTACAAAGTACTGTATTCCCATTCAGCGTGATATGGCTGAATATGTGTGTGCCGAATGTGACAATGGTGAAGACTTATCTTTGCCCTCAGGGCTGAGTGCTGTAACACTGCTCAAGAGATAGGCTGATAGAAGTGATGATTTGGAGAGATGATCTGCTTTAAAAAACACACACACATACACACACATTAGAGATGTGTAAGAATTAAAAATGTGCCTCTCTGTTTATCTGGATTTGATTTTATAAGTTCCAAAGGCATTTCTATTCGTGGCATCAAAATCCCTTGTAAAAGTAAAGTAAATCATTCTTGTATTGACCATTTTTTTCATGTTGTTCTATTGAGACATCTTCCCAACTGAGTTTCTTATTGAATTGTATTTCTATAAGGGTATTGTAGGTTAGCAGCACATTTTTATGGTACACAAAAGCTGTGCCTCCTGAATTTCCAATGCCGTGCGTATTGTTCCCCACAGAAGAAACATCTCGGAAATGCTAAATAAATCAAAACGGAAACATTTGGTCTCTTGACTTGCTGCTCGTGCTTTTTCCTCCCCCCTCTTGGTTTACATTGGCTGGAATATCCATTACGATCCATCTTACCTATTTGATTAATTTGTAATAAATTCGGCCCTTTGGAAGTCTCTTGCTGCATTTCGAGACGGGTTCCTCTTGTGGAAGGTTTATTTAATATGTGTCTCTGTGTACCTATATGAATGAAAATTTAATATGGTTTAGAAGCCTTGAGAAACACACACGTCCATAGTGTTTGCTCTGAATTAAGTGCTCATATTTGACATAGCCTTGTGGCAAAAATCCATAAACGTATGGCCAGACAAAATTGTTTAGAGGACAATTTCTTCAGAAATTGATGTGGCACGTGGTATAATTTCAGGGGATGAAATATTATCATATTTCAGATGATCAGGAAATGTAATTAAAAGTACTGGATGGGAATCCTTATTTCTCGTCTTTTTATAAGTCTATGTTATTTGAAATACTATAGCCGTCTTGCAGGGTTTCCCTTCAACTTGATGCAGTGAACTCATTGCATCCCTGTGAGAAATGTCCCTCTCCAAATAGCTGCAATGCCACAACAGGGATATTTGGGGTCACCTTTCTCTCTATTTAGGCAAAATAGCCAAAGCACCTCTACTTTTACCTTTCACTGTGAACAGAGGAAGGTCTAACAAATTCATCTTGTGGCTGGAAATAAGATCAAGGCAGGAAATAGTGTACCCATTGTTCAAACAAAGAGGTTGAGATTCAGAGAAGCACATTTTTAGAAATGTGTCAATTGGGGGCAGGTGCTGTGGCGCAGCGGGTTAAGATGCCATCTGCAGCACCGGCATCCGTTCTAGTCCTGGCTGTTCCACTTCCAATCCAGCTCCCTGCTCATGTGCCTGGGAAAGCAGTCCTTGGGCCCCAGCACCCACGTGAGAGACCTGGGTGGAGTTCTAAGCTCCCAACCTAGGTCTGGTCCAGCCCTGACCATTGTGGCCATTTAGGGCATGAACCAGTGGATGGAAGATTCCTCCCCCACCCTCTCTCTGTCTTCCCACCTCCTGTCAACTCCATGACTCTGCCTTTCAATTAAATGTTAAAAATCTTAAAAAAAAAAAAAAAAGAGTTGTCTTTTAAAGAAAACCTAGGGCAGAAGAACAACAGCCTTTTTACAATAGACTCCTAGGTCCTACCCTACTCCCTTGTATGTTATGACTTTGAACTTGCTGAGATACACAATGAATGAATGGTGCCTATTGTGTTGGGGAAAAAAGGAAAAGAGGCTAATTGGTACATTCTCCTCTCTTATGCATTATCTGAGTGTTTATATCCATAAATTAGGGGGAAATAAGCAATACCTATTTATATTATTCTGACTCATTCTTTTTCATTTTGCCACTCTTTGACAATTCATTTCTACCCATATTCTGAGTCATACCATCTTAGCTCTCCAAGATAGTCTTTGTCTATACCTCCAGGGAGTTACAATTCGATTGAAGAGATAAGACAAAATACAACTGGAAGCAAGTTAAAGCAGACTAAAGTACATTTGATATAGACCCTGCATTTCAGTGATTCAGAGAGGAAAGGAGGTTGCTGTTCAAGTTCAGGAATAGTTCATGAGTAGATCTGTGTGGACTGATTGGCTTATGAGAGCCGAAGTAGAGAAAGGAGCTTGCAAGTGAAAACAGTATGAATCATGGCACAGGGACTAAGAATCTTAGGAATAGTTGGAGGAAGTAGAGGGTAATTTGGAGATAAAAGGGGAATCCTAGGAGGCTGTAAAAAGAGCCTGGGCAAGGAAAGCCCAGTGACCTTGCTACACAGAAGCAGATCAGCTCTGGAGCCTGATCCACAGTGGGTCTGGCTTAGAGGCCAAGGATCACAACACACTTACACCTTGAGGTGAGAAAAAGAAATGTGGTGGAGAACCTTGAATGCCAGGTTAGCAGGCATTATTATATCCCTGGAAATCAGATCCTAGAGCCAGACGTAATAGCTGATAACAACCTCAGCTGTCTTTAATCAGATTCCTACTCTGATTCAGGTGAATTATGGGAAACTATACTTACATTCTTTTCTCACCTCTTGCTCCTTCTTATCCATTAGGTCTCAGAGGAGATGTCATCTCCTGAGGAAAGCTGGCCTGACCTCAAGGTTGCAGGTGCTCCCTTCTGGCAGCCCCTGCTCCCTCTCTGATGCCCCTCTTGCCTGCAAAACAGAAGTGTTAATTGCATATGTATTTGTCCGTATTACAAATACTCCAGTCTCCTCCTGCAAATCTGCAAGTCATGAGGGCAGAAACAGATCTTTTGTTCACCACCTTATCCAAGTACCAGCAAAAATTTCCTGTGTAGAGTTTGCACTCAAAAAAAGTAGCCAAATGCCAATATTCACAACAACCTAATAAAGCAGATACCATTATCTCTATTTTGATAGAAGAGGAAATTGACATTCAAAGTCTTGACCAAATTCATTGGCAGAATCTAAGCTCAACCCAGTCTGTACAACTCCAGGGATGATGATTCCAACTTCCTATACCAGTCTTCCTTTAATAGGAAGGTGAATTCTATTCTAGCTGTCCAGGGCTGCCACAAACTGGCTGACTTGCACAACAGAAATTCATTGTCTCATAGTTCCAGAGGCCATAAGTATGACATTAGGGTTTTGGTGGGATGGGTTCCTTCTGAGGAATGTGAGGGGAAGGGTTCTATGCGTTTTTCCTACTGTCTGATAATTTGCTGGCAGTCTTTGGTATTGTTTGTCCAGTAGATGCATCAGCCCATATTCTACCTTCCACAGTACATGGCTTTCTCCCGCTGTGTGTCTTTCTCTTTGTTCATGCTTCCGCCTTTTCTAAGGACATTAGTCATACTGGATCATGACCCAGTTTAATAACCCCAACTTGACTCCATCATCTGCAATGCCAAGTAAATTCACATTCCCAGGTAATGAGAGTTAGTACTTGAACATATGAATTTAGTAGTGGGACTGCAGTTCAACATATAATAGTATTTGTGTAATGAATGACTCACCCTAAATGGGCATAGTAATTGTTGTGTACTATATGTCCTCTGTTTTTTTAAAGATTTTTTTTTTTTTTATTTGAAAGAGTTACAGAGAGGCAGAGGCAGAGGCAGAGAGAGAGAGAGAGAGAGAGAGAGAAAGAGAAAGGTCTTCCATCCTCTGGTTCACTCCCCAATTGGCCGCAATAGCTGGAGCTGCACCAATCCGGAGCCAGGAACTTCTTCTGGGTCTCCCACATGGGTGCAGGGGCCCAAGGACTTGTGCCATCTTCCACTGCTTTCCCAGGCCATAGCAGAGAGTTGGATGGGAAATGGAGCAGCTGGGACCTGAACTGGCGTCCAGATGGGATGCCGGCACTGCAAGTGGTAGCATTACCCACTATGCCACAGCACTGGCCCCCATATATGCTCTTCATAATAGGAAGAGTCCTTAAGACCTTTCTGTCTGTCTCTCTCTCTCACTGTTTATAGCTCTGTCAAATAATAAAAATAAATAAATAATAGGAAGAGTCCTAAAAAAAACTTAATATCCTAATTTTGTCCTAACATTAAACATTGAGTCATTCAGTCATCTTTTTTTTATATACTTTTTTTTTTTTTTGACAGGCAGAGTGGACAGTGAGAGAGAGAGAGAGAGAGAGACAGAGAGAAAGGTCTTCCTTTGCCGTTGGTTCACCCTCCAATGGCCGCTGCGGCCGGCATGCTGCGGCCGGCGCACCGCACTTATCGGATGGCAGGAGCCAGGTACTTCTCCTGGTCTCCCATGGGGTGCAGGGCCCAAACACCTGGGCCATCCTCCACTGCCTTCCCTGGCCACAGCAGAGAGCTGGCCTGGAAGAGGGGCAACCGGGACAGAATCCGGCGCCCCGACCGGGCCTAGAACCCGGTGTGCAGACGCCGCAAGGCGGAGGATTGGTCTAGTGAGCTGCGGCGCCGGCCCATTCAGTCATCTTTTTAAAAGATCATGAGCATATCAAAGATTATGTAGTCAGGGGCTAGGAGTGTGGATGTGTTAGGATTTTGAATTTTAGCATGGGAACAAAATCAGAAGCTAAATAAGTTCGATATTTGGAATTGTTGTGCCCTGTCATGGCTACTAGACAGTGATTGAGTGGAGCTTACTTCATTCTTTTATCTTGAGAATTTTGCTTTAGGTGAAGAGTAGTTTTTAGTAAATATTAGGAACTCTGAGGAATAATGCCCTTGCAATCAGAAGGTAGAAGTGTAGTTTAATTCAGTTTAGTTCTTACCACTACGTGTCAGGGCACAGTGCTAGCCTCTGGAGAGACAGTAGGATTTCAGGTTGACTCGTGTCTTCCTGTGGATTTTCTATATGCTGTACCTTTTAATCATCCAAAGAAAAATTTACTGTAGCACATTTGTGACCCTCTGGAATCTGAGGATCAATAGCTGTCCATCTTTACCCACAGGGAGAATCTTCAAGAAATCTTCAAGTCCTAGGGCATACAAATGCTGTTAATAAGGAAAGGTTGGCAGTGAATGTTTGGCACAGCAGTCCAGCTTAGGACACCCGCATCCCTTGTTGGAGTGCCTGATTCGAGTCCCAGCTGCCTTGCTTCCAGTCCATCTTCCTGCTGACATGCACCCTGGGAGGCAGCAGATGATGGATCAAGTACTTTGGGCTCTGCAACCCATGTGGGAGACCTGCATGGAATTCTGAGCGCCTGGCTTTGGCTATTATGGACATTTAGGCATTGAGCCAACAGATGGGAGATCTCTCTTTGTTTCTCTGTCTCTCTGCCTTTCAAATAAAATAAAAATAAATATTTTTTAAAAGTAGTAGGAGAGGTTTTTGTTCTAAAATATCTAACCAAATTATTGATGAGCAATACATAAATATGCACAGGTTGTGAGCGTGACATTGGATGTAGGATAAGAGTCGGGAGCCTAGAAACATCTATTTTCGTTTTAGCTATCAAACCAAGATAACTATTAGTGAGAGGAAGAAATAGGAGACTGTGAAAGAGGAAACGGGGAAACAAACCATGACAAAAAGAAATGAGAAGAGACAGAGATGAAACAGAAAGAAAGGTAAGTTAGGGGGGAAATAAACAAAAGGGGAAGTACAAGGTGAAATGGACAAAGAGAAAAAAGTCTAACAAGATGGAAAGGAGTGAAGTAATCATTGATGAGTAGCAGACATAATTTGACATAATTTCCATGTTGTTTCCCTAACAACATCCCAGCCTTGGAACTCGGCAGCAGTACCTAGAATGTGTTTCCTTGCTTGTGACCTTTCCTAACTATCAGATAGAAATGATTTTCTTTCACTCACGCTTCATCTGGATTTGAAGGCACTGATGATCTTAGGAGAGAATTGTCAGTAGATCACCCCATATGAAGTCATTCATACGGTTTTGAAAAAGCCATGAGAATCTTCTCTGTTCCTTTTTCTGTAAAACATGCTTTATGTTATGCAGTTTCTGCCACCCTTTGTTTTTTAAATAAAGGAAAAACCAATGTATGGGAGAGACTGTTAAATGTGGTTGAGATAGGGCATAGCTAGAACTACAGTATAGCTAGAGCATCCTGTGTGAAAGCGTTCCTTATGTATACAGAGCTCTTCCAGGCTGATCCTGTAAAATAATGAAGGGAGGCATTGGTGAATTAAATAGCTTGTTAGTCATGGGGGATCAGAGAATAGGGCTCCCCTGGGGTTCAATATATAGAGAAGTGGCAATGAGAAGAGGGGGGAGAGGGGACTCAAAGTAGTGGTTACTGAATTTATATTAAGGTATCCTGCAAATGCAATATAGGAAATAACTTCATTTCAGAGCCTTGGTAATTTAGTGCCTCTCACCTAAGGGACCCAGGTTAACATTTAGCCTTGACAGAGCCTATCAAAGTGGTCAGGATGAAGAGAGCAACTGAGGCAGCACACGATTAGGGCCAGGTGTTGGATGGGTTCTCCCACCTGCCCCGTCAGTCCTCATTGTGTTAATGAAATAACTTCACTGATACAACATCGTGTTCATTCATCTCTGTTATGAAAAACAGGGTCCTTCCAGATCTGTTTTGTCAATGAATGTTCATCACCTTCTATGTTAAGACAGCAAAAAGAGGGATAGATGCTGTATTTGACCTTAGAGAGCTCACAGAGCCCACACTCCTTATATAGAGATGTTATCTGTAACACTGTCTTTCTAGTTGTAAGTGGAGAAGGAGGAGGCTCATTGGCTGCCTGCAGGGGCTCCCACCTGTTAGACAGCATACTCTCTTCCCTCTTCATGAATTAGGCTATTCATTGTATGTGGGGCGAATACTGAGGTCATACGTTATTTTCAGGGCTTGGATTCCGAGTACTTTCCCAGGGGGCACGATGTGGAAATGAATCCTTTTCCAGCCCTTTCCTGTACCCTGGAGGCACCTACCTTGTGATGTCAGGCGGGGCGGGAGCCCACTTCCAGGCTTGCTGTCACTGGAAGAAAGTGCTGCCTAGCACACCTGTACAGTGTGCCTGTGGGTGCTTCAGCTCTAATAGGATCTCAGAAAATGTGGTCATTGTACTTAGAGTCGCCATAAGATTGCCTTTGCAGAAAGTACCATTTCTCTTCACGTATGAGCTTACATGCGCATGCGCACACACACACACAACACACACAAACACACTCAGTGTTGAGTTGGTGACAACTGGAAAGACCTGGATAAGTGTATTGAGATAATAAATGCATGGTGCCGTCTCATGTGAAAATCCTGACTTAGAGCTGAAACAGAAAGAAGAGATCCCACGGAATGCTGCTTCCACATTCATGTGTTAAGTAATTTCCAAAGGATCGATAAAGGGGGCGGAGGGGAACTTGTGTGTGAGATGTGGGAGTTCTGCCTCACCCGGCAAGAATTGAGAGCGGCCGTTCAAGCCATGCTGGGACTTAAGAGGTTGCCAGATGCTGCAGCAGGCCTGCCGGCCAGAGGGTGGCAAAATCAGGAGCTCTGGTTATTTCAGTGCAAATCACGAGGCACCCGGGGATGTCCATCTTGTCGTACACATTTTTAGGAAAGCTCATGTCCTGGCCCTGAAATTGCCATACCTGTTCATTACTAAACATCCTATTTTCTGTGTTCCCTAAATTCTTTTTCCCCTTAAGAAGACACATGCGCTATTATGGTAAAGCATGCACTCTTCATACTCTGCATATATCCCTGCGAGGTAAGGGATCGTCCTGATTATCCTTTACTTACTATCATTATTATGAAGAAGAAATGGCAATGTGGAGAGAGTAACATGCCCATCCGGCTGGGATTCAAACCAAGTCTGGAGTTGTACCACCACGCCACATGGTCCTGCGGTGTTGGCTTTCTCACTCTGTGGGCGACTCCCACGTGAGAAGCCTCCTGCTGTGCTCTGGGGTTGAGAAGAAGAGGAGCCCACCCCTGCCTGAAGGGTGCTCACCGTCTGGTGGGAAACACAGAAACATGAAGAAATAATCTCACAGGGGTGGTAGATGCAACACCAGCCTATGATCCACTAGGGACGTAACAAAGAGCTACAAGTAGACCGCCTGTGTCTGTAAATTTAGAGCATGTCAAGTGAAAAAAAAAAAAAAAAAAAAAAAACCCTCCTTTTTCTGAGTAAGCCTTCTGAGAAATCCTTCATGCTTTTGTCAGCACACATGCCTCCGTCCCATGCCTCCTCCCAGTGCCTGCTTGACAAAGCTGCAAAAAAGTTGCATTTACTCCATGGACCATCGAGGCAGGTGGCAGGGTCTGGCATCAGGGTGCCAGGGTGCAGCGACGTGAGGAGCAGCTCCCCTGGACCAGGGTGGTGATTGATGTCATTAGCGAACTTAGGAGGATTCGGGACGTCTCGCGTAGCAACATCAGCAGTGGTAACTGATGGCAAGGGAGTGTCGCCATCACTGAATCGTGGGAACATGTCACGTTGTCGCATCCTCACGACACCCCAGATCTGAGGACCAGGCATTCACATAACTTCGAGTTTCTCAAAGGTCCTAACGCTGCTAGGAGCCATTCTGCATTCAAAGGCAGAGCTGGCTGACTTCCGAGTTCCTGCTGTCTGTGCTGTTTGTCCAAATCCCCGCTTAGAAAGGCAAAAAGATGCCTATTCGAGTGCTCAGGTTGAAGATTCTTGGTTAGTGATGGAGGACTTGGGAGGTCCTTTTGTGACCGTGGTTCACGGCACCTTGCTGCGGCCACCGTCGCTTCGTGCTCATTGTCTGCTCCATGAAGAAACAGTGCTGTTCCAAGGTCCCTTAGTTTCACCAGGTGCTTTGGGTGTCTTCACGGTTTCCCATCTTTTCTTGGCTTCCCTATGGAAGGAAGAGACCTAAAGATGCCATCAGGATACTAAAAGTAGCCTATATTTATTAAGAGCATGCCTTGGGTGTATTTTAGACAAAATAAGCCCAGAACAGTGGATTTTTCCTGAGCCGAATCTAGGTTAAGAAGCTTTGCAGGCTAGTCTGTATAGACTGATATTAACTTTTCCATTAAGTAGGGCAGACTGAATTACTGTTTCAGAATTTGATGATGGATGAAGAAGCAATGCAGAAGTGACACCACCCTGCATTTGTAGTGGTGACATTATCACATCCTGTTCCTCTGTGATGGGAGGAGACTGGGCATCCTAAAGAGAGTAGAAAGATTGTGTTTTTTTTCCTCTGTGTGTGTGCATGTGTGTATGCTGTTTTTCCCTAAATATATTGGCTGTGGTTGGAATGTAAAGGAAGCTGTAATCAAAATTCAGTTCTAAGCTAAGTCCAATGACCACAGTGAAGCCCCCCCCCCCACCCGCCCAAGAAGATTGGTCTAGAACCGCAAGCAAAGACCCCAAGGCATGTCAACTCTGTGAACAAGGCATGGAGAGGCACCATTTCATTGGGGTACAAAATACTCTCCTATTGTCTGAAGAATCACCAAGTGGTGGCGTTTCTATTAACATATTTTCCTAATATGAAAGTTGCAACTGAAAGTTCAAAAACTATGTGTCGAAGAACAGATTCCAAGGATGCACCAGGCATCTGTCCCATTCAGCGAACAGGCCTTGGAACAGATGTCTTGAATTTCTTCAAATCCAGAACATGCTGTCCAATTTTTTTAGGGGTAAACATAGTTTTTTTTTTCTCCCTTTTTGTCACTGCTCACCAAAGTATTATATTTAATGCATAAAATATGTAAATTCTTAAAGCATCATTTTGCTCTTTAGTGAGTTTAGATATTACAAAACGGTTTAATTATAAAAACAGACAGACCTAGTCCTGGGACCTGTGCAGCTAGAAATAAATGTGCAATCAAAACTGCAATTACCTGCAGAATTTAGTGTAAACAGATCAGCAATCACATAACAAACACAGGCTAGTTTGCATTCTGATATGAATACAGTTAGATCCAAAGCAATTTTCCTTTATTTATCTTAGCTGCTCAGCATAAATAAAGCAAGGGCATTGAAGCAATTAGCATAATTAGAGTATCGTGGTCAGGCCCTGTGTGATTTCAAGAGACGTTTCACTTTAGAATTCTTTTTCCCACACAAGAGTTTCCCTGAGCCACTAAAATATCGCTTTGGGCATTTTTGTATTTCAAATTTGCAAGTTGTCAGTTTGAAAAACCCTTGACACATGGATGTGAAAGCATCTCACAGACAGCCACAGAAGGTATACCCTCAGCTTTTCATTACTAAGAAGCTGGGGGATTTCCTTTTTCAGCTTTTCTCCTACTTGACGTTTAACCCTAGAAATGTCAGTCTTAATTATTTCCATTGCCTTCAAATTGGGTCCAAGGGTTAAAGACAACTTGCACTCCCTCCCCCCCCAAAGTAAATGAATAAAAATAGGAAATGGGAGGGCGGAGGAAGGAGAGAGAGATTGTGTCATGGTGGTAGCTGAGCTGTTGCTGAGAAGTGAAAGATTCTGGCAACCAGCTGGCTACTGGTGCTCAGACTTGCGGTAGCTTCAGATAATAAGGCGGAGATCTGTGTGGGGTGAGGAGCCACACATGGTTTTCTTGCAGATGCGCTACAAGAATGGGAAATGTTCTCTGCATGGGAGACCAGTGACTCTGAGCGGTAAATGGTGATATGCTTGGTCCGGTAAAAAATACACATAGAAGAAGAAGGTTGTGTGTGTTGCTGTTATTCTTTTGTGCACATGAAAGCGCTGGAGAGAGACTACCTAGGGTTAGAAGGAAGAAGAGGCTGGCTTTGGATTACTACCTGTGTAATAAAGCTCATGCAATCCAACCGAAGGAAGATTGTCTTAAAATAGACTGTCCTTTCTTTCCTTTTTTGTTTTTGTTTGCTAGAGGTTTATTTTTTTCTGTGAAAGGCAGAGTGACAATGTGAGAGGGAGAGATTGGAAAAAAAAAAAAATCTTGTATCCACTGGTTCACTCCCCAAATGCCAACAATAGCCAGGGCTAGACCAGGGTAAAGCTAGGAGTCAGGAGCTCCATCCGGGTCTCCCACGTGGGTTAACAGGGACTCCAGTACTACAGCCATCATCTCTTGCCTTCCCAGACTCACTAGCAACAAGCTGGCTCAGCAGCAGAGGTGCCAGGACTCGAGCCAGCCACTTCAATTTGGGATGTGGGCATTCCCAAGCAGCTGGCCAACCCTCCGGACTACAATATGTGCCCCTCTTTCCTTCTCTGAATTTTAAAAATAAGCATACAGCCAAATTTTCCCTTGAGCACATGTTCAGATTTATATAACTACTAGCACACTGTGCATATAGCGTGCTGCCACTGCCCCAAACCTCCTCTTGTGCTGTTCCTTTTAATCACCCTGGCTGCAACCACTGATTTGTTCTCATTTGCTTCTGCCTCTATTAGGATGTCATCTGAATGGAAGCACCCAGTATGTCACCTTTTGAGACCGGCCTCTTTCATCCTGCATAGTGCACTGAAGGTTCCCATTGGCCGTTCATTCCTATTTCTTGCTAAGTAGTATTCCAGTATACCATCGTACCCCGTTTTGTCTTCTCAACTTTAAAGGACATTTCAGTTGATGGGATATTTTGGCAGTGATAAATAGATTTGTTGTAAACATTTGTGCATAGGTTTTTGCAGGACCATTCCTCTAAGGTAAATGCCAAAGAAGAGGATTCCTGGGTTATATAGCAAGTGTCTACAAATGTTTAGTTTTCTAAGCAAGTGTCAGACCATTGTCCAGAATGGCTGTCTCATTTTTGCATTCCTACCAAACAGCATATCCTTGGTAGCACTTGACATTGTCAGTATATATTTTTTTTAATTTTAGCCATTCTCATGGATGTGTCATGATTGTAATGTCCACTTTGCAGTGGTTAGTGATCCTTTATTTCCTTTTTGTATGTCCACTTAAATGAAGTGGTCATGTCTCCAGTCTCTTGCCTATTTTAATTAGGCTGCTTGTTGCGCTCAGTCTTGATAATAGCTTTGAAAATGATAGACAAGTCTCAGTCATATATTCAGTTCTCAGTTATCCTTGCTAAGGCAGTCTGTTCAGAAACTCAGTTGTAGCATCAATAAATAAATAAATCTTGAGTAAAATTTAGCTCAGACCGAAAACTCTAGGCTAAAAGAAACAATAGAAAAGAAAATCATTGTACAATAAATCAGGCCACTAGTGAATTTCTGATCTTCCAGCCTTTTTAAAGTTGTAGTTATTTTTAAAAGAAGACCTTGGATCCAGTATGAGCCCCTTCATTCTTTGGTCTCACTGAGGTTTCTGCCTCAGCTGTAGTCAGCCCTTGATACTAACTGCAGGTTGAATGCTCTTTGCTTCCTGGGAAAATGTGCATCCTCTGTTGGGTTCTGTCCAGAGCTGCTGTGGTGGGAATTTGAGGGAGTTTTGGAGACTCGGGTTGGGGCAGACACTGTGCTTGTCCTGTGTAACTTAATCCTGTGATGGTGGATGTTAGCGCTTTAACATAAATGAAAAACTCAGGTTCATAGCAAAATGATGAGTTCTTCAGGCTCCTGGAGGTAATAAGTGGTTGAACCCTGCATTTGAGCCCAGACCCCTCTGTCTGTAGAGGTTCTCCCCTTGTGTGTTGCTGCTTAGTAGCCAGAAATCTAAGATCAGGAAAGTTATTGCATATGAGCCCTAAGTCCCTACTATCTGTAGTTTGAGAAGAATTTGTTGAAATGCTGTATTATTCTCTCTTTCTCTTTGAAAAATTCTTCCACTGTAGTTAGCAAACTGTTTCTTCCACAAACCAAATAGTAGGATAAGATCTACTCATTCTGCCTCAGGAAAGGAAGCTGACGCCTTTCTCGAAGAAGCTAACTGCTGTTTTATTGGTCTGTAGTCCTAGAAAACCATGCTTATTCTGAAAAGCAGGCTTAAAAATGATACTGAGTCAATGAACATAAAAAGGAATACACAGAGTGTGTGTGTTTTTGCAGAACCTCAGAAACTCATTATTAAATAGCATCCTTTCATGGTGTAAGTCAAGAGTTAAAGGAGTTAAAGCATCAGAAACCGATCTGTGAGCACTGGAACTCAGAGACTTGATTTTTTCATGGTGGAGAAGGACTTAGGGAAGGAGCCCCAGAAATCACAAGACTGAAAGGGAAGATTGCTTAAAATTTCTAAGTATATACAACCAAATACACCATGAATAAAGTTAAAAAGACAAATTGCAGACTGTTAGAAAATATTTCCAGCTCCTAAAATGAAGAATCAACAGTCGAGCTATATAAAGAGATCCCACAATTAATGAAAAAGACAAACATCCCATTTCAACTTAGTCAAGTGACATATGAATAGGAATGTCACCAAAAATGAGAAGGGATCATTCAGTGCATGAAAAGACTGCAGATGAACAGCAGTGAGAGATCTCCCGCTTCACAGATTGGCCAGGATTGAAAAGACTGATGACTTCAAATATTGGTGAGAATGTAGGGGAGCTGAAACTCCTGTTAACTATCCATGGAAATGCCTAGTTCCAACATCTTCAAAACACTCTGGCCAAAAAGGGCAAGATGACAGCATCTGTTAGAATTGATCAGGCAATTGTATTTTTATTTTTGTACCATAGAATCTTTCAGTGAATTCATTGCAGCATTGCCTATAATTGGTCCATATTTTGAAACCATATTCAGTACCATAATGGTTGGATCTGTTATGGGCTAATATACTATTTAGGGGGAAAAAGTGGTAAACTTACATGTGGTATCTCAAAAGATAACCAGGATGTATTGTTGGATTCAAAAAAAAAAAAGCTACAGATTTTATATGTATATGAGTATGTATATACTAGTATGGATAGATTTATATGATATTACTCACATATTATACATAATAGGTATGATTAGTATTTAAATATATAAGTGTGACAGTATTACCATGCTATTCTTTTCTGTATACTAATGTGCATTGGGGTAAAAAACACAATACTTTCATAATAAACATTTATTTTTGATGCACAAGTTAGGACATCTGTGTCCCATATCGGAGATCCTGGGTTCCATACCCAGCTCTGGTTCCTGATTCCAGATGCCTGCTAATGCAAACTCTATAGGAAGCAGTAGTGGCTCAAGTAATTGGGCTTTTGCCACCCACATCGGTCTTGTGCTCCTGGCTCCTGGCTTGAGATCTTGTAGCTGTTGTGGACAGTTGAGGTGTGAATCAGCAGATAGGAGGTGTCTGTCTCTCCCTTTCTCCCTCTTCTCCTAGGCCCCCATCAAATAAACAAATGATTTTTTAAAACTTTTTAAAATAATATACTTTACCTTAAAATTTTTACCAATCTTTTGACACTTTTTCAGTCATTTAGAAATCATGACAGGATAATTGTTTCACTATATTTAGTGTTATAGTCTAATATAAAATCTACAAGAAGAATTTGTGGCATCCCTGCTAATTATTATTGGCCAGTAGAAACAAATTAATAGGAACACTTGTAAATTTCTTCTGTGTGTGGCACTTACTGTTTTAAACATGGAAAATACTCCTCACATCCTGCTGTTTCTGTGTGTGAACCATGGCTCGCTGCAAGTGTCAGACAGAGTGACAGCTAGAGAAACAGTTAACGCTAACTCTAAAATGGGCCTGCTTTGTATACTGTCCTGGAACTCATCCTGAAAATGATAAACAGTGTATTTCTTTATATTGGGAGGCAGGCTTTGGTGGACAAATCCCTTTAATAACGCAATCTCTGGGAGCTGGGTGTTGTAGAAATACATGAAGAAGTCAGGAGTGTGACTAGAATACAGTTGGGAGTAGACTGGTATTTCCAAACCATGAAAATGGCTTCTTGCTCTGTCATTTTCCAGGCAAGAAGTCCACAGTGGAATAGAACTAGACAGTGTCCGCTGCCTCCTATATAGTTGAAATCCTTTGTTAGTTCCTCCTTCATACAGTCTCCATGTGGTTATTTCATCTCTTCTTTCCCATGAACCTAGTACATTTTAATTGCTTTCTGCAAATAAGTTACTAAAGGGTGTCTGGAATATCCGTTGTGAGCTCCATGACCAGTGCACGCTGATGAGACACTGGGAGTGGCCGAACGTGAACTCTGACTTCTCTCTAAGCGGTGGCTCCAGCTTTGCCCAGCAGGGAGGCGGAGTCCCTGCTGTGATCGCTGTCTGTGGGCATGGACCCCCGTAGTTCTAGGAAAGTCCTCTTCCAGGACACGCACTGTGGCTATTTTAAAGCCACAGGATACAGTTCTCATCCTAAGATGCACACAGTAGCAAAGAGCAGCAGCAATAGAGCTTGCTATTATTCTCAAAGGATTCACTCAAAGATTTCACCACCTAAAATGAAATCAGAGAAAAATGTGCTTCCCATAGTCTCTGTCTTTCTAGGGAGATGTTGCATAAGCTTTTGTGAGAGAACAAGCAAAGCCAAGCTACTTGGATTCTGTGATGGGAAGTATATATTCATTCGTGCAAATGAGCCCTTCCACTTGCACTCAAAGAAATGTGGTCAAGGACTTGAGCCATGTTGTGATCTCTCTTTTCCCTGTCCTGTGATGGTGTCCTTTGGGGTGACTGTTCACAGATGGACTCAGAACATGGCTGGGCAACAGACTAACAGGAACGTCAGTGGCACAGGAAGCAGAGCACAGGGTGCTTGAGTGAGACTGATGTTAGAAGAGGCACAGAGCAGATGCAGATCTGCCAGGCCTTTTGGTTGAGTAACTTCTACAGCAGTCGTGGAGTAGAATCATATGGAGTGCGTCTCCTTTCATTTTATATCAGTGGACTGTAAATGTGATGAGAACACAGACTCCCAGTCTAGTTCATCACTATCTTCAGCACATTAGCACCTAGGTCAGTGCCAATGTATTGTGGTTGCTCAAGAAATACCCTGGCAAGTTAATTAATTAGCACCACAATTCCCTCAAATTAATTAATTTCATCAGAATGTTAGTAGAATTTATCTCTGGATTATGGGTGATTCGTGTTTTCCCATTTTTACAATGAAGATGAATTACACTTAAAATTGTCTAAAACATCACATTCTGCCATTACCAAAAGGTCCTTGGAGTCTGTTTAAGTGTTTAGGCTTATTACTAGTTTTATTAGTAATACATCTACTATCTTTAATTCATAAAAATCTGTTAACTTAGGAAGGACATACAATCTAGATTCACTTTTCTGCTAGTGCTAACAGATTTGGACTGCTGCTACATCACCCTCTGTCCTGTTCTCTGTGACTGAAAGTCTGTGTTTATAGGTCACTTGGTCAGGATCAAGGATCATTGGTCTCTGTCCGTAGAACAGAGCAAAACCACTGGAGTGAGACCCAATGCTCCTGACCTTGGCCTCATTATGTGAGTTCTCTGAGGAACTGAGCTAACCCCCACAAGTGATAATAAGAGTTTGCAGTTTGACCTGAGGTGAACAGAACTGCGGGTTCACCTTCAACTCCCTGCTCCTGTTCCACGGCAGTCGTTGAAACTTAAGCTGTATAGAGAGGTTTGATTCATAAATACATGAAGTCGACAGAGTGACGTAACTTTCTTGAGGTTACAAGATTGAGTTCCTGGTTGTAATTTTTTAAACCTTCAGTGATAGGTTAAGGAACAACTGTAGTAATTATTATTTATTGAAAACTTTTAAAAACTATTATTTAAGAGGTGGGCAGTTAAGGTGCTGCTTGGGAGGCGCACATTTCGTATCTGTGGTCCTGGGTTCAGATCCTGGCTCCTCTTCTGATTGCAGCTTCCTCCTGATGCTGGGAAGAACCAGGTGATGGCTTGTGTTCACGGGTTCCTACCCACCTCATGAGGAACCCTGGTTTAGTTTCAGGCTCTTGGATTCAACCTGGCCATTACAGTCATTAGGGGAGTGAACCAGCAGGTAGAAGATTTCTGTCTGTCTCTGTCTTTCTGTCTCTACTTTTCAAATTAATGGATAAAATTTTTTTAAAGCAACAGAATTGCTGACTCAAAGGATAAGAACTTTTTAAAAAAATAAAATGTTATTTAAGAAGGTCTTTATTTTTGTACGGAATACGGCAATAATCATAAACAGTAGAGGAATGGAGTCATAATTTATGAGTGTGCAGAGTGCTGGATTGTATTTTTCCCAATGAAAGGGGGAGATAGAGAAATATTATCATGATTTGTGTTATAACACTGGAGTCAGAAGTAATACTAAGGAGTGTTTTCTCAATGTGATGCATGGGCTTTAGCTATGCACTTCCCATCAGCACTAATAGCAGATTCAAGGCTAAAGTGCCAAGGATAAAACTGAGGCTATAATGCAGGATTGGAGATCTTGTCTATTTGGAAACTAGTTTTCATTGTTATTCTGAACTTTTTTGTGATTTGGGGTAGGGGGAGTCCTGATGTTATACTTTTACATTTCTACTTTCAGATATTGTGAAAGATAACATTTCATAAGAGATAAAAGAGGTGGCCAAGGTTTTCTATCTTTGCCAATAAAATGATGTAATGGATTAGAATTCCGACTAAAAGATAGGCCCAAGGGTTCAACTAAGATATTGGATATATGTGGCTCACACAATGTCTAGAAAATCCAGTTACTTGTCTATTTGAGAAAGAAATTTGTGTACGTTTTCTTGACTGTCTATCCAATTACCTGTCCATTTTTTCTTGAGATATTTTCATACATCAGTGGTGCAGCTATGTTATGGAAAACAATGAAAACCCTAGAACTATTTCATATGGCCATAATGAGCATGGATTGAAAATTAATATATCTGACACGAATAGTGAGTAAATATGATGATCATATATTCCCCCTCTGCATAGATAGTGTAACTGTACACCTGGAAGGAAAAAATTAATCTTCTGCGGCTAAAATAAATGAACATTTATGTCTCCTGCTTGCTTAAGATCAATAAATGAGTATATTTTGCCTGCCTTGATATTTCTGTTCTGTGTTTAATCGTTGTGTATTTAACTGATGGCAGCTGCCCTAATTTAGGGCACATTAGAATTGTGCCGACCCATTCACATTTGAGGATTAAAATTAAACAAATCAATGTTTCACTTTAATATGCTCAAACATGAAAAATCTCCTAGGGTATATTATTGTTAATAGTGAAGTGGTAAATTGAGGTTTTAATAAAGGCATAAACTTTTAATTGGCCTGTTGTTTGAGAATATGGCAAGTTCATAGATTAATGGACATTAATCAGAATTGTGGTTTCTTTATATTCAAGCCAAAACGCCTTTGAGTCTTAAATCTATATGCCAATGAGATCATCAGCCTTATTTGAAAATCTCATGATGGGAGAGCCATCATGGACAATGATAATTATGCTCAGCGAGCAGTATAGTTGAGAAACATAAGCAAAAAGGATCCTGCAAATCTGATCCCATATTACAGGCATTATACTTCCAATTTGAATGAATTAATTAATTCACCCACTTCTCAAGTATACCCAACCCTCAGATCTCTAGTCTGAGGCCCGTGATGCCGGAAAAGTAGGGAGACACTCGACATTGAGTGGGGGGATCAGTGACCTCATGAGTAGATGTGATTCCCATTCGTAGATGAACGCTCTTCTGAGAGGCAAGGAGAGGAAGGAAAATTGGGGTCA
This sequence comes from Oryctolagus cuniculus, assembly GCF_964237555.1. NCBI lineage: Eukaryota > Metazoa > Chordata > Mammalia > Lagomorpha > Leporidae > Oryctolagus > Oryctolagus cuniculus. The sequence goes on along the minus strand of NC_091443.1, from coordinate 41,918,460 downwards.
CAAAGGCCCAGGGATGCCCAGAGCACTACAGACTTTGAGGGTCGGAGTTCGCAGCTGGGGCCCTGAACTGGCCATTTCGCCTCTGCTAGGTAGTTAATGGAGCAGCTGTTAGTTATTAGCAGGGCTTTAGCTTTAGCCCTCTCTGCTGCATGACTGGCTTCGTGTTGGGGTAGCATGAGCCCATGAACCTGTGCCCACCGCTTTACGTCTGTTGAACGCTAGTTAGTGAATAGGCGAGTCTCTGTAGTATTGTTTTGAGCAGTCAAAAAGGAGCTCTTGGTGCAGGCATTGTGACAGTTAAGCTGCCACTTGGGATACCCACATCCCCTACTGGAAATCCTGGGTTTGAGGCCCAGCTCCGCTTCCTATCCAGCTTCCCACCATTGGGCACTCTGGGAGATAGCAGATGATGGCCCAAGTCCTTGAGTCCAGACACCCCACATGGGAGACCTGGTTTGAATTCTAGGCTTCCAGCTTCTGCCTAGGCCTGCTCTGGCTGCTGAATTTTTTTAAAGATTTATTTATTTGAAAAAGTTACAGAGAGGCAGAGAGAGAGAGAGAAAAGTCTTCCATCCGCTGGTTCACTCTCCAAGTGGCTGCAATGGCCAGAGCTGTGCCGATCTGAAGCCAGGAGCTTCTTCTGGGTCTCCCACATGGGTGCAAGGGCCCAAGGACTTGGGCCATCTTCTGCTTTCCCAGGCCATAGCAGAGAGTTGAACTGGAAGTGGAGCAGCTGGGACTAGAACCGGTGCCTGTACCGGATATGGGGGTGCCGGCACTGCAGGTGGCGGCTTTACCTGCTACACCACAGCACCAGCCCCTCTTGTGTGTTTTGAGGAGTGAACCAGAAGATAGAAGCTTTATTTCATTCTCATATATATATATACACACACGCACACACACACATATACATACATACACACACATATATATGGTATATTATATACCTCTTTCTTACTGTTGCTCACCCACCCACTCATTCTCTGTCACATTTTCAGATGAATATACAGAACTTTTTAACAAAAGAAACTCTTACCATGATATATTTATGTAGTGGCATGGACATTAACAGATTGTTCCAGAACCCAGTCAGTCCTCTTTTAATGACCCAGATAGCAGGCCCAAGTGACGCTTACAAGCCCCAAGATCTGGACATGATGGTTAATGGCTACTCACATACAGTAATGCCAGGAAGCTGAAAACGTAAAGTGGAAAGGTCTAAAGCTCACCGTGCTCAGAAGTGCATGACTAGAGTGAGGCTGCCTTCCCTCTGTTCTGCTGTGCTGTTGGCCCGCGAGGACCCAACAGAAACATAATAAACCTCCAACATCCCTGCATTCAGCGTTTTACAAATCTCTTTGGAACGGAAGAGTAAATAATTCCTTAAACAGTTGGGCTCTTACAGTATTCGGTCTTGGACAGCTGTCAGCAGGAAACCCCAAGTCATCTAGTATTAAAATCTGCTGGCACGCAGAGACCTGTCACCTAAACCTTGACATAGGACCTGGGAGAATTTTGTTTTATTATTATTATTGGAAAGCACTGTCAAGTATTTGGAAAAGATGGGGAGACCTAGGAGAAAGGAATCCCATGTCTCGTCACACTGTCTTTGATTATTTACGTACTTCAAGGCTTGGTGAAAATGATACACTTTGCCGGGTTCTTTTAGTAACTTGAGCAATCTCTCTGAAATGCCATCATACGGCAACTTAACACTATTACTCAGTGCAATTAAGAGATATTACATGTTTGTGAAAACCTGTGGAGCCTTACAAACGTACAGTGTACAAAACTGGCATCAGTTTACATAAAATGATAAGCATTCCAGGACAGAACACTTGTGATGTTATCTTTATTTGGTCTGGAGGTGTTTACTGTTGTCCTTATGGAGAAAATTTCTCAGGCATTGTGAGGCTGGTTCATTCTATGTGTGTGCTGCAGAGTGAGGGGGTGGGGGTGAATGAAGCCTGTTGGCTCTCAGGCCCAGAGGGTCAAAGAAAAGGAACGGCTGGCTCCCTGTCTGTAGGCCATCCCTGGCTTCCTCGTGCGGAGTCTCAACACTGCCATGTGTGTGGGCCGACCGGCCACATCGGCTTTTCCCCAAGGGAAGAACAGGGTTGAGATCAGGATTGTTTCTATCTCCATTGAAATTGGAGAGAGATGAACTTGAACTTTGGCAAGGGAGGCCAAGTGGTCTCCAAGAAGGCAATGAAGTGGACAAGAAATGTGGGAATTAGGGATCAAAGCTGTGAGGCCAGCAGGCTGAGTGGGCTCCGACAAGTTACACTGACCTTTGGTGCCTCAATTTCCTTCTCCCAAGCAGGGGCAGTTAGCACGCATTCATCTCGCAGGGCGCTTTGAGATCCACCCAGGAGAACAAGGCGCGGTGAAAGGCCATGATGTGAACTTGAACTTTTCTTTCTTGAAAAAGGAAGTTTTTTTTCATTTGGTACCCATCTCCCAAGCCCTACAGAAACAAAGAAGGGACAGAAAGCAGCCCGTTGGTTTTCTCAACCAAGTATTCCTGCCTGCTGCATCCAGGGCTTGCGTCCGAGCGCCAGAACTGAGCTGTGTGTTTTAGCTGTTGAGAACAAACAGTCTCTGTGGGTCTGAGGCTCCGATAGTTTTGTTCGAGCCTAGCAGTCATTTCTTAATACAGTGCAGGGCTGCTAATGTCACTGTTTGGGAGTTTATCTTGGTTTGGTTGTTTGTTTTTAGGATCTTCTCTAGGCCTGATCTAATCTTCCCGTACTCATTCCCCTGAACTTCTCTGAAAGTTCCCGAAATCTGACCTTTGAACACAGACAGCCTGATGTTGAGGCTGTCTGGGGATGAAGCAATCTCTCCTTGCCCTCACCTCCCAGCAGTTGCCTCACCTCCCCCTCCTTAGCCAACCCTCCCCTCTTTTGGGGGGGGGGGGGGCAGAACAAAACTGTCCAAGTCCTGTCCCCGTGTTTGCTTAGAAGTACACAACTCAGCTGCGTTCCTATCCTTTGTGTCAACTCGAAAATTCCCTTGTTCTATGTTTAGCTTGAATAATTACCAAACTGTTTGTAATTAGAATGTGAGGATGTGACCTCATAGTAATTTTTTCATTTCCTTTCTCTGTATTTAATACATTTCAGAAACTGAAAATACCAAATCTCTGTCCTTCTTTTTTGATGCTTATCAGTAATGGAAACATTGCAAAACAATCAGCCCAATACCTATGCTTTGTTCATTTATTGCCTTCTCTGAAGATAAATTGACTGTACTCAACTCTCTTCAGCATTTTTCTTCACCTAGATATTATTGCCTTGTGCAGCCACCCCAAGGTGACTGTTATCACTTAATTAAATCCTTGCACGCTGGGAAGAAAAAACAACATTGTTCCTTCATAACCCCAAGGAGCCTATTTTTAAGCCACTAAGCCTTTTCCCTGTTTTATTAACTTATTCCTGGCTACAACAAGACATACTTTTGTTGATGAGCAAAAGGTTGTATTAGCTTTTTATTTTCTGGGTAAACTTATCTATTCTCTGGGAAGAGGGGAAAAAAAAAAAAACAGAATGGACATTAGAAGAGAAGGGGGAAAATGGGACTTCTTCAACCTGGCTGATTCTACTAACGGTCTCCGTAAACACTGAGCTGGAAACTAGAAACTGGGGGATTCAGGAAAGGGAATGAGAAAATAAAATGTAAACATAAAGTGGAAACAAGGCTGAAAGTACGGCCTGGCTGTGGTGGGGCAGCTTGGGGCTGGGGGAGGGCACACCACTCCCAAGCTGAGGAACCCAGTGGGGGAAGGTGCATCTTTTGTTGTTGTTGAAGAGTGAAGATCTGTTGGCTCTTCTTGCTACTGCCTTGAGGAGCATCTTTTTATTAACCTCTTGTTTAATGTGGGATTCTTTTTCCCAGTCAGGTTTTTCCTCTTTCCTTTTTGGTATTAGGCATCCATTATCAAAGAGTTCTGTGCTTTAAGACATGAAAGAAATGTTGTTGGGGTATGTTTACGTGTGTGTGTGCGCGCGCGTGTGTGCACGCTCATGTTAGCCACAGGGATGCACAACCTGTAAGGGGCAGGTCTCAGTGCAGCCCTTGATGGCAAAAAGTTCACTTGCTGCAAAAGGAGTTATTTGTTCATGCACAGTAAATTATGTACCTTTTAGTTTGTTTCTAGTCCATTAAATCACGGGCTAGAAAATGGGTTTGTCACTTCTAAAATTTGGACCCAAGCAAGCATATGTGTTTATTCATGATGCTAAATCATTTCGCCACACGCTGTGTTCACCAACAGAGTAAATGCTGCTTAAAGCTGTAATATTGGCAAGAGCAGCTGATGCTGCGACCGGCTGGGCTTGGAGAGAGACCTGGTTCTTAAATAGTTGGATAATTAAGATATCTGAACTGTTGCTGCTCAGGGCCTACGGGTCACGCAGTTCTCAGCTTCACACCCGGAATGCGTGATCGTGAAAACGGACTCACTCCCTGAGACAGTGCAGGAGACCTGCAGTGGCTCAGTGGTCCCCGTTTCAGAAACGGGACAAGCAGGAGCACTTGAAGGAGGACGTGAGAATGAGCCCAACACTGCTATGAAAATTCCTCTAAGGAAAGGGCCTCCCGGGCAAATGCCAGGAGCTTCGTCTCACTTGGTGGAAAAGATACTCAGTGGCTGTTGGGCTGGCTGGGGTGCCTCGCACCTTGCCTTCCTGCACTCGGGCAGATGTGTGGGGATGTGGGTACCTGTCCACTGCCTGGTCTGGATTGCGTTGGCATCATTCCCGTGCAGGTTAACTTCTTGTCCTGTATAATAGCATTGTAAATATCACGCCGAGGCCTGGCAGCCAGTGCCCTTTGTGGCAGCCACCATCTGACTTTGACCCTGAACAGTATTTGTCTGAAGAGCTCTCTTGGTGTTAGAATGAAATTAGTGTGCATCTGTGTATGCATTTGGCATCAAATTCCAGTTTTGCTGGCCTGAAACTCTTCATGGCTTTCTCCTGACAACCTTGGAACACAACATTAAGGCGAGAAGTGAGCTTTCATTTCATCAGTTGCTCTCTCTCTCTCTCTCTCTTTCTCTCTTTCTCTCTCTCTCTCCTTCTCTTTCTCTCTTTCTCTCTCTCTCTCTCTCTCTCTCTCTTTCTCTCTCATACACACACCAACATTCAGGCAGTATCCTTTTTTTGGTTACCATTTTCTCTTTATTTGAAAGGCACAGAGACCGAGATCTTCCATCCACTGTTTCCCTCCCCCAGATGCCTACAACAGCTCGGGCTGCGTCAGGCTCATGCCAGGAGCCTGGAACTCAATCCAGGTCTCCAAACTTCTGAAATGTATTAAGCATGTAACCTGCTGCTTCCTGAGTGTGCACTAGCAGGAAGCAGAATGGGAAGAGGAGGAGCCAGGGCTGCACCCAGGCACTGAGAGGAGGGATGCCAGTGTCCCAAGTAGCATCTTAACACTGAGCCAAACTCCTGTCCCAGACAGGTGCATTCTTAAGCGCCTCCTTGCCAGCAGCGCTTGTCTTACCTTTGAGAGCGTCAGATCGGCAGACAGCACAACTTGCCTTGATCTTCCGTTTTTCGTACCTAACAGTCCTCACTGCCGCAACCCTCAGTTCCTTACACAGCCAGATTCTCCACGTGGAACTTCGCCATCAGCAGGCCGAGATGGCTTTCAGCCTTTGTAGAGGAGCCACGTGTGCTCACAGCACCCAGGTGCTCCTCCGGCTGAATAATCCAGTCCATTAAACTGCTCCTTAAAAGTCTTATATTTCAATCCTCTAATCACTTTTTCAGCTCCTTTCAACATTCTTCTTTCTGTAGAGCAGCAACCTCCAGAAGTGAATTTATTACAGATCTAAACAGCACTGAATAAAGAGGGAAATTAACTAGGGATTCCAAAACTCAATGTTGTTGGTTCCTATGTACAGGCATTTAAATTAAAAATAGTGCATTATCAGGTGACCCGTGTAAACATAGAGCCGGATGGCACATGCACACATGTGTGCGCATGTACACACACACACACGCATGCAAGCACGCATGCACATGCACACACATATGGTGAAAGGGAGGTGGTATCCCTCTGCAGAGCATAGAGCCAAAGGCACTGCCTCCGACGCCCTGACCCCTGCCTACTGAGCTCGCAGCTGCCAGCCACCTTGAAGTGACTCGTGTGCCTCGGAGCACGGGTGTTATCGGAAGGAAGACAGAGCTGGACTCAGGCACCCCTGTCAAGTGGATGAAAGGCCTCGGTGCCAGGTGCTTGCTCGTCTCCCTCCCCCCACCCCAGGCATGCCCTCCTGCCCCCACCCAGGTGCACCGAGGCCGTGGCTCCTGTGGCACAGCCTGCTGATAGAAGCGGCAGCTGGGCCACTGCTGCCTCGCTCCCTCCTCCCTCCTCTCTCCCTGAAGTCTCCCTACCCCAGCTCTTGGCTGGATCGCAGACTGAGACCTTAGAGGCAGTCTCCTCTCAGGCCCACACCCCCCTTCATCTGCTTGCAAGTAGCATTGAAGAGGGGGTCATGGAAATCACTTAGAATTAGTGAAGAAACAGTGCTACATTAGTACGTTTAGTAGACACTCACTCATAAAAATACCCGTTACTGTCCTCACTGCTTCAGGATCTAGAAATTTCCCATTGATTTTTTTTTGTATCAGTCCACTACATGTTAGCCTGAATGAATATTTAGCCTGAATACAGTTGATTTTTCTGGAACCATTAGATGTCTATTCCCAATATATTTTAAGCAAAGAAAAATTGCTTTTCTGTATATTTGATACCCCATTTTTCATTGCATATATATTATTCGGGTTAAAAGGGAGAAGAATTGGGGCCACTGCTGTGGCACAGTGAGTTAAAGCCCTGGCCTGCAGCACCAGCATCTCATATGGGCTTCGGTTCGAGTCCTGGCTGCTCTACTTCCAATCCAGTTCCCTACTTACGCTCCTGGGAAAGCAGCAGAAGATGGCCTGAATCCTTGGGCCCGTGGACCCACATGGGAAACCCAGAAGAGGCTCCTGGCTCCTGGTTTTGGATTCTCTCAGCTCCAGCCGTTGCAACCATATGGGGAGTGAACCAGCAGATGGAAGACCTCTCTCTCTCTCTGTCTCTCTCTCTATATATAACTCTTTCAAATAAATAAAATAAATATTTTTAAAAGGGGGTGAGAATTGCTTAGGAAAATAGTCTTTGTAGAGCATTATATCTTTGGAATGGAATCTGCCTAGTAGATTAGGATCTGCCAAGGTATGGCTTAAACTACACTTTGCAGAGTGTCAAGGCTTGCTAACTCCTAGGTTGCTTGAGAACCCATTCAAAGAGGACAACAACCATGTCCTCCTACCACCTTTCCTCTGGATATAATCCTGAGCACTACATTTTTTTCTCTATCCATCCATCCATCCATCCATCCATCCATCCATCTCTGACAGAGACAGAGACAGAGAAAGGCAGCTCCCCAACCATTGGTTTACTACCCAGTGCTTACAATGACTGGGGCTAGACCAAGGCAAAAGCTGGAGCCAGATATGCAGTCCAAGTCTGCCACATAGGTGGCAGGAACCGGATTACTTGAGTCATTGCTACTACTTCCTAGGGTCTGCTTAGCCAGAAGCTAGAGTCAGGAGCCAGAGCCAGGATGAGATTGTCTTAACCACTAGGTCAAAGACCTAATCCCTGCTCTTGGCGCAAGGTACTCAGATCCGTAAGGGAGTAAATGGTAGCTCTTTGATGCCAAAAAGTCACAGTCTCTGCCATGAAAGAATGAGGACCAAGTCCAAAGACCTGATTGTACTGCACACAGTTAAACAGATAAAATCTAAGTGGTTGGGCTGCCACTTAGTACCTGTGTGATCTCAGTTCCCTCGTCTCAAACAGGTCTGGTAATAGTGCAGACGTCAGAGGTAGGAGGTTAGGACTGAATGAGGTTAGTCCATGGAAAGTGCTCCTCCCAGGGTCCAACACAGAGAACGGCTCAAGAAATGCCATCCACCATTGTGAATACTATCATTAAAACCCTTTGGTGAGTTATGAGGTGTTTGAATACATATTCACTGACTTTTGGGCTGTGGACTGAATTATCTCCCCATCCTCACCCCCAGTTATGTGCAGAGACCCCATTTCCCACTGTGACTGTCTTTGGAGATGTTGATTTGGGGAGGTAACGGTTAGATGACATCATAAGAATAGGGTCCTAATCTCAGAGGATTGGCAGCCTTACAAGAAAGTGGAGAGAGAACAGGCGAGAACATGCTTGCTCTACACATATGGGTTGAGGAAAGGCCATAGGAGGACACAGGTGGACAAAGGACATAGGAGGACAAAGGCATACAGTGGACTTTTGCTAGCCAGAAAGAGAGCCCTCACTAGAAATTGACTCCTACTGGCAACTTGATTTTTGACTTGCCAGTCTTCAATCCTTTGAGAAAATAAATTTCTGTTTTTAGTATGTTCTGTGGTATTGTGTTGTGGCAGCCCAAGCAGACTAAGGCAGTGTGCGTGTGTGTGTGTGTGTGTGTGTTGTACAGACAACTGTTTCTCCATATCTGTAAATTCCACATTCAAGAATTCAACCAGCCTCACATCAAATATTGCATCTTTACTATTCCTTAAACAGTATGTTACAACAACTATTTCCATGGCACTTGCATTGTATTAAATATTAGAAGCTATCTACAGACCATTTAAAGTACTTGGGAGGATGTGCATAGATTAGACTCCTATGGCAAATGCTATGCTGTTTCTATCAGAGACTTGAGCATCTGCAGATCTTGGTATCCACGGGAGGTCCTGGAACCAATCTCTCCCATGGATACCGAGGGATAACTTTTATATGTATGAGTGTTTCTCCAAATAGTTCTTATTTTAAAATGATCATACTTAGGAAACTAAAATCATTTTTCTCCTTTTATGTTTTTTCCTCCATATTTTCTTGTTGACATTGATGTCCTGCCCGAGTGTCCCACCCTCATTGTGTCTCTTTCTGATAACTTCTGCATTTCCTCAAGGCAAATAATCTTTTTCTCCCTTAAAATAGTCTGTCTCCAAACTTGTGTTTATTAACATTTTAAGGGGAAATGCTTATGACTAGGATAAAACCCTATTTCAGGCCGGCGCTGCAGCTCAATAGGCTAATCCTCTGCCTGCGGTGCCGGCACACCAGGTTCTAGTCCTGGTCGGGGCACGGGATTCTATCCCAGTTGCTCCTCTTCCTGTCCAGCTCTCTGCTGAGGCCCGGGAGTGCAGTGGAGGATGGCCCAAGTGCTTGGGCCCTGCACCCACATGGGAGACCAGGATAAGTACCTGGCTCCTGCCATCAGATCAGCGTGGTGCGCCGGCCACAGTGGCCATTGGAGGGTGAACCAACGGCAAAGGAAGACTTTTCTCTCTCTCTCTCTCTCTCACTGTCCACTCTACCTGTCAAAAAAAAAAAAAAACCTATTTCAACCAGGAATATAGAATATTTCAACTATGAATATACGTTTCTTGCTTGTCCTTTAAGATTTGAATGTAACTAACATAGTTGAACTGTTCTTAGATTATCCCAGTTACTTCAGTTGTGTTTTTCTCTCTGTCAGTAGGTAAAATGCATTTAATTAGCAGACATTCCTCCTAAATCAGGACTCCAGGAGCAATAATAGCCGTTGTGTGTACCACTTATTATATACCTGCTGTTTGACACTTTTGCATGCATTAACTCCAGTCATCTCAGTAACTAGACTGAGTAGAATAACTAATGTAGAGATCTTGTGAGAACACAGTAAAGTTGCAAGATCAGGATTCCAGCCAGGTCTGTTTGAGTCCCAGGCTCTCACGTGTTCTTTCACGTTCCATTGTGCTGCCTCTAGAAGTGTTTGAAGTATTCTCATTGAGAATCTGGGTGTGGAGCTAGTCTGTGTCTAGCCACACAAGCTCCTTCACTTCACTGGAGGATTGGCAAAGCAAGACTGTAATTGTCCCATCTCCTATGTCATTTTCTCCAGGCTTAGAGTCCCTCTCGATGGGACCAGAGGCTTTCTGATAGTCATGTCTCTGACACTGAGAGTAACGAGAGAGTGGAGCTAAGGAAGGTCACTCTGCAGTACCAGATCCATGAGCTGCGAGGGACAGCCTCTCCTGGCAGGATATCCCCCCGCTGAGCAGTTTCAACTGAAGCAAGTCCTTCCTTGGAAAGGGACTCAGAATGTCCTCTTTAGCAACGACGGAAGCCAAGGCAATTTGCTCACAGGGGTAGCTCTTCTGCCTGATGCATCTCTTCTTCCCTCCTCAATCCTCTTCTTTTAGGGTTCCTATAACACTCTCTGATCTGGAAGTCTCCTCACCCATATCTCTTTTTACATTTTAATTTATTTATTTGAAGAGATGGAGACAGAGACAGAAGTCTTCTATCTACTGATTCGTGTCTCCAAATGCCCACAACATCTAGGGCTGGGCCAAGCTGAAACCAGGAGCCTAGAACTCAATCAAGGACCCCCACATGGTGGCAGGAACCCAAATACTTGAGCCATCACCTACTGCTTCCCTGGAAGCTGGAATGGGAGGCAAAGCGGGGACTTGAACCCAGGCACTCAGATATGAGATGTAGGCATAGAGAGCAGTGTTGTAACTGCTGTGCCAGATGCCCAACCCAATTCCACACCTATCGATCAGGGCAGGAGATTCCCCCTTTTCTGGGGCCTCACCTAGGTCTGGGATAATATGTAGATTCTTCTTTTTTTTTTTTTTTAAATCAGAATCCTGGAAAGAAAATCCTAGATGGAGAACAGAAAGAATCAGTTCTCTTTAAATCCTGTCAGTACAGAAAACTGGTGAGAAGAGTCCTAATGTTGCAACCCATGGCTTCGAGTACTCAGGAACTCCCTCTGCCCCTCCTCACCCTGGAGCTAGGGCTTTAAGCCTGTATGTCCTCTTAATTAATCTATTAAGCTTCTTAATACAAGGGGATTGATAAAGTTCTTAGAAAAATGCATGTTATCTTTTAATTGCATTTTCCATGTACTTTTAGAAATATAAGAAGGCGTTAGTAATATGCTTTATTCAAAAGCTTGCTGAGGGGCCTGCATTGTGCCATAGTAAGTAAAGCCCCTGCTTGCAACAGCAGCATCCCTTACGGGCACTGGTTTGAGTTCCAGCTGCTCCACTTCCAACCCAGCTCCCTGCTAATGGCCTCGGAAAAGCAGCAGAAGACGGTCCAAGTGCTTAGGCCCCTGCTGTTCACAAGGGTAGACCCAAAGGAAGCTCCCAGCTTTTGGCTTCAGCTCAGTCCTGGCTATTGTGGCCACTTGAAGGTGAAACTGGATGGAAGATCTCAGTCGGTCAGTCTTTCTGTGTGAGAGAGAGAGTGTGTGTGTGTGTGTGTGTGTGTCGTCTCATTCTCTCTCTCTCTCTTTCAAGTAAATATTGTTTTACAAAAGGCTTAATGAATAATTTCCTATATCTAGCATTCTCTTGTACTTGTCTCAGCAAGCCACAAAATTTCAGCCTTAAAAAAGCATAAATGATGTGCAGCAGATCCAGTAGGTTTTATTCTGGCTAGCAAATGTTTTAGGACAGATTTTCATTTTATTCAATATAATGGTTTTGTATCATTTTTTTAAATAGATTTATTTATTTATTTGAAAGTCAGAGTTACATAGACAGAGAAGGAGAGGCAGAGAGAGGGAGAGGTCTTCCATCCACTGGTTCACTCCCCAATTGACCACAATGGCCAGAGCTGCACCAATCCGGAAGCCAGGGGCCAGGAGATTCTTCCAAGTCTCCCGCGTGGGTATAGGGGCCCATGGACTTGGGCCATCTTCCCTTGCTTTTCTAGGCCATAGCAGAGAGATGGGTAGGAAGTGAAGCAGCCGGAACTCAAACCAGTGCCCATGTGAGATGCTGGCATTGCAGGCGGCGGCTTTACCTGCCATGCCACAGCGTTGGCCCTTGATATCGTATTATTGAAAATGTTAATTGCGATAACACAGCTCCATGTATTAAGGGGGCTCAGTGTGAGAAAGAATCGCCTTTTGGAAAGTTGTGAAAGAATGGATTTCCTGTGGTTCTTGCCTGTCAGGGTGTATTATTAATATCTTGTGAGCTTAAGGGAAAGAACTGGACTCAGTGCATTTAGAGTCCTGGGGACCGTGCTCATCACCATTACCCGGTCTTTGCCTCACCAGCTCAAGTGTAGTTAAGGATGTTGATAAAAGGCGCAGAGCAGTGTCAATGGACAGCACAATCGACCTGCCCAGGAGGTCCCATCTGTCTGCCATTTAGGAAAGGGCACAATCACACCTTCCTGAAAGTTGGCTGTCATGGCAGAAAAGAACCAGAAAGGGTATAAAAAATCTGGTAGAGAGGAACAACCAGTGTCTTGAGCAAGTGTGATTACCTGTAATTTGAGTGGAAGAACCATACAGAAAATGATAAATGTTTAAGGTTGTGTTTGTGAAACCCTTAATATATTTTTTATTTGCTTTGGGATAAAAGTCTTCCATTAGGGCTCAGAGGCCAATTTGAGTCTTCCGGGGCTCAATCCTTTAGGGGAAGTCACCCTCCAGCCGGTGAAGCACTTAAGTAGAAATTAAAGTAGGTCATCCTATTACTAAAGAGAAGCCCTCCAGCAAGACAATAAAACAAATCTTACTTGTTGGAAAAGGTCAGGACTAGAATGAACAAATCTCATTGGAGGCTAAAAGAATCTATCCCCCAATATTCAGCCATACAAAATCAACGCTAGCCTACACAAATTGAGAACCATTCTTGGTCTTTACAATTTGAGAGTAATTTTACACAGCCATTAGTCAGCTGTATAGATGTTTTCTGAGTTGTTGAACTGCCCAAGGTTCACTTACAAACACATTTAGAACAGGATTTCCAAAAAAAAAAAAAAAAAATGGCTAGGGAGTGTGGTCCACATATACCACCACCACACCATCTCTGCAACCATCAGCACTTTCACTAATGGGTGAATGCAAAATGCAACCCAAAAGGCAAAAGGAGAAGCGAAAAAGAAAAGGAAATAAAAGGAAAAAAAGAAAAGGGGCTGAAATAAGCACACAGAAGTGACTTATGAGCCATTGATCCAAACCTGTACCCTGTGGTTTCTCATTGACCCCACATGATATTGGACTTCCTTCCTTTTTACTGTCTACTGTTACTTATGGATGAGGTTCATGTTTCATTTCAACCCTATGTGATAGCTAAGAAACAGTTAACATGAGGATTCTTCCTTCCAAAGTTATTGGGGCTGCATTAAAATCTAATTCTACAAGCTTGTGGAAAAGAGCTTGTGTGGTAGGTACAGGTGAAGTGTCTCTTTAATTGTGGAGTTGATCATCTTGTGGTCTTGTGATTCCAAGTGACTAATGAAAATGAAAATAAGTATTAGTTCATGTGCCTGGCGTTTAAAAGGAAGCTGGCACAGGGCCAAGTGCAAAATCAGACTTGGAACTTAATCAATATGCCTTGCCCCTTCATACTACTGTTGTTGGCAATTTGGTTGGCTTTGACGTAGAAGATTGAGAAAGAGTAAGTGGGAAGTGACAGTTGTGGCGGAAGGTATTATTGATATATATAGTTGAAGCCACTATCAATTCTGTAGACTAAATAGAATTTTAATAAGACCAACAGTCGTTGAGAGGTGCAGTGTCATTCATCAAATCCATTAAATGGTAGAATATATCCATTTTCAAATTATTTTCATTCTAACATATCTTTAACTATTTAAGACAAAAGGGTGGTAAACAGATTGTTGTACACATTTGAATTAGACTGAGACTATTGATTCAGGGTTTCTAGTGAGTGAATTATCAATATGGCCAACTGAAAATTTCTTTTGGAATTACTGTGGATTGGCACATGAGTGTATTTGAATAGATCATGCATAACCTAGATTATTGTTGCAGCAAATCCCTTGTATAACATTATGACTGTTACATGACTTCAGTAAACCAGATGGTCCTGAGTCACTGAAAATACTTTATTTAATGATTACTCAGGTGAATTAGGTGATCAGGGCTCTAGAGCAAAAGTAGATAGATATACATGGTGTGCTGGGACAGCCTGTGCCAAAGAGCCCAGGAAGACATGCACAGTGCGTTAGACCTGCTCAGCATGCAAACACCCTGTGCTGCTTAGGAAACAGTGGAGTCACAAGGTTTGTCATTGTTTGGCAGGTGTCAGGGATGTCAGTTACTAGTCTCTGAATTCACTAAAGAGCTTAGGAAAGGGGAAGATTGAATGTGACGATAGCACTACAGAACAGGGGTGTAAGGGGAAGGCCAAAACTTCTGGTTAAAAATTTTTTATACTTAATTTTCATAATTAATTGCAGGAAATGACCCCTCTTTACTTGACAATTTATAAAAGCATGTGTGAGAACCTTTGGAATATGTTTATAACAGTGTTCAGGCATCTCAAAATTGGTAAAAATAAATCTGTTTTGGAAAATACCGACCATTCAGTGACAATTCATAATTTGCCTTTTGACACCCGTGATCAAAGCTTTGTAAAACCTTTAACTTCAAGACAGAGAAATATGCTTTTTGAATGGTTTTAAAACACATTTGAGAGCCTATGTTAAAGAAAACAAAATAATCACTGGTCATTTGACGTTTCACTCAAAGGGCTCAAACAGAAAATAGTTGAGCCTGTTGCTGTTGCTGCCTGACACGGTGAATCGGGAAGGTATGGTGGTGCCAAGCTCAGTCAGCGAGGGCTTAGTTATCTTCTTTGCCTTCTGAAAATCACTTAACATATCTAATTTTACAAAGTAGTCATTTTAGACTTCATCTTCGCATTGTAGTTACTTAACAGTTAGCTTCTTTATAGTCATGATTTGTATTAAAGTTGATAAAAATTGTGGCAAAGACATTTTTTGATTCTAGAAATCTAATGTTGAAATGACCAGGCCCTCTCAGTGAGGGTATCACATTCTCTTCCAGTCGAGGTCATCACATACACTTGGGAAAAGAGGAAAGAAATTCCAGTCTTCTGTCTCATGTTAAACAATAAGCCAGAAGAATAAAACATTCGCATCAGTACATGGTAGAAAATGCGAGAATTCCATTTCTTCTTTAGTGTCTTCATCCCACAAAATTACCAACACCAAAAGTCCCCTACCTCAGCCCAATGTTTTCATTCCGCTCCTGAAATGACCCATAAAACAAACCAGGGTCAATAGAGCCAACACAGGTCTTTGTAATCATGGACATTTAGACTGTCATTTCAGTACACCTAGCAAACCCGGTCCCAGCAAGTGTCGTGTACTGAATGGCTCTGCTTTGAGGTCTACCGTCTTGAGCATCCCTGATAAAGATGCCTTGTGTCGTTCATTTGGGCTCTGAATAAATGCAAGTCAAGTATGTAAGCAAATAGTCAAAACTCATCCTCTCTCCTGCTTCTCGTGTGTTAAGTAGTTAGGTACTGTGGGGATAAGCAGAAGTGTTTCCTGGTAGCCTTGAGTAGGGTGAGAGCCCTGTGAACTGCCAGCCCATCCCACAGGCCCTTCTCCTCGGGACTCAGTAGCTGACTATGAAATGAAAGCAGAGGGACAGCAAAGCAGCCAAGAGCCAGAGCAAGTGGTACAGTAAGTTGTTTATCCTGCGATCATTCAGGCCTGGATCCAAATTCCATCAGAGTAATTGATCTCCCGATCAATGTGTATCTCTGCTTCATATAGAGCTCAATTCTGGAACTAAAGCACGGATGCAACATAGCTTCTAAGCATTTGGAAGGCACGGAAAACCCATAGGAATATTTTAATATTGTAAACCGTAGGGCCCAGAAGAGGGACAGTGACTCATACAGCATTTCACAACCAATTCTGAGTATTGTCCATTTCGGGAACCCAGTGCAACTTCTGTTATCAGTCCATCATATTTATAGCTTTATGCTGGTCTACTAAAAATTAATTATTAATTATGTGAATGATATATAAAACAAAGAGCAGAAGACTTAGTTCCAATGATAGGATGAAATTAAGAGGGTTTTCATGGCTCAGGCGTTATTTCTAACCAGAATTTCTTAACTGCATTTGTAACAATCAAGTTCCTTGAGGGAGAGCACAAGCGTGGGCATGAGGAAGAGGAGGGTGGGAAGAATCCCTGTGCTCCTAAATCTGTGTATATGAAATACGTGACATCTGTTCACCTTATATAAATTTAAAAAAAATTAAGTTCCTCTCACTTCACATGTTGTTTCTGCCTTTTTCCCTAGAGATACAAATAAAATGTTTCTAGAAGTGAAACTCACATGAATATACCAGATTAATATCTTGGGTCTTTAAATGGCCTTTTTTAAAAAAGATTTTATTTATTTATTTGACAGGTAGAGTTATAGACAGTGAGAGAGAGAGATACAGAAAGGTCTTCCTTCCGTTCGTTCACTCTCCAAATGTCCGCAACAGCCAGAGCTGTGCCGATCTGAAGCCAGGAGCCAGGAGCTTCCTCCTGGTCTCCCATGTGGTTGCAGGGGCCCAAGTGCTTCTGCTATCCCAGTTCACAGCAGAGAGCTGGACTGGAAGAGGAGCAACCGGGACTAGAACCCAGTGCCCATATGAAATGCCAGTGCCACTAGGATTAACCTAGTGCTCCAAGGAAATGGCCCCTAAATGGTCTTTTAATATGCTAAATTCACTAGGAGGTTCTTGAATTATTACTGCTACCCTGACATAAAGCCCTTACCTAATGGAATACATGTACAAAGCATTTAATATTTTCTCTTAAAAGTCTGTTTTGAAAAGTTACCCACTGTCCAGTAAATAGGTTCATATCATAATCAGCTCTATCAGAAGTGTCAGTGTGGATTTACCTAACAACATGGAGGATGTACTTTCGGGTAAACTGGGATGTATTTTCAGATAAACATGATGATGAAATAAGTTCCTGGAGGCAGGAGTTTGGGCTAGGTATTGAGACATAGGCCGAGACACCTACATCTCCTACCAGAATGCCTGGATTGGAGTCCCAGTTCCACTCCCAGTTGCTACTCTGCACCCTAGGTGGCAGCAGGTGATGGCTCAAGAAGCTGGGTCCCTGCCACTCCTTATCAAGGGTCTGCATTGAGTACCCTCACCTGGCTTTGGCTTTGGCCCAGCCAGCCCCCTAGCCAGCTGCAGAAATTTGGAAAGAAATCAGCAGATGGGATCTCTCTCTCTCTCTCTCTCTCTCTCTCTCTCTCTTTCTCTCTCTCTTTCTCTCCCCCTCCATCCCTCTCTCTTTCCCTCTCTCTCTTTCCCTCTCCCCCCCGCCCCGCCACCTTCCCCTCCATCTCTCCATCTCTCCCTCCCTCCCTCTCCTTCTCTTAAGCTGTCTGTTCACTGTAGCATCCACTTTCCACTGCTGGCATTGGGCTTTGCTTCCCAGGCATGGGAATTTCTTCAAGGTCTGGTGGTCCTTTGATGGCACATTTTGCAAAATCTAGCAAGTCATTCCTACTCCAAATGAGAGCAAGAATCATAGATGTACAGTGCTGGGTGACGACAGGGGTTCCCTTGTTTGTTCAGGGTGCCCTAAACTGGGCACTGCCTTTGCTTTGGGACTCTTGGTTTTACAAAGTTTCAGCTGTACTTACTTTCTCAGTCTCAGCTCCTACAGTTGAGCATCCTTTTAGGATGCAGGCTGTCTGCTGGGACATCACTTTCGTGAACCCCAGGCTATCATGGGCCTGATGAATAGGAAGCACTCAACAGGTGTTGTCTGAAGCAGCTATTGGTGTTTTCCAAGCAGGAGATGTGAATCACTTGGGTGGAAAGAAATGTCCGAAAAAAGCAAAAAGATTTGAGGCAGGGATGTCGGTGTGAGAGACAATGGAAGTGCGCAACAGGCGGTGTCACAGTGTCGGCAGCAGCAGGAGAAGCCATGAAAGAAGCCTCCTCTCTTAGCCCTACCACCGACTGACTGTGCAGCACTAGCATTGTGCTGCATTCCTCTGGGCCCCACCCTCCTCCTCCCTAAAGTGGGATTAAATAATACGTATCACCCAGGCGACCTGTGCAACTTGCCTAACACCTGTTAAGTTCCCCCTCTTCCCTGGTGCATAGTAAATGAAGTGACCGTTGTTTCTGACAGACTAGCACCAAAAATACACAAGGTCTTCAAACGTTCACAGAAAATGTGTGTTGTGGAAAAGCTATGCATGTATTTTAAAACTTTTTGGTACCAAAATAATTTTTTTAAATCCATTTTCCATATGCCTTTAAGTATACTCATTTATTATAATATCTAATAGATGTAACAGTATGCGATCCTATATACTATGCAATATGTTATTTATACTGATTAAATAAACCAGTATAATGTACTGTTTGGGTTGCACCTGCCAACATAGGGTTTCCTCCTTTAACGTGACAGAGAACTCTGAATTCAAAGGGAGAGATGCCCATTACCCCCCTGATTCTGAAGAGCTTACACTTCAGGAAATCAGCACACCACACGCCACGTGTGCGAGAAGGAAGGGGCGTGGCCTTCCATGGGGATCTGTGCTTCAGTGAGTGGTTGAAATCCTCACCCTGACGCAGAAGGAGCTTGCAGGCTGCACATAGGCACTTCTGTTCCAAGTGGCGCCTCGGCTCCCCAAGGACAAACCTCAGATAATGTGGGGTCTGGGTGCCTCCCCTTGTGGCTCAGAGGCCTGTGTATTCCACCAGATGCCGCACACTGTCTCTGTACCAGAGCCTGTTGTCTGTTTGCCTGGGTGTCCAAATCGAGAAGCCTCCATCCTCAAGGCTGGATGTAAGACTTGAACCAGCATCACAGAGAAGCAGGGTCGCCTCTTTGATACTGAGCTCTCACAAACTGGAATTTTACTGAGCGGAAGCATAGCCTGATGTCTTGCTCGGAAAGCAGGTGACTTTGCTCTTTCCATGTTTTTACATCTCAGTCACTCAGCTGCTCCCCTTTCATTCTGGTGCCTCTCCCTTGATTTCGGAAGAGAGGCCATTTGTGCCTCTCTCTCTTTTTCTCTCTCTCTTTTTGACAGGCAGAGTTAGACAGTGAGAGAGAGAGAGAGAAAGGTCTTCCTTCCATTGGTTCACCCCCCAAATGGCCGCTACGGCCAGCGCACTGCACCAATCTGAAGCTAGGAGCCAAGTGCTTCTCCTGGTCTCCCATGGGGTGCAGGGCCCAAGCACTTGGGCCATCCTCCACTGCTTTCCCGGGCCACAGCAGAGAGCTGGACTGGAAGAGGAGCAACTGGGACAGAATCTGGTGCCCCAACTGGGACTAGAACTTGGGGTGCCAGCGCCGCAGGCAGAAGATTAGCCAAGTGAGCCTCTTTTTACAACTGTTCTGTAAGATGTCTGGATTTAGGTGTTGTAGGACACTCTTAGGTAAGGTGCTTCGAGGCATCACAGTGCGTTGTTCTGGAATTCTTTTTGAGTTAGCAAAACAGTCCGATTCTACATAATGCATACAGTTGAGTGCTGTGATCTGGAACATGTGGCTTTGGGGTCGTGATGACATGGACCTGTGCTAGCCTTCTTCGTATTGAGAGAGAAGAGACAGAAAGCCCTGGGGGAGTCTTAAGAGTTAAAGGAAAAACCCAAAGCTTTGCGGTATGCTTTGTATCCACTTTGAGAAAATATTCTTGAGTGAGATTCCTCTATCTGAAAATAAGGCTTTTGTTTCTGCACACTACTGGACCGCTAAAAGTCAGATTGCAGAGACAACGCTTGGGAAGCTTTTTCTTCCCCATAAACAGATACATGTGGGCATTTTGGGCTCTGTCCAGGTTCCCCCTTGGAGTGGCCATGAGACCACATGTGTGTGCCTGAGCCGTGGAGCACCACCAGTGAGCTCTAGCAAAGTGTGATTGTATCCACAGGCCAACAAATTGAAGATTTTTTTTTTCTTTCTAACTCTTTTAACTGCTGCCAGACGGAGTGGAAGGTTCACAGTGGGAGCCCTGTCCTCACTCCTCAGCCCAGTCTCCTGGTTAAAGAGAAAGCACAGGAACAGACCCCTTTGTTGTCTGTGCTAACCCATTGCTCAGGCAATGGAGACAGCTTCCCCAGCAAGCATCTTAAGAACAGCAAAGCCATTTTAGCAGTCGTAACAATCCCCCTCCCTAACAGCTGAGAAGTATTGTACTCTGCCTTGTCCTAGCAGTGAGGAACTCCAGGTCTGGGCAGGTTGCTGGGCTCAGAGTCTGTACTAAGCCATGGGTAGGTATCTTCCCTGCAGTCCAGGCCTAAATGAGAGGAACATCACAGATGCCTGGCACATTGGACGGGGAGCACATGCATGCATTTAAATCATGTATATTCTCCTTTTTTTTACTGATGTAATTGTGAAATATGTTCTTTTTGCATTCATAATTAGGGGGTGGAACAGATGGTAAAGGCTTAGTTTAAAATAATCTGTCATTAAAATAACCTAGCCTACTGGTAATTCTTCTCTCTAACTGGAGTTTGGGCAGAGGAAAAAAGTTGGGGGTAATTTTTCTCCCGTCTGCAGTGGAATGTGGAAGAAAGAACCACTCGTTTCAGAATGGGCGTGTACACAATTGTCCTTGCACGGGCTCCGTAGTCAGAGTTCACTCTGTGAAATTGGGCTGCAAGAGAATATGCATAAAAACAGAAACAGAGACAAAACCCCTTTGACAAATATAAATCCATTTAGCACAATGCATTAAACATTAGTGTACCTTCAATCATGAAGCTCTAGTTAGTTTTATACCCTGCAAGGAAATAGCCTTATCATTGGATGAATACCGTTAGAGGCATTCAGCTTGTGGGGTTGAGAAACTGTGTCTTACACTTTATATGCGATGCTGATGTTGGGATGTAAGCTGCCGTTACATGCGTTCTTACTCAGAGTTGCTGTAGTTCTGGAGTTTGATATCCGCGCCTCACTCCTTGTATGTATACCTCATAGACTTACTGGGATGTGACAAAGGCAATCTCCCATCAGCCCTGTCTGGATGACTGAGAACTGTTTTCAGTAATAAGAAAGCAGTCTTGATGAATCCGATACTTGGATGCCTTTAAAATGCCTGGTTCCCTGTTTCTTCTAAGATTTTGTTCTTCATCTGCTTTGAGGAAAGCGGATAGGTTTCAGCATGGCTTGCTAATAAATCTTCTCGAGGAGGGACTGGTATTAACATTTGTGTAGGTTCTTTTTCATCTTAATCCAACCTTAGTTAATAATCAGAAAATTCTACATAGTGGGTAAGAAGATGTAATTAACCCTTTGACCCCAGAATCTTAATTGGCGCCTGTTGAAAACAGTGGGCAGTTAAAAAAAAATTAAAAAGTAGCCTGCAGTGACTGAGCAGCACAGTACATAATAGCTTTTTCAATTCAAATTTTTTTTAAAAAAATTCCACAGAACTTTCAGATTAATCACATTTGGTTTCTGGAATTAACTGATGGAATGTTTCCTTCTTCCTCCCACCTTTTTTAATGGAGACACCCAAATGAAACCAATACTGATGTTATTTTTCCCATTTTTTAAGTGACAGACTGCAGCTAGCTAGAGACAGGGACCACCTGAACCAGATGATGACTGTGTGAAAAGTGATCATGCGGACCCACTTTAGATTTCAGATCTCATTCTTTTTCCTTTTTCTTAACTTCTAAGAATTTATTGGGAAGGCAGTGGGAGAGAGAGAGACGGAGGGAGGGAGAACACGAGCTCCCATCTACTGGCTCACTCCCCAAATGCCCACCACACCTAGGACTTCAGAGGAATCTGGAGCCAGGAGCCAGAGGCAGGCATTGAACCCAGGCTCTCAGATGTGGGATGTGGACATCCTGACAACTGCTGGGCTAACTACCAACTCCCTCATATCTCATGCACCTGAGCCATGGATACTCATCTTAGATTATCACTATAATTGGCCAAAATGACAAACACAAAAGTGGAAAAATACGATTAATGACTTTTTTTAAAAAAACTCTGTGATGACTAGCAACTAATCTGACTAGTTGTTTTTCCCTCTACCAATCTGGCCATTATTTTTAATTGAATTGACTGGATGTCTTTGTGTCATGTAGCTCTACACTCATTTTAATCTCACCAGGAAATTGGAACATGTGTCAAAGCCTATGTTTTTGCCAAACAAAACTGGCCAGTTCTTCGATGGCCGCTGCTTAATAGTGTCAGATGTTTAGCCTCAAGATATCCCTTCTCCCTGTGATGGGGTCCAAACTTCCCCTAATATTTTAGTAAATGCATGAGATCTGAACAAAATGTTCAAAACCACAGTCCCCATTAGGAGAAAATAAAGGATGGCAAATGGCATCTAGGAATAGCTCTGGATGCTTTGGAAACCATAAAGGAATTCACTCTAACTCTGATATTCCAAATAGCGGGAAACATTCTAGACTATACTAAAAACCATTGGTATCCTAATCTGAAAATAATCTAATAGCTCCATAAACAGGACTCTTAGAGAAAATAATTTCCATTTCTCTTACACACTGTGATATGTAAGGGAAGAGGAGCACTAGGCTAGGAGGCAGAACTGGCTTTATTGAGTCTTGGTTCAGCAAGTGTTATGTCTGGCTAGAAAAAATAAGTAAGACAGGGTCCCAATGTTCAGAAAATCAGTGTGGGAGTTGAATAAGTTGAATAAATCTATCCTTGTTGTAAATGTTTTAGTAATAGTATGGACAGGAAGAATCTTAAATCCTGGCTCTGCCACGTGCTGACTCTCTGAACTTGTCCATCTCAAAACCCGCTCTGTGCCTCAGTTTTGTCACCTGTAAAATGAGAGTTTGGATTACAGATGATCTTCGTGCCAGCTCTACTGGGCCTTTTCTCTGCTCCAAAGTAGTCTTCCACCTGCTGCTGGTGTCCATGGACATCCCCCTGAGATCTCACACTGTGTTGTCACTCTTACTTGACAGTGCTGTGTGAAGGTTGGAGAGGACGGCCCACACTATTCTGTGGTTGTGTACCAGGCCATCCTGTTAGGCTAAAGGGTAACCTAGCAAGACTCCTTTCTCCAAGAGGAAGATGATAAAGGCTGAGGGTCTTGCTCCTCATCAGTCATCCTCCAGAAACATCTTCCTGGGAGTAAAGAAGTGTTGTGCTGAAATCTTTTCCCAGACTTGAGGGATAGGAACTTCTCTCTCTTTGCACCAGGTCAAAATGACTCTCCACCTCCATACCACACCCTGTGACTGAAAAGCTGTGTCTGAAAAGTCCCCAGAGTTTGGCAGTTGTGTCCACGGTAAAGAGCCCAGTCCTCATAGGTGGTGTTTTGAGTTCCACAGCTGTTTCAAAGGGAAAATACTAGAGCAAAGGTGCCAGGTGACCTCTTGTCACTTTGGAAGTGACATGAACTCTCTTGTTATCGCCTCCCCCTAATGATGGGATTCTAGCATTTGAATAAATCATTGGGGGAAAAAAAGAATGATATTTTAGAAGTCGTTGTTTACCTCTTAGTATACCTATTTTAACTTCAGAAATGGCATGATTATTTATCTTCACATCATTTCACATGTATCTGTTACAAAATCTTTATTTTTGGTGGGAAGTGGTGTAGTTATTGAGTGTGACTGTTCAAATCCAGACTCCAACCTAGGAATGGGCTTGCTGCCTAACTAAACCAAGCCTCAATTTCCTTGAATGTAAGATGTAGATAATAATATAATTGCTGGCCGGCGCTGCGGCTCGCTAGGCTAATCCTCCACCTTGCGGTGCCGGCACACCGGGTTCTAGTCCCGGTCGGGGCGCCGGATTCTGCCCTGGTTGCCCCTCTTCCAGGCCAGCCCTCTGCTGTGGCCAGGGAGTGCAGTGGAGGATGGCCCAGGTGCTTGGGCCCTGCACCCCGTGGGAGACCAGGAAAAGCACCTGGCTCCTGGCTCCTGCCATCGGATCAGCACGGTGCGCCAGCCGCAGCGCGTGGGCCGCGGCGGCCATTGGAGGGTGAACCAACGGCAAAGGAAGACCTTCCTCTCTGTCTCTCTCTCTCTCACTGTCCACTCTGCCTGTCAAAAAAAATAATAATAATATAATTGCTTCATATAGTACATGTAAAAGCTATGAGGCAATACATGTAATCACTTAGCACATAGCTCTTATAAATTTATTATTTTGCCCCATCTTGGCTAAAATCTGATTTATGTAATTAGCACTTTTGTGGAGCCACATAATGTGACTTGTGAACTATTTTCAGAACCCACTAAATCATAGGGGAGGAATGAATGCCATGCACAGTTTCTGATCAAATAAGGCAGTAAAAATGGATCAAAATGCAAGGAAATCCAACTTTGATATTTTTGTGTATTTATATATGTGTGTATTTTGATGTACATGTATGTACATGCATCCACCTATGCATACATCCATGAAGTCATTGTCTCAGTCCACTTTGTGCTGCTGAAACATAATACCCAAGTCTGGGTAATTGGTAAGGCAGATTTATTTCTTACAGTTTTAGGGACTTGGCTCTCCAAGTCAAAGGACTCTCATCTGGCAGGGGCCTTCTTGCTGTGTTATCCCATGGTGAAAGGTGGGAAGGAAAGAGGGCGTGCACAGGAGCAAGGAAGGGAGTCTAGCTCAGCTCATTATTTGGTTAGACCCTCACCTATGGTAGCTGCCTCACTGAAATAAAGGAAATAAATTAATGCATTTGTAGGGCACAGCTCTCATGACCTAATCGCCTTGTAAAGGTTCCACCTCTCCAGACTGTTGCATTGAGGGTTTCTAACACATGGACATTGAGAAATACATTCAAGCTGTAACATTCCTGTGCACATAAGTATTTTCAAGAAATAGTTCAGTATTTTGGGTGGATGAAATTATTGTTAGCATTTGTGGACATGCGTGCATCTACCTGAGTCGCATGTACTTCTTCCACCTGTCTAGATTTTGAAAATGATGTCATTAATTTAGTGTTTATACTTACCTTGTTCCTGTTGTAGGCTTCCTGTAATTGCAAATTCACAGCCTTTGTTTACACGACTGATCTTGAGAACATTTGTTCATGTAGCAGAAGCATTTGTGCAATCAGCCTTGATGGAGGAAGATAGAAGTCAAAGTTGTGGTGTTCTGGTGCACAGTAGGGTTACAGCAGGTGGTAAAAATGAACTGTATTGCTTTCTAAAGCTAGCAGAAAATATTCTGAATGTTTTCACTATGGAGAAATGGTCAGTGTTTGTGGAAATGAGTATGTTTACCCTGATTTGAACATGACGCAATGTGTGCATGTATTGAAACATTGAAGGTACCCAACAAATACATATGATTTTTACATACCAGCGAAAAATGAAAAACAAACATGGAAGGGAGGAAGGGAGGAAGATGAGGGTGAGATGGGCACAAAATGTACTTGAATTGCAAGAATTTGAAACATTTTTCAATGTTTTCACCAGATAGAAGTGATAAATGAGCAAATAGATTTATTTACCTTGATTTAAATGGTAAACACTTTGTACAAGGATCTAAATATCACATAATTTCACCAAATTATATGGAATTTTTATGTATCAGAAAGTTTTTGAAAAAGAATTTGGAAAGAATGTGTTTCCAAGCTGCTGAGGCCAGCGGTGGTGGACACCGTCTGTTAGTCAGACTGAGAAGGCGGCCCTGTGTCAGGAAAGTGGGATGAGGCCTCGGGAGTCAGGGCTGATGGGTAGCCTCTCTTTTCCTTTCTTTCTTCCTTTGTGACAGAAACTAGATCACTCTACAACTTTAATAAAGAGTTTTGCAAAACAGGACAGTTTCTAAGGATTCAGCTCATAAACTCTCACCTGTGATGTGCTGTTTTCTGTTTTGGCACAACTGGCACTGGAAATAAAGAGGACGTTATTCTTTATTCATTCACAAATTGTTGATGTCTATCATAGCTCAAATGGTGATTTTACTTGCTCTTCACCTGGGACCCTTTTTTCTTTTCCTTTGATTGTAATTTCCATTGCTGTTCAACTATTTAATGGAGAATCTGGCTGATTAAATCTCAGTAACCGCTGAATCCAAAGTAGATACATAAATAAATAACGATGACGTCTCGTAAAATCGGTGTGACCTTATTTTATGTATCTCTGTAATGTATCTTGAGCAGACTGACACAAACCTAAGGAAGTCTCTGAAATAAAGAGAGCTGGCAGTCTTAATTCAGGCCTTTAATGTAATCACGTATGCCACAATACGGAAAGATCTTAATACCGGTAAACGTGAAGGAAAACTACTCTAGGGTTGAGTGTGTTACTTTGTATCCATTGCCATATTAATTAAAGCTCCATCGTTTATTTTAATTAACTTATTTATCTGTTTATTTTTTTTCTTGCAGTCCCTGGATGGCTTTGTATTTGCACTAAATCAAGAAGGAAAATTTTTGTACATTTCTGAAACGGTCTCCATCTACCTAGGTCTCTCGCAAGTAAGTAAAACGATTTGAATTCTTGGTGGCAATTCTGAAGGCTGCTCCAGACTTCTGCTTTCCCTTCTTTAAAGGATATTCTGTTTAGCATGAATTATCAGATTTATTATTTAATGCCTCTACCTGGCTCTTCTCTCAAAGTCATTGAGACACCCGGTGTCAGTGTTGAACGTTTAGAATCAACTTGTGCTCAAAAACTTGAGTCCCTCTCCCCACCTGCCAAGGATCATTATTAATGTATTGAGAACAAATGAAGTTTCTTCCCTCAGTTGTTTTGAACTTTGAAACCTTTGTGCCCGATAGGAGAGGGACACACTAATAGAGCTTCCCTTGTGTCCTATTACTGGATGTTTATGGAGTACCCCGCACTGTCTTGGGAGCTGACACCATGGTAGGAGTCATCTGGAGTCAAGAAATGCTGAAAGAGACCATTAAAATGTGTTGCAAGGAGGGTTCCAGCAAGGTTATATTTTCCTGCCTTTGCAAATGCTTCCTAATGCCAAAAGACGATTTCATGAAATAAGGTAGCCTTATTGTTTGTAATTTAATTACTCAGCCATGGCTGTCCCAGGCTGAAAGGGAAAAAAAGGCAGAAGCCAGTAGGGCAAGGGATAGAATCTCAGAGTAATAGTTCTTGGTATTTCTCCGGAACTCCAACATTTTGGGTCCATTGGATTCTAAGACATAGGCTACGTCAACTGAATACCAAAATCTCCTGAGCAAAACTTTGCAATTCAGCTGATTATCCAGATGTGTTCTCCGTGAAAATGCTGAACAGCTGGGTGTTTGTGCCCACACAAGTGATTGGCTGGACTTGACCCCTTTCATCTGCTGGTTTGGCACAAGGCAAACTCAGCTTCACGGGGAGGGATTGTGTCTGTTGGGGGTGGAGGGAATGGGTTGCCAAGTTGGATAATCTACCTCTCATTCAGTTACCCCTTTAGAGCTAAAATCAGAGATAAGAAGCATCTCTCTTAAGCAGGACCACCCAGCCTCACTGCTACTGAAAGTTGGCACAGGTATAAGGAGACAGACATCCAGCACGGCTGGAACATCTTGGCCTTTAGTGGGTTTGCTGGCTAATAGCTAAATCAAGAAAGACACTGGGAAATAATATGGAGAAAGATTTGGCACTTGAGGAGAATCGGGGAGGAGGAAAGACACAGCCAAATTAGATTATTTACTGTTGAGAATCCAGACCAGGGGTCTAGTTCATTACCATTTGTTCGGGGAATATGCAAGGTGCTGGCTTTGGTGTACAGAGTACTTCTGTTTTATGTGGGCTTCAGCAAACTCTACGACAGAAACCGAGCTGTTGTTTACTTGGTATTCTTGTATCTTGTTGAAATCTCTGGTCTTGTCATGATTGCTAATAGACTTTAACCCTCATCTTAATCTGTTTGGAACCTAGTACTGAGGATCCCCAAATCTGAAATCGGTGCATCACCCTGTTGTGAATACCATATAGAACTGAAAATGCCGCTGTAAGTGGTTTTGCAATGCCCATAGTCATCTGTTTTATGCAGAGTATCCAACAAAGTTTAATAAGCCAGTAAGGAAGAAGGATGAATAATTAGTTGAAGCAGGTAAATGCTAATTAGGGAACTCCTGAAAAGCATCCACTGTATACTAGCTCAAAACACGTTTTCCAGCCCTGGTTAGTGGTGTAATCCAAATTCTGTCAAGGCAACTGCATTTTCTGTAATTGAGATGTGTATGTTTGCTTTGCATAACAGATGGCTCTGTGTGCTTAGACTGATAGCTAGGAAAATAATAATTGCATTATTCTGGCCAAAAGAATATTAGCTCTTGGGTTTTGGCCATTTCAGTCAGTCCTCCTGCCAGCACAGCATATGCACATATATGGATTGGATTTTCAAGGAAATTGATGCATCTGGAATAGTGTGGCCATCTGAAATATCATCTGTTCAAGAAAAATTTGGCTTTAACCCTGTGCTGGTTTCTCCCTAAAAGCAGTTTATTTCAGTGCTTTCCTACTGTAGCAGTAAGTCAATCTTTTCCTAGAATCTGAGACAAATAATTGAGGTTTCTACAGAAAAGAAAGCAGCTCTGTAGCCATGGGACAGTATTTGGCAACTTCGCACAGTCAGCCCCTGCTTTCACACGTGATGGGTTTTAGTGCATACCAGTAGACAGCATCTTGATGTGCTTGGGGGCAGAGCCTGGCCCAAATGCACTGTGGCTTTCTCCTGGGGAGTCTGCCTTCAGGCTTGCTAGAAACAGGCCAATGCACAGGTGGAAGCTATGAAGTGTGAGGCAGAGGACTTGATCTCAGAACATGGTGCAGCTAACATGATGAGAGGTGCATCAGGATAATGTGAATTTTTTTTTTGCATATCCCTATGTGTATATTTAGAGTTCAAAGCTGAAGTTTAAGAGTAGTTCTGAGTTAATATGAAATTAATCAGGTAAGAGCACAGTTTATTATTATACACCCAGCACAAGAGAGGCACAAGTTAAAAACTCTACGGCAACACTTTGAGAAGGAGTTAGCCAAACCCAGGTTGGGCTGTGAGTCCCAATAGGAAAATTGTGGTCCTTGAGACACAGCCCTTGTCAAGTTGTGTGAGTGACCTTTGTTGATTGTGGGTTACTCAAGGGTGATACACAAATAAATATACTCTCAGTTCTACAAGGTAGCATGTGCTCTTTCACAGATACCCACTTAAACGTGCATACCCTTAGTTAAATGCACGCCTACTGCTTTGCTTGTGTTGTACAACTTTGGCTACGTGGTTATTCCATCACAGACAAGACAGGGATAAGGAGTCTGTAAAATGATGGTTTCCTTAGATAAAGACACTGTGTAACTGGATCATGAAAGCCTTATCCGGTGGGATTGTTGAGGAATGTTGTGTGCATATCAGTTTGCTAGTCAGAGCATGGCAGTGCCTGCATATCTAACGCTCAAGATATTCCGTCCTCCGTTTTATTTGCTTTCAACATGTAAATAAATATGGTGGCTTTAAAACAGCTTATGCTCAGGAAAGAATTAGGATTCCTTTTTGGCTCACGGAGCAACTACATGGGGAAACTTCAGCTGAGCTCCCGGGGCAGCATGGATATAGAGAAGCCAGAGTGGATTTTTTCCTTTACACTCCATTGAGTGCACCAGCTGCTGGTGTCCAGGCACGTGCCGCGTGCGGGTTGTTCTCATCCGCGTATTCTCGTGTTGTTGTGACCATGGGAATGAAGTGGAGGATGATAATATCTGAACCTCCTCAAACACCCTTTTGACTTTGCCAGATGCACAGTGGGCACTCCAAAAAGGTCCTACAAAGCAGAATTAAAAGATACATGTATTGGAGTGCAAAAACATTCTTGAAATCCCTACCTAGTTTTCTCCTAATAGGCACATTCTGTGAACTTGTGTGTGACCTCAACACCCAAGAGCCGGCCTCAGGAACTCGGAGGATGCATGGTGCTGCACTTTTGACTGTGATGAGCATTCTCAGCTGCTCAGCATTCGGCCTTCTCTTGAGGAAGGTCCCGCCACATTGATGCAGACTTTGTTTTGCAGAGGAATTAAATGATTTTGCATAGCTCGGGATGGCATGGAGAGCTCTTAGAGACAAGTCTGCTCTCCAGTTAGAATGGAATAGGCAGAAATGAAAATGAAGAAAGAAAACAGAATGCATTCCCTGACACACAAATATAGCAGTGGTGTAGAGCCGGCCTCAGAATCTAAGGGGCCAAAACACCAGAGTATCCAAAGGAGCCTTGAAATGATAAATGCAAAGCATTTGTAGTTGATGTAGGACTTCAAGCATGGAGAAATATTTATTTATTGGTTTATACTCTGTCTTTTCATGAAGGATGTGAAGTAGTTGACATGAACAAATGCCACAAACACAGTATCAAAACAAAAGTAAGAAAATGAGGAAAAAAGATAAAACTAGAAAGTAGGTAACTTGTTCCCACACAGTAGGAAAGCACAAATAGAGGTTTAGAAGAGGTAAATGGTCTCATTAGGCTTCGGGTTTGGACTGTGAGCTCCCTGATAACCAAAGGAAAAAGGGAAAAATATAGTCAGCCATCAGAAGTAAGGCAGCATTGTTTCTTAAGGAAAGCTAAATTTTTCTGAAACAGAAATCTGAAAATAAATCTCACATAGGATTTTGATACAGGCTAACGGAAAGATTGACATATTGATTAGTTTCCACTGGCGTCCACATTCCCAGCACTGCTGTAGTAATCCACATAGCAAACACACACACACACACACACACACACACACACACACATAGTAACTCTCATCCTTTCAGCCCCGGGTGTGCTGGAGACCACGTTGAGAGTGACACTCTGTTCTGGAATTCAGGCCTCACAATGGCATTGGCTGGTTTCAAACCAGGTTTCCTGTATCCACACTCAAACCCTGCAGCTCCTTGTAAGCCCACATGAGAAATTCAACAGAGTAGTTGTCAGAGGTAGAGTATATGGGTCTCAGTTAGCCAGAGGTTTTAAGTGGACCTCACATCTTGGGAAAACATGGTTGTGTCTGCAATGAAATGAGAGCGGATGACTCTGATGCACGCCTATGCCAGCAAAATATTTTCAGTCTAACATGGAGTCTTGTTTACAACAAAGCGGGATTGAGAGCCAACTAGGAACTCAGCACTTTTTGCAGTGGTGATACCATTGGAAGATACCCCACTTGGCGACCCAAGTCTCTCCTGAAACGCATTCTAGTGCCCTCTCCCCTCCCCAGGCCCCCAGTGCCCAGCTCCCGTATAATGAGTCCCTTGCCTTCTTCCCACCCAGTCCCTGCTCTCAGGGAAGATATTTCCTGGCTTTTGTGAGCCAGCCAGAAGGTAGCTGCAGACAGGGTTACAAATTGGCTTGTTGCAGGGCAGCTTGCTCCAAGGGGCAGGGTGGCTGCAGATATAATAAGAGCTAACAGAGGTGAAGGTGAGAAGGGGTGAGTGGTCGTTTTAAATTTCGTCTTTTATTTTAAGCCATGCAGACGTATTTACCGCAAACTCCTTTCCTCGTCCTGCTGTTCATCTCCATATTTTAGATTTCTCTGCATTTGTTATATAGAATGGCAAATAAAATTACAGCAACGGCACACAAGTACAAGGTCAAATAAATGACAGAGCTCAGTCTATTTGTGAAGCTATTCTGAAAGGGAACCATGGTGCCAAATGTGGTTTATTTGAATAATAAAGAAGAATTAGATTCCCCTGATAACTTGGCTGAGGGCCAATAAATCACTGGAGGTTAAAGATGCTTTGCAACCGCCATGTCTTTCTTTTGCTTTTCGAAAGTGCAAGCCTCAACTCTTCCATTCTGTTTTTCAATGCAAATCAAGTGGAGGTTCCTACGTGGTTAATATTCTCACTTCCGTGCTTGTAAAAGATACAGATATGTATATATACATTTCTTGAGTGAAAAAAAAAAGAAGACATTAGCTTTCCTTACAAGTTATTACTCTTGTTTGGCACCATCACGTCCTAGAGAGCTGGAATATAAAGACAAAAAGGTATTATATCAACACAGCAGAGGGCTTACAATTATGGAGACAAGCATTAGCATTTTTGTAGATGATATTCTAAATTTATGCAATGCTAGGATAACCGGGGTTCGTTCTAATAGATGAATGCAAATATTGCTTTATGGCCCCCCCTTTCAAAATTCTTTCAAGAAAGCATGGCTTAATTTTGAAAAAGAAGAAGAAAAACATGCATAATTTTCTGCAGCTTGTAACCACTGCCCCCGCCATCACCATCACCACCCCCACCACTAGCAAGTCTGCATTTCTCTCCTGTGCTAATCATAAAAAGTTCATCACTTCTGGATGGAACAAAGAAAAATGCCCTTTTGAATGTGGCGGCTCCGAGGGTTTGGAGACTATTGAGAAAATATAAGTATCAAAATAATTCAGAAACAGTACAAGGCACAGTGGCACATTATCAATTTACAACATTTAAATTGATAAATGCTTGGTACTGAAGGCCTGCAAGGGCACTTTGAAAAGCAAATAGCGACCTGGTGAAGAAATTGATTTTTCCCCCCCGAAAATGACTGCATGATGCATCATTTGACTGCATGCTGTCCGAGTGCTTGACAGAGATAATCTCAGCAATCCCACGGGTGACCTTATCGTTCTCACCAGGGCAACTTTGTCTGTGCTCTGACTTTGTGCATGTCAAGGCTCCTCCCGGCAGGATCCTTGGGGGAAGAAGTTCCTCTGTTCGATCCAGATATTGAACGGCCCACTCTTCCCCCCTTTCCCTTCCATCCCACGCTCCCAAATAGGCAAACACGCCTCTCCATTTCGTCCATGATTATGAATGAGCCCGGCAGAAGATTCCAGCTCCGCGCACTGTATCTTTGTTGAAGCCCTTATTACCTTGGAGTGCGCAGAGTTCTTAAGCGATAATCTATATGGGCAGGGATCTTTTTGTCAGGAAGAATAGGAAGTCCCTAACGTTCTCCTCTGGTTCCTGGCCCTGTTAAACTCCATGGAAAAGCATAACCCGTGTCTTTCTTCCTTGGACTCTCAGTGGTTCCTCCCTCCCCACACCTCCCCCCCCCACCATAATCTTCACATAAAAACCTTCCGAAACCCTATCTCTCTTAATTCATAACACCTTGATGTCTAACAACATTGTTCTCTGGGCATCCATTAATTCCAGAAATTTCTCGTAGAACTTGAAAACGGAGTGACAATGCCATAAGGCCAGGTCGCATATCACCCTGTGCTGTTTGGCGTGGCATCCCAGTGGCAGGCTCTTGGGCAGAGATCTGATGTAATCCATGAAGCTTCTTCAGGACTACTTGTGTTCAGAAAGTATCTTTCTCCCAGAGAGGAATTAGCGATGATTTTTTGATGCTTTAAGAGTTCCCTGTTGATGTATATGGATGTGTGTCTGTGCGTGTCTGTTTATCACTAATCTTCCTGCCACACAGCTTGTCGTTGGTAATTACAATTCTTGATTAGCCACTTCTTGAAAGCAGCAAATCCCCTGCCTGGTTCAGCCCCCTAAAGCTCCGGTCCCCACTGCCTTTGACACCCTCAGTTCACCATCTTCAACCCCTTTTACCTCCTCCTTTCATCCCCAACATTAATTCTGAGTGAACAAGACGTGCTTCCTTGCTTTTGACAAGATTTGCTGCAGTCTCATGCGACAAAAACCCAACACTCATTCCAGATTCAGAAAGTAGGATTTATAACAGCATTTTAATTTAATGTTGGATGTCGAACATATAAAGAGATCACAGTAGTACTAGAGCTGAAAATTGATGCCTTTTTTATTAGTGTCCTCTCAGAAGTGGGTGAGACGCTGTTTGTGCATTGGAGCACGGAGCAGCACAGTCAGATGAATGAGGGTCTGCTATCTGCAAGGAATCATATTTCAAGCCACTGTCGGCCTCTATTGATGTGCTCAGAGTTGAAAGGTTATGCTAGTAAATGCCATCCGAATTTCCAGCATTAGAAATCGGTAGAATAATCTGCTGGCTGTCACTTTATGCTCAGCCTAAATGCACTGCGTGGGGATGTTTTACTTATTTTAACTCCAAATTAATTTCTTATTACTGGTGCGTTTCTTTCTCTGCTCAGTGCTTTCATCAGTCCCCAAATGGGACTGATTTTTTTTTTTTTTAAACAGGTCTTCAGAGTAGACCAATATCGGTGAAGGAAAATGAAAGAAATGTGTGTCATCATCCATGAGAATCATGTTATTCTTATTTATTCTTTGAGCATATTTTACCAGGCAGTGAGCCTAAGACACAGGAAGCGTGTGCAGAGGGGACTCTGCTTGTGAGACTGAATCCTAGCATCTCGGAACAATTCGGGAGAGGCTCGCATTTTCAGATGGAGAAATTGAACACTGTCCACACTGCTTCTTGATTTCTGGAGTTTTAAGTGAGCAAGAGAAAAAGAAAGGAAGATAGAGTGGCCCTCCTTCTACAGATCAGGACATGCAAAGTCAGGGGTAAAAAAACCACTTTGGAAGTAGCCAGCCTGTTTTATTTGTGTGTACAGCAGCATTTTCACAGTCATTTTTGAGGTGGAGCGCTGAGCAAAAGTAAGAAGAAGAAAATTTAGTCATCATCATTTGAAGTCTGTAATTTATTCATTTTTAAATAATGAAACGGTGTTTTTCTGAATTAACCCATGTATTATTCATGCAGGCATTGGCAATATAATGTCCCTGGTTTTCTGGAAAGCAATGTACACTTCTTTGCCTGACAAGCAGTATTTTCTATATGGGTTTTTATTTCCTGGCTTTTTTATTATGCAAAGTTGGAAAGTAAAGATAATTTCTGTCCGTAATGTGGTGCTTATAGAGGCAATATATGCAAAACAGTACCTCTACTCAGGTAGACCAGCTATCCTTACTCAGTTAAGCTGGACCCTAGGAGAATGATGAGCAGATGCAAACCATTCATATGACGAATGAGAAATAACTTGACCTTCTAGGAAGGAGGTCACAGAATCGTTAAATTCCTGAGAAATCCTAATTTCACTTCTGTGTACACACATCCAGTCCATATTGGGTGTCAGCTTTTACATAGGAAGACACGGTTTTCCTGACAGGAGAAACATAGCAACAGCTTCAGTGATAATTTCAGTTGCAACATAATAAGGAAATTGACTTGAGGTTTTTGCATCAGTGCTAGAACTAGACAGAAAACCTGCAAATGGATGCCAGTTCTCCACAGGTGCCCTATGGCATTTTATGTTTCATATCCCCATTCCCTCCTTTGGATGATAGTACAAAGATGTATCTCTTTTTCCTAAAATGGTCATTTTTCAACAGATTGAGAGCAGTTGATTTGATTATGGGATGCATCTTTAGATGTATATTTGTATAAATGTCTATTCACATGTCTAATCATGTAGAAATGTATATAATTGGATGTTTTTTAGTGGATTGTCATGCTTCCTGCATTTTTGTCTAGTAATACAAATAATTGACAGAACGAGTCACCAAACCAGCAAAGTAGGTTTTCCTTGGGTGTGTCCTCTTTCTTTTAACCCCCTACAGCTGCAGATTTATCACGGTCCATAATGAGAGAGAAAGTTTCCCTGATGCTGTTAAATTTTGATATGCTGGGCAGATTAAGTCTATTGCTTTCAAAAACTGTGCCAAGTTTTTGAGAGCAAGAAGAGGTGAGCAGAAAGAAATTTTCTCTGGGAAGGAAGGAAGGAAGTAGTGTGCGAAGGAATGCTTTTCAGAGGATTTTAAGGCCCTTGGTAGAAGGACCAGGACACCTGTGGGTCACACGTGGCATCTGGTCATTCTTAGAAGTGTGTTGCTAACACAGCTTTTGGAGCTCAGGTAAAGAATTGGATGCCGTTAGGAGAACTAAAGTTTATATTAGGAAGCTTCCTCCCCTTTGGCTTTCCCTCCCCAATGAAAGCGTTATTTTGGCACCACAGACAATCCTCTTAGCATTGCTTTGCCATGGAAACAATGGAAAATTGGCTCTCAATTAGACAACAGCTAAGGCGGCGAGGAATCTGCACATTTGAGGATGGTTGCACGGACCTCTGGGTTTGATTGTCATTCTTTCGTCTTGACGTACAGCCATTTGTTCCTAATGTACTTTATTAGCTGATTATATCTGTTTAATCAAAGTCCCTAATTGTTGAACTTGATATTTATTAGGAGCTTAGAAAAACATTTGCATACGACCTGCTGGGCTGTTTATAGGGGAGACACTGAGAATTGTTTCCAGAAAATAAAATAAACATGATAGTATTATGTCCAATCTGGTTCTTTCCCGTGAGATGTTCAGGTTTGCTTTATTTGAAGAAGTGGGAAGGCTAGCAAAATAGCCAAATATGTCAGTAAAAGATTATTTGTATGGCAAAGTGCTTCTTTAAGTGGTGAGTTCCTTTCTCACCGTTGAATATCTGTGCAAAGAGTCATTATCTAAAAGAAGCATTGGAAATGGGATGAAGGCAAGGGAGAGAGGCCGAAGAATTGAAGTGTTGAGAGGCGTTCTATTTTAAAATCAATCAGAAAATGAGATTGTGTTGGCAGACAACTTGTGAGGGTCCGGCAGGGCCCACGCCTCCTGGGAAGCATGGGAATGACCTTCACCTTGGTTGCCACGTGTAACAGGAATGCCGTTGGCCACTTGGTCATCAGGAGGAAGGAAATGTGTTCCCACTGCTCCGTTCACGCCAGTGAACTCTGCTTGTCCTGGATCCCCTCGGAGGGCTGTGCAGCTTGGGGTGTCCTGTCTCCACATCTCTGCGCGTTAGACAAAAAGGTACACGTCCCTGAGGACAGAAGATGCACATTCAAAGAAAATAAGAGGTGATACTGGGAACGAGTTCCCTGAAATAATAATTTTTAAAAAACTCATAATTTTTCCAGCCTGCTAATGAAAATTGACATCTACGATGTTTCCAAACCTCCTCACTTGAGCAGACAAGTAAATCATACAATTACTTGCACGCATTCAGCTCTTTTAGTTAAAAGCACAGGCCTGCAACCTGGGCTTGTAGCATCCATTGAAATGAAAAGAGTTGAACTGAAGATATTTCTGAAATGTCACAACTGCTCTGTGACACTAGATGATATGTTTATCCATTCATTATCACCGAGAACACCTGGGGCGGTGCTCAGGAAATCAGATAGTGCCTTTTCGAATAATTATAAAAGAAGCATAGATTAGCAAGCGGAGGGGAAAACAGACAATCCTGAACGACGATGTTGCTAATTTTGATCTGTCTCGGGGCATCAGCTTCCAAGTCACAACAGTGTAATAACTGGCTGCAACTGTCACCAGTACTGAAGAGAGAGGGTGCCAAGTGTAACTATTTCTCAAAAGCAAATGTTTCCTGGAGATGAAATCCAAGCATTCGCTTTCTGTTTATCAAATTAAGACACTGTGTTCCATGGTGTTTCCCATCGTCCGTTTCTGGCTGGATCCTTTTTGTCTGCTACTCATACAGTCTGTCGCCAGGAGGAGGAGCTGCGGACGGGGTCCAGGAGACAGGGTGCTGCCCTGGTCTCTGCTGCTCATCAGGCGAGTGACCTGGGAGCAGCGAGTATCTTGAATTTTTTAGTGTGAAATGCAGGACTGATTTCTCAGCCTCTTTCTTCTGCAGAATGTGTTCTTGCTGCAATTCACTCAACACTGGCCATGTTTTTTTTTTTTTTTTTTTTTTTTTTTTTTTTTTTCGGAAGCACCAGGGTAGGGTTGGGGGAAGGGGTCCTGGGAGAAGGAGGCTATTTTATTTTTAACCTTCAAAGGAATTTAGTTGAGCAGATGCTACCCTGAACTAGTCAGAGTAGAAAAGAAATGATATGGCTTTTAAAGGGCACATCTAGCATATCTACTGGGGTAAAGTAATTCTGGCAATGCTTCAAAGGATATAACTTTTGATGGTAAAGTAGGTAGGCTATGGAATGAAATCACATATGGCAAGCTGTCAAAGTCTCCTACACTTTCAGTACATTTATATAAGTGCAAATGGGGGCTGCTTGGATGGAGTCTCTAGCAATTTCCTGCTAAGACTGCCTTCAGATTATCTGATATTATTTGACTAAATTATCTCTGTGGAAGCTGAGGACAACTTTTATGATCAAATATTTTGAAATTAGTTTTCCTCATTGGCAGATTATCTGAAATATGAGTGGCTCTCATTTGAGCCCTCGAAATTGAAAGGCTTTGGGTAATAGCAATTATATAAAAACAAGGGCACTGAAGTGCTGTGTATCACGTTGAAGGGGATCTGTTTATAGGTCAGGGACGTCAATAACTGGAGTTCTTGCAGGTCCTCCGTCGTTACCCTTTTACTCTGGCCTCATGCAAAGGACAGACTGACTGTCTTTTTAATGAGAGTATTTCATTTTCAAGAATAAATACTGATTTTCTTGACTCTAGACATTTCAGCATCATCGATTCATAGTTATTACATTTCCTAGACCTTTCGTAGGGTTCTGAGGTTGGAAAAAGTGGGAAATACATTGAAAATGTAAAAAAAAAAAAAATCAAAACCGCTCTGAGGGGCTGTTACCTGATGGCTGATGGGTGTACTCCTGACTCCTTTTCTGTGATACCCTTCTTTCATTCTGTGGGACTTAGCAGATTGTTTTTAGAGCCTTACTAACAATAATGATTATAACTATCATTTCATAAGCTCTCGCTATGAGCCAGGCTCTCAGATCTAAATACTTGACTTCAATTTTTAAAATGTACAGTCCTACGATTGTTAGGTACAATTACCATCCCCATTTTATGGATTTTAAACACTGAGGCAGGGAGTTTCAATAGCTTTCCCAGAGTGGTTCAACTGGAAAGAAGCCACTAGCATGTAAACCCATCTCACAGGACTCCAGAGCACTCATTGTTAACTGGCTCTGGATAGTTTAAGGTCACTTTTACATTTAGAATTATTCAAGTGTTATGGGCTAAGAGAAACTGAAGCTTGAAGCAATTAAGGATCCTGCTCAGCAACATAAAATACTCTCATAATGCCAGTGAATATACATTTGACAAAGTTACAAAGATCTGTCTGAAGATTCTGATACTCAACATTACTGAAAATAGTCCAAGATTGAATAGCGGGACACAGTAATCAGTAGTACGGATCTGGACCCTGGGCAGCCATATTATTGTCCACACACTTAGTATGTGTTAACACATGCCTGCATTCAGCCACTGCTTAATGAGTATCCTTCATGTACCAAAAGCTGTGCTGGAAACTCAGGTACCTGAAGACTGACATGAAGTCATGCCCTCAAGAACCTTGTTTTGTCTCCCAGGAAACCCTAGATATTGCAGCCAAGCTATGACTGACTGACTGACACATAGTAGGTCTGAAATGGTTTACTGGGTACTGAATGTCTTGCGTTCTAATGGAGGGTCATAGAAACAGAGAATGTGGATGACTAACTCTGCCTGGAGAAATTTGCAGAGGCTTTTCTGAAGGAGTATCATGGTAGGTCGTGCCTTCCTGGGCATCTTCCATGGGGAGGAGGGAAAGGTGGTACTCTAGGCAAAGAAGGGAAGGCATATAGACACAGCTGTTCCATATGGCAAGCGATGAGTCTGGGAAGTTAGGACTGGGCCAAATTGGAAAAGTATCAGAGAAAAGTAGTGAAATTGGACTTTGTCCTTTAGACCCTTGGGATGCATAGGATGTTTCAAAGGGAAAATGCAATATTAAATAGGTGCTTCAGAAAGATAATACTAAATCTGACCAAAAAAGGAAATAGGAAGTAAGAGTATCCAACAACTAAGAGGCTGATAAATAATCCAGGGAAGAAATGGAATAGGATTGCAATGGGGCATACCCGTGGAAATCAAGAGAAGAGGATGGATTTGAGAGGCCCTTTCCAGGTAAGATCAATGCCTTGGTCATTGATCAAATGTCATGGAAAGAAGAAAGCACAGTTTTAAACATAGTGTGGATGTGGGCGTGTGGCACTGGAGAAGCTGGGTGACATGTGTTGAATACACAGGCTCCAGAGCTCAAGAGAGAGGGTAGATTGAGAGTTCCAGCCTGCAAAGCAGTTAGCATATACATTCTACCTGACCCCAAGGAATGAGAATGAGATTACCAAGGAGACTTTGCAGTTGAAGAAGCCAGGAGTAGGGGCTGCTAAGCAGACAACCCTGAGAAAAATCCCAGTTTACTGACAGGTAGAGGGAGAGAAAGTATCATTTAAGACAAAGCTCAAATCCTCAGGAAGGAACTGGGAGAATCTTCTTAAGAAGAACCATGAGAGCTCCCTGGGAAAGACTAAGAAATTGAGACTTTTTTTTTTTTCAGAAAGGATGTAATCCAAGGTCCAAAAGTTTAAATATTATGAGGATCAAAAACACCCATTGCGGCCGTCATTTGGAAGTGTTCGAGTGCTGTAAATATTACGGGTAGCGCTTGTGAAGTCTTTTGCACGAGGGCAGTGGGTTCAGGGGCAGGAGGTACACGTGTGCCCATTCATTGTTGGTCTCTGCTCCAGTTTGGTAGTAAGGATGAGGGTGAGGCTGGTGGAGCAAGCAGAACATGAAAAGTAGTTTGAGAGAGACAAAGCGTTGACACATGTCACCTTTAATTAAGCTGGGACAACTTTAACATTGGGTTGAGAAGTTGGGGCACACAGAAAAAGATGTATTAAAGGTAGGACAGAAGGATAATCACTGGATGCATGTCTCGAAAGGATAAACTGGTCATGTGCAGAGTGTGCACCTGGGAGATGAGGAGGAATGTGTCTTGTTCTGCTACTGGATAGAAGTTGGGGGATGAATTTGAGAGCTGTGAGTGGAGGAGAGAGATCCATTTTGAGGGAACTCATTTCTCTCACCCGCTAATGGTGAGACCAGAGCCGTTTTTTTCTAGCTGTTTTTGGCTAGGATTGATCAACCTTGGGCCACTCAGTAGCACGATGGATAGAGATGACCGAGAACCAATGAAGGTAGGCGTGAGGAAGGATCCAGGTAGGAAATGCCTGTCTCTGGCAAAGCCAGAATAGTTCTCCTCCTTGACTGCTCTGTGAAAGCAAAATCCTGGGAAATCCTAGGCAAGGTCGTGGATTCCACTCTGGGCCAACACCTCATGCCGTTAATATGTATCCATCTAATGCTGGCTTGTTAACCACCACAATGCAGTCTGCTGTCCCTGCTCTCTGCTCTGTCAACTGATGATCATCTACCGAGACTGTCAGAATCCATGATGGGAGGCTCATGTCCATTGCTCCCCCTATTACCATCTCATCGTTAGTGTAGAAAGGGAAGAAATGGAGAAAATGTTTTCTGCGGTATTTGTAACTCTGAGCTCCTATTCTCACTTCCCTTCCTGCTCCCTTTACATCACAGGCTTGTACACAGACCATATAATGGGTAATTTTGCCAGTTCTCTCCCTGAATATGTAGGTATTTCAGTAGACCTCGCTGTTTCTCAGAAAACTGAGGCTCCCACATTCCCTGTCTGCCTTGTCTCTTCATATAATTAGGGCCTAACTGATGAAAAGAATATTCTTGTGGAGCTACAGTGCCTGGGAACAATGCAGTCCTTCGGTGAGCTCTTGGTAAGGGAAGTGACTGGTTTGCTTTGCTGTTCGGAGTTTATGGTGACAATGAAAACAATGTCTGGGATTTTAAAGCCCATTTCTAATTGTTCTTTCTCATTGTCAGTGGTTATAAGGAAGAAAACAGTGCATAATTGCAACTAGACTTAGATCTACTCCAGTGATGATTTGGTTCATGTCAGAGCAGATGGCATGGAACATAAGCATGTGAAGTTCTGCAAACATGCCTCAATACTGCTGTTTGCTCCTTGAGAAGGAG
This sequence comes from Oryctolagus cuniculus, assembly GCF_964237555.1. Taxonomy (NCBI): domain Eukaryota; kingdom Metazoa; phylum Chordata; class Mammalia; order Lagomorpha; family Leporidae; genus Oryctolagus; species Oryctolagus cuniculus. Next base: position 41,876,883 of record NC_091443.1, on the reverse strand, counting down.
AAAATGAAAGAAAGGGAAGCAGGGGTGGGGGGGAGCTAAGAAAGAATAAAGGCAAGGGAACTTCAAAAAGTTCATTGAAAATGGAATTTAAATGTAAGCTTATTTTGGTGCAAATTTTTTTGAAATTGGTGCATAGTTTTTCTTTTCACCAATGCATTCTCCTGGAGCTATTTTGAAGACCACTTTTCCGTTCCTCTCAGCTCCCCCTTCCCTGGTTGCCTACCTCAGCCCTCCTCTGCCAAGGGCAGACCTGTGGCAAGACAGGCATTTTCAAAATATTTAAGCGGAATGTGTAACGTAAGCCGTGATCTATGCCGGCTTGCCAGAGTGGGCCTATTAGAGGAAACAGATGCCAGCCGTGTCTGTTTCCAGCTGAGGTTATAATGTGTGGGGTGGTGGAACACCAGGTTCCCTTTGCACTTGGCGTCATAAAGCACACAGTTTATAGTACCATATGAATGTGTAGAGATGATTGTTTTATTCCATTTGAGTGTAAATTTCTCATCCCTTTCCGTTTCACCATCATTCTCAGAGAATACAGGTTTTGTGCTGATATGGTGCTTCCTAGCTCTGGGCATGGCCTACCCCTACTACTGCCTGTAATTTACTTTTTGGTGTCTGTCGCCTTGAGCCTGCCTTCTGACTAGCTTGTTGAATGATGTGCTAATCCATTATATTTTTCAGACAAGTGTATCGACCAGTATAAACAGACTGGAGGGCACAAGCCTAAATGAAAGCTATACTTCCCTGAATCATTTAAAAAGCTCCTGCTTGGTGGCAGTGCAAAATAACTTAGCTCTCTGTACATTAAGTAAAGGAGAGGGGAATCTCAACAAATACAACAGAAAATGGAAACGTCCCCGCCTGCAGGGCGTGGGGGCAGGTTTCCAACCTCCACCTTTCTTCGCCTCTGGCGTTTCCACGTGGCCATCAGAAAGGACCACTTTCTGATGCCCCCTTCTGAAACAGATTGAGAGCCAAACACAACACGCAGCCTCCTCTGCCTTTGGTTGAGGCCCTTGCACCTGATCCTGCCGTCTCTGGCTGAAAATCGCCTGCCTTGATGTCACACGTTCGTACAAATCCAGAGCAGAAAGCAGGCACTCGCCGGAATTGTTGCAGAAGAAAGTAAGCCTTAGATCCCTCCCTCCTGAGTGTGTCTCTCTCAAAGAGAGGTGGGAGTGGATGGCTAAATGGGCTGGGCGGAAATGAGTTTCAAACTGATCTTAAAAAACAAAGAAAAACAAACATGTCCGTGGAACCCAGGCTCTTCAGTTTGCAAAGCCAGAGTCACGTGGGAAAGAATTAAACCATGGTCCCATGGCTGGCGCTGTGGCTCACTAGGCTAATTCTCTGCCTGTGGTGCCAGCACACCAGGTTCTAGTCCCGGTCGGGGCGCCTGATTCTGTCCCAGTCGCTCCTCTTCCAGGCCAGCTCTCTGCTGTGGCCCAGGGGTGCTGTGGAGGACCTGCACCCACATGGGAGACCAGGAGAAGCACCTGGCTCCTGGCTTCGAATCAGCGCGGTGAACCAGTGGCAGGGAAGCATGTGTAGCTGCTACAAAGTGGTCGGTGCCTGCCTGTCTAACCTAGCACCAAGAAACACTGAGGATGCGCGAGTTTCTGCGGTTCAGATTATAACTTTTTTTTTTTTTAATTGATTTGACAGGGAGAGTTATAGACAGAGAGACAGAGAGAAAGGTCTTCCTTCCGTTGGTTCACCCCCTAAATGGCTGCTATGGCCGGCGCTGTGCCAATCCGAAGCCAGGAGCCAGGTGCTTCTCCTGGTCTCCCACAGGGTGCAGGGCCCAAGCACTTGGGCCATCCTCCACTGCACTCCCGGGCCACAGCAGAGAGCTGGACTGGAAGAGGAGCAACCGGGACAGATCCGGCACCCCGACTGGGACTAGAACTCGGGGTGCCGGCGCCGCGGGCGGAGGATTAGCCTAGTGAGCCACGGCTGGACCCTCAGATTATAACTTGACTAAGGCAGAGCGGCTCCCTGACGATAACCAGGGGCTCTTTTCTCACCCCTGGCACCCTTGCTGCAGGTTACTTTACAAACGGTCACACTGGGAATGATTCTCATCAGCTGCTAACCTGAAAAAGAAAAACCCATTCTTCCAAATCTCTCGCTCTGCATCCTGAGATCTGTGAGGCTTAGGATAACGTTTTTCTCGTTGGCTGTATCCTTAGCGGCCTGGGGCTGCCCGTCGTGGAGCCCTCTGAGTATATGGAGGTAAGGAAGGCTCAGAGAACGTTCCTGCGCCTCTCCGGGGAAGGCCGCAGGCAGCCTGGAAAGGGAGTCTGGGGATTCCGTGTGACAGATGGAAGCAGCGAGTGGCCAAGGCCGCTGAGCTACTCATAGGAAGCCAGGACTCCTCCTCCAGGCCGGTGGCGCCCCTCCCACTTCCTGTGCTCATAGGTCTGTTCCTCTGCGGGGGAGGGGCCGGAATAACCCGGGAGGGATGTGATGCCCTTCCCTCTCCTCTCTCAGGCCACAAAGAACACAGCCTTTCTACCAACCAATCAGCTCCCAAGTAGCTTCACTCCTTTAGGGACAGAGGAAGGGAAAAGGCTGTTAAATAAGAAAAACTCTCAAGATCTTGAGCTATAATCCCTCCGACAGCTTAAAATTTTGAACCTACAGATGTGTTGACCCATGGAAGGGGAATTGAGTAATAAGTCCTTCCCCCCATTCCCAAGGCAAATAAAAAGACCCCTTATGGCTACACGCTCCCCATCTTTGCTGTCTGGTATGGTGTCTCAGCTGTGCTCTTCCTGTTGAACAAACCACATGGAGTTTGTAACCCACTTCTGGGCCTCCGACAACCTGTCAGATCACCATATTCCTTCTAGTTCTTTCCGAAGGACCCTACTGACCACATCTCTTTTGGTTTCTTTCCGAGTTCTAAATTCATTCTTCCCCTGCCTGCTTCTCACTTCACAAGTCAGGTGAATGATGGATACCCTTCTTCTGTTAACTCAGGAGTTTGAGTTAACTGAGGCCGGTAATGGTCTGACCACTGATGGTCTGAGTTAGCACAGGCTCTAAGTATTTGTTGACTGACTGGATATCCTCCAACTTCCATGGAATATTTTGCTTTTGTGGATAATTCTGCAACTAGGTGTTTCCTAATGGGTTGATTCTGAACTCTGTTCCAATCTTCCACTTTAATCAGCCAAGGGGAGGCGTGACTAGAATCAGCTGTCATTTAGGAAGACTGTTTTTGTTCGCCCAACTTAGACATCTTGTAATGAAACCTGAGGGGGGTGGGGGACAGGGTTGTCTTTCCTCACAGAACAAAATATTAAAAGAACAGCAGGTAATTCCAACGTCATCAGCAGCTACGTAGGGAGAAGTGGACATGAACTCACATTTATTGAGAATAGCCTATGTGCTAAGATCGGTGTTAGCAGTGTGGTTGCTAGTGACAACAGCAAGTTCTATCTGCTTGAGCCAGTGCTGTGTGCAGGAAGCTGTCCTACGTCCTCATAAGTGGTGGTTCGGTCAGGACTCTCAGCAGTCTTAATGAGGTGGATTCTGTCAACAAGAACGTCACGAGGTAGAGCCTGCCATCATCCCTGTATTCCTGAAATGGTGGGCACCAGTTGGGTAGACAGCGCTCACGTCTCCGGTGGCAAAGTGAAGGTGCGGGGTTGACTGTATGGGGAAGATGAACTCCAGGGTGGATCTCACCCTTAAGTCCTCTTACTCATTCATCTCCATAATTGAGACCCCATATCAAAAATAACTAAATAAGTGCAGAAATAAATCTCTGCTGGGTTCACACAGCAAGCCCTTATCACTGCAGAAGCGTCATATTTTATTGGGTGATTTGGGGTGGGCAGGTGAGTGATCTACAGGATCTCAGGATGTGACTTGACAGATTTCATATTTCAGTTTCTTGGTATTTTCACCTGTAAAACAAGAATAATTATTCAGGCTCTCTCTCTATTATAATGAGAGATGATAAAGATGGATGAAATATGGGCACACAGAATGAAGGACTCACCCTGAATGTGCTCCCGACTTCCTAGTTCTGCTTTGACTGATGGTGGAATCGTCCCACTCAGAAATAGGCTCCCTGTTCAGTTGTGCAATTAACTATGAGTTGTCTTTTTGCCTCATTCACCAATATGGATTAGGTAACCACTCAGGAATGCTCTGGGGAATAAAAAACCCAGAACCGTTAGTCTTAAGCTAGAAGGATCAAAAGCAAACAATGTAACAAAATAGTTTTCTTGTCGTTTTGAAAACTGCCCAAGTTGGAAATAAAGGTCTTGTTGTGCCTGCGTGAAGGATCGAGGGAAAATGGGAAAGTTCAAGCAGTGCTACAGATGTTTCAAGCCATCTGGATGTTTGGTCTCCTGTAGTTTGTGGGAAGAATCTCTTACAAAGTTCTCCGGTGTTATTGCAGAATTGCAACGCTAATTTGAAATTATATTTCTGTGTTTTGTAGGCCAACCATTTTGCTAGAATTCGTTTGTCAATTATAAAATACTGAATATTTCCATTTGGTAGTCTTGAAGCTACAGTGATAATGTTTATGAACCCACTTGTCTTAGCTGGTAACTTTTTTTGCTATATATTTTTAACATTTATTTAAAAGGCAGAAATATATATATATATATATATATACACACACACACACACGCATATATGGAGAGAGAGAGAGAATATCTTTTATCCATTTATTCATTTCTCAAATGGTCACATTGGCCAGGATTGGGCCAGGCCAAACCCAGAAGACTGCAACTCCATATGGGTCCCCCACGTGGGTTGCAGAGATCCAAGTATTTGAGCCATCTTTTGCTGTTCTTCCAGGCCCATTAGTAGGGAACTGAATCTGAATCAAAGTAGCCAGGATTCAAAATGGTGTTCACATAGGATACCAGAATTGTAAGTGACAGCCTAACCTACTCTTGTTGTGTACTTACAGTATCCTAGGATCTAGGATTTGGCCATTGGACAAACCAGGTAAATGCTGAAGAGACTTATATGCAAGTTAGCCAGGGGTCAGAGAAGCCATTTTCCTAAATAGAAGTTCATTTGTTTGTTTTTTGACAGGCAGAGTTAGTGAGTGAGAGTGAGAGTGAGAGAGAGAGAGAGAGAGAGAGAAAGGTCTTCCTTCCGTTGGTTCACCCCCAAAATGGCCGCTACGGCCGGCGTGCTGCACTGATCCGAAGCCAGGAGCCAGGTGCTTCTCCTGGTCTCCCATGCAGGTACAGGGCCCAAGGACTTGGGCCATCCTCCGCTGCCCTCCCGGGCCACAGCAGAGAGCTGGACTGGAAGAGCAACCGGGACAGAATCTGGCACCCCAACCGGGACTAGAACCCGGGGTGCTGGTGCCGCAGGTGGAGGATTAGCCTAGTGAGCCGCGGCACCAGCCCTAAATAGAAGTTTTTAGAGCAACCAATACCTTCTTTATTAATTGGACAACAGGAAGAAGCTGCCAAAGATATCGTATAAAAGCTGGTATCTCAGTTACATAAAAAAAAAAAAATCATCATTCGCTGTGAACCTAGTCCTGTGTTTAATAATTCCCTTCTAAGATGACTTCAGGGCAGGAAAGGGAAAGAGAAATAATTACGGGGGCTGCGTGAGGCCAGATGGCAGGCGTGTTTGAAAGGCCTGACGGCGACCTGTGGGCTGTCAGTGCTGGTGAGAGCCTTCTGCACTCCGTCCATCCCGACTGCAGTCTTAGCTGGGCGGCAGCTCCCGTCATTCCCCGGGGCAGGGCAGCACCAGGTGTGGCTGCCTGCTGCCTCCTTTCTTTACAACTGAGGAAGTAATCTTTAGGACCATAAAACAAAATCACGCAGTGGGCGTGAAGTTTTCTTACTTAGAAAAGTCTCATTTCTATTCACATCTGCGGGAAGCTCCAACTCTGACCCAGAACTATCATGTTTTGTTTGACTTCACTGACACACACACACACACACACACACACACGCAAGATGGTGCACATTGCTTTAATTACTGTCCATCCATACTTGGAAGAGATGGTTTTGAAGAACGTCTCTCCCCCCCACCACTCCCGCCAAACATGTTAATCCATTTATGCTGCTAAACCCAAGTATTCATCCCACACATCAAAATATGTGAACCTTAGCAAGATAAAAGCTGTCCAAACCTGATTTTGTTTCTACACAGATGGCTATAAACATGACACTGGGATATTAGTCTTGGCTTTTCTTGACAGACCTGAAAATTGGCCATGCAGAACTGTTTAAAATTGGTAGGAAAACTTACTCTGAAATTTGCTGCTGATGAACACAAGAGAAAACATGCAATTAATGGAAATGCATGTCAGAATAAAGAAAAATATGTTATCTGCTTCATTTCTAAGTCCTAGCCAAAGGTGTTGAATAAAGGTGATATTTCAGAGGTGGAAAGGGGCCTTGTGCTCATTGTAGTGAAGTAAAAATGTGTGTTATAGTTTACATGTGTAGTAATTAATTTATGCCCTGTTGCATCTTTTAATGAAAAATACAATTTTAACTATGAGAATATCCAACAAAAATTTGAAGAGTACAAGCTAATTTTAAAAAAGAGAAAACTATACTACATCCATTCGGAAAACTATGTGGTTAACAATTTGATATGTATCAGCTAAGATATTTTTCTGTGGTCTTATATTTTTACAAGTTTGTACTTCAAAAAGCTCATGGAAAATGGAATTAAGTTCTGTTTTTGGTGAGAAAAATTTTAAATCCATGCACATATGGGGTCATCAACAAGTTCATGGGCAATTCATAATATGAAAGAAAAAACTATGCATAGATTTCAACAGAATTTTTTGCACCAAAATAAACTTTTAATTTCATTTGCATGACCAGTGGAAAACTAAGCCTTCACTCAAATAAATATGCCATGTTCAGAATTCCAGTCACATCTACAGTGTGTCTGGTACTGAGCAAGAAAGTACTGCAGTCTGAAAGTGAGAAGGCTAAGAAATCATATACCGTGCTTCAAAATGGGAAAAAAGTTGGGATAATTCTAACACTATCTCTTGTTATACATTCTTGCTTAGCAATCTTTTGATAAAGGTATAAAATATCTTCCAGAAAATAATTTATAAAATAATCTAAGAATTGACCCATGAAGGAAAAGAATAAGCTAATGGCCTATCAACAATCAACACATCATTTATTCGGTGTTTAGGTACAATATAAATTTTGCCATTCCACAGTGGAGAAAGAAAAATCTTTTCTTTCCAGTCCATGTTAGGATTTATGGGACAAGAGAGCACCACCTAATTTTATGTTAAATTTAAAGATTTTTAAGAGACTGCATACGTATGTATTCAGGAAAGAAAAGGACATTTTTGAAACCAAACAATGGCAATTAAAGAAGACTAGTGGATTACAGTTGGGAAATTGCTTTCTACTTATTCTGAACTGCTAAGCCATTGTTGAGAAGGATAGAAACTATGACAGATTGGCCCCTCCATAGTATCAGTCCTCTTAATCTTGAGTCCGTGGACCAGCAAGGAAACTACAGAGAGATTGTAGGGGGCCTTAATTTGGATGGGGGGAACAATCACTTCAATATTAGTCATCTCGAACTGAAACTTAGCATTCTACCTAATATGAGTGCTGGACTACAAGCCACAGTGATATTAACAGCTCCTATGTTTGTCACCAGTGAAAGTCATACTTATCATTCTTGCTCTCTTGGGTTATTGCTACTTCAAAATTTTTATAGTTGTCAGAAGTAATGCTGGAGTGGGTAACACATTAATAAAGAAGAACATGCATCACCAAATGATCTGTCTAGAGTTTTTTTGCTATTTTGATGATAGAATTTCAATATAATTGTTTCCTTTTTACTCATAGCTTTTTATGCATTTGAAGACACTATTTTAAGAAAATGTGTGCATGGACTTCACAAGATTGCCAAAAGGTCCAAGCAGAAAAAAAAGGTAGACATTTGAAAAGAAAAATAAATTCAATAGATACAAGAAAGAGCTGTGGGGAGGCACTTGTCACGTCTGTAATTTTTCTGAAGCTACTTAAAACTCGCAGATTGGAAATCTAGAAACAAGTCAGAGTGAGAGCAGTTTAATTCCACTATTTTAAACGTAACTTCCTGTTTCTAAAGACAGAAAGGCTAGAAGGATGGGTTGGGCCTCAGGAAATTTGTAGCCAAGAGAGGGAAATCTTTTGGGGGAATAATTCATGCTCAGAATAGCCAGAGGCATTAGAGCTCTGTGAAACATTTCCAGATTGAGGGGTTTCTCAAATGAAAGACACAGTGGAAGTGATTTGACTCTATGTTTCCAGAATGTGCAACTCATCACAATAGTTTTTACAGCCTAGCCTTGACCTCCTGGAGTATATAGTCTCTTTAGAAAAAGCAAACAGTCCCTGAGAACATTTACGGTGACATATAAACATGCACAAACAAGTAGGGTACAACTGAGTGTGTAGTTAAAGACTTGGTTAGCCTTGCGTTGCTGTAACTTGGCATCAATTGGGTAAAGGGGTGTGATATGATGGACAAAGGCGACATGAAAACTTTCTGGATATATAGAATGAAGTACCGAAACACTGCATTGGAGCAGGGAAAAGAAAGCTCACTTTTCATAGTTCTAAGAGTAAGTTTTAGGGAAAAAAAAAAAAAGCAGATTCAGAAGAGGAAAAGGAAGAAACACTAGGGCAAAGACATAAGATGTGATTTTTTAGTTTAGTTGATAGGCTGAAGGCAGGTTGTTAAAGCCATTGGATATGGGATGAAATGCAAGAAAGCACCTGCCCTAGGAGAGATCAGAAGAGAGCCTGTAGTCTAGGATATTCATGAGGTGCCAGCCACTGTGCAACCCGCAAGAACAGGGTTAATCTGACATAATGTATGTAGGATAAATGTTAGTGGTATTGAGCAATACATGGAGTAGAAATGTTAAAAGAGGCGTAAGGACAATGTGGCGGAACTTTGAGCAGTGCAGGAGAAAGCTGTAGACCAGCAGCTGAGAGTGTGGGTCCCCTAGCCTGCCTCGCCGTGAACTTCTCCAGCCATAGGCCTTCGTGTCACATGTCTGTGCTTAATTTCTCTATATGCCAACTGGGGCAATTAGGTAAACCCAAGTGACCGCTCAAGGAATCTGATCTTGTACATTGAAATAAACTCCTCCTCTCTTATAAATCTTTTGATTTCTCAGTAGGCTGACAACAAAAATCCACTTTGTGAGTGGAAAATGGAAGCAAACTAAATCGGAGGTGCACTGTTCTTGTAGGAATCTTAAGCTGTGTAATGTCAGCCCATTATCAGAACTAATGTCATTGTTCCAAAGGGTTTACCTACTCATAATTTATTTTACTTTCCCACTGAGAATCGTGCTAGTGCTTAATACATTTTAGGTACAGCATGAAATTCTCAAAATGTCGGCTTTAAAACTCTCATAGAAATTTGAGTAGGCTTCTGAAGGATGTTACCCTCAATGGCTTAGAATTCCGGCGGCCTCATTTTAGTCCCACACTTCTATTTTTTATCATACTTCTTTTTTTTCAATTTCTGACTGTATTTTCAGTTATAAATAAGCACATAAGGAGCTCATCCTAATATCTGTCATTATCAGAAAAAGGAAGTGGTGGTAAGTTTCCTTTTTGTCATTTAGAATCATGGGGTAATTAAGCACCTAGCAAGGGACCGTGGGGAGGGATGTCTGGGGACAACCTTGGAAGGAAGGTCTCATCAGGTGCTCTCTGGTCTCTTCTTTAGGGATGTAGAAATGAGGTACCTTGTTCTGTTCTTTTAAAAATATGTTTTATTTTAATAAATGAAAATAACAATTTCTGCATTTAAAGCAATCAGATGAGTAGTACCAACTGTTAGCCTAGGGTGTAATTCACTTCCCAAGAGGATCAGCTGAAGTCTCCCCATCTGAAGAATGAATCCCGCATGACTTCAAAAAGATGAATTGCCTTATCCAAATTTATCTGTACAATAAATTGCAAAACAGACTTTTTGATTAACTAAATGTGTATATAAAAGGCAATCACAAGGATAATTTCAAACTAGAATACAGTAAATATGGAAGATACTTTTGGATAAAGATTGCACAAACTGTTTTGGGGGAATAGCAATATAATTACATATCATGATACAGCTTTATAATTAGTTACATGTAAATGCAGTTGTATTTAGGGTTTCTTCTCCTAATACATTTGAAGACTTTCCTATAATGGGACATGGAATCACAGAATGAATCCTTTTGGAAAATTAAGAATTATTTTTTAATGCTAGCAATTTTTCTGATGTCTCAATTTTTGCTTAGAAGTTGAAATATATCATTTCCTTTAAGCAATACTTGCTAAGAAATAAACATATTAGGTAACAAGGACATAGTCTTTGCAAAAGATTTATTTTCTTTATTTGAAAGTCAAAGTGGTAGAGAGAGGTATCTTCCATCTGCTGATTCCCATCCCAAATGGCGACAACAGCCTGGGTTGGGCCAGGCTGAAGCCAGGAGCCAGGAACTCCATCTGGGTCTCCCATTAAGTAGCAGGGGCCCAACTCTGTGGACCATCCTCAGCTGCCTTCCCAGGAGCATTAGCAGGAAGCTGGATCAGAAGTGGAGCAGCTGGGAGCTGGTACTCTGATATGGGATGCCAGCATCTCAAACACTGGGTTAACCCAGTGAGTCACAATGCTGGCCCCAAGGACACTGATTTTTGAGATTTGGATTCAGTGTGCCATTGGCCTCATGAGGAAGAAGTTTTCATGCCATGTGCCTTATAAATCTTTTGTCAAACGAATGCCATGAAACTCGAGAGAAATATTAGAGAAACTCTAGCAAGATATTTTAGAGACCTCAGACCTTGGGGACTCACTGAGATGCACTGGAAGATGGGCAGAGGTTGCCCAGTTCACTTTCAGTGACAATCCCAGGACTCAACCCCTGAAATGGGGAACCTTTATTTGGCACTGTTGCCTGGTTCTGTTCACCTACCCTCTCAAATAGTTTCATCCTTTTTTTTTTTTTTTTGCTTTATTTTTTCCATCTTTGTTGCCCCTGGAAATATCAATTCACATGCCTTCAATTTGTGAATAATTTTTGTGCCTTGATTTTCCTCCCAAGTAACTTTAGCTTGTCAGTTGATCAAAACCATTGTGCATCCGTATTGACTTTTGTTGAAAATTTTAATTTCCACATAATACAGAATGGCTTTATACAATTATTGTTAAGGATAGATTCCTTTAATGTCGTACTTTACCGAGGCCCAATGCTGTGACACAGCAGGTTAAGCTGCTGGCTAGCACTGGTTCGAGTCCTGGCTGTTCCACTTCTGATCCAGCTTCATGCTAATGCACCTGAGAAAGCAGCAGAAGATGTTCCAAGTGGTTGAGATCCTACCCACCTAGGAGAACAGATTGGAGTTCCTGGCTCCTGGCTCCTGGCTTTGGCCTGGCCTAGCCCCAGCCATTGCAGCTATCTGGGGAGAGAACCAGTAGGTGCAAGATCTCTCTGCCTCTCTCCCTCTGTAACTCTGCCTTTCAAATAAATAAATCCTTTAAAAAATTTGCATTTTTACTCACAGCAAGAAAACCAGCACTATGGTCCATGTAGGAATTCCTTAAGGCAGTATTCTAATGTGCTCTTTAAGATTGTACATGCTAGAACTTCCTAGTTCAATGTACCTTTCTCACATATAACTGAATGAGCTTGGGAAATTATGTACTCTGTATGCTTCAGTTTCCTCATCTGTAACATGGGAATTTTAATGGAATCTCCTTCATAGAACTGCTGTATTGGCACCATGGCATAATCCATAGGACACACTTAGTGCTGTGTTCAACACTTCCCCTTCATCTTAATGTCCTCCCTCACTACACCCCATCCCACCCCGACAAACTAGCCCATCAAAGAGATTCTATTCCACTTGGGTTCTATAATTGAGCCTATTCTTCCTAAAACTCTGGTTTCACTATATACCTATAATATATCTTCACATCTGAAAATATTTCTGGAGAATCTAATTCCATTGATTGATTGGCACTGGGTCTCTTTAATCTTGACCAATTGAGAGAGTCCCTCCAAATTAAAAAATTATATAAATAAGTACCACAACTTCAATAGCTAAAGTTGCATTGGTCACTTTAAGAAACATTGGCTGCAGAACCTCAAATGAATCCAATGTAGAAGAACTCGGAGTTTAGGGCACAAATATTTGCTAAATGGAGTTTACTGCACCGAATGATGTCCTTGCTACCAGAGCCATTGTGTTACTCGGTTATGAATTATTTGTCTTAGTTGAGTGTCTCCTGAAATTAAAAGTGTCCCATGATCATGTAGTTACTGTTTTAAAAATAAATCCAGATCTTTCTTATGGTTTGGGGAATGCAAAAATACAAGACATGGTTTTCTAATTATGTAGTTGCTGTCAAACCATTCTATAAAGCAGGTGCACTTGCAGATTACAAGTTGAATGCAAGGTTCCGGTTGCTCTGAAATGGCTCCTCCACTGGCTTCCGCTGTAGCCTGTGGCACTGAAAGCAGGTGTGAGGGGCACATATTGTCCCCAGGACCGAAGTTCCCTCCGTAATCCTCCCAGAGGCAGGGCAGATCCAAATATCCCTGGGCATTCGGATTCTGTGTTAGCACCGCCTGTGAGCAGGGAGTTTGCACAAACTGAACTATGCATGCTTGATCTTTCAGTGCCCCCACAGACCCCAGGCCCCCTGACATATGGACGTAGTTTAATTTCTCAACCTGTCAGGGGGTTCGTCTTGGGAACTCAGCCTTCTCATGCTTCTTAATTCCTTCTGCTGATAACAGCTTATAGGTTTTCTGAAAGCTGTGAAAGACTCTTGTCCTAATTCAGTATTATCATAACTAGATTTTTTTTCATGATTAAGCTCACAATGTGATTCAGGTAGATGAGGGAATGATGCCTATGAATTCCGACGCTGTCTCAGCTGTAAAAACTACTGTTAAAAGATCTTTCTCGAACCTCTAGTCTGTTGTAAAGAAATACCCTCTGCTTTTGTCATCTCTCCTAAACTTGTACCTCAAAGCAAATATATTGAAATGTCTTTCACTTTCTTTTGGAGATTCAGTGTCAGGTTTCTCTGAAAGAACTTTTCCACCAGTTCTGTTGTCCCTTCTATAGAAGCAATATAAGGGCTTTTTTTTTTCTGATTGGCCAACACTGTCCATCTTCTCTTAGGGAGAGTTGCTTGGCTGATGACCACCACCCTGTCCATGAAAGATGGAGGGGAGAGGGGATTAAATTCTATTTGTAGCTGAATAGTGCTTATGAAAATGAAGGGCAATCAATACAAGAGGCTAGTGCAGCCAGAAAATGGTAAAAAGCACCTCCCTTCAGACAGCAACTTTCAAGTATTTCATCTGAACTGCTAATTTCCATGCCGGTCAAGCAGGATGAGGTTCTGTGGTTACATCAGCATGCACCCGGGAAAGTTGCCTAAAATTACTCATGGTTCAATGAGTGCCCTTGATTACAGTTTAAGTGTTCTCAGCTCATGCCAATGACCTTGATTCCAAGCATGGCTTTCTATGAGTTTGTAGCTCCAGACCCCACATGCGGTCGTCCCTTTTGCTATCTACTAAAAAAAATGTTTTTCTAAAATCACAGTTCAAAATTGGATGATGTCAGTCCCAGATAAAATTCCAGAACCTTTACTGTTGGCCATGATATAGATACTACTTAGTAAAAAAAGAAAAACAACAACAAACCAGAAGCTGTCCATTTCCAAAGATGGGAAGTGACATCCTGTTTTAACTTCAGGAGTTAATCCAGCACAGAAATCAGTGCTTAAATTTCAGTTTTCTCCAGTAGAGGAATTCTTGGAAATGTAGGTGGTACAGGGAAGTATGAGCAAGACAGGGAGTCATAAATGCAGCTGTGCCAGGATTTGCAGCAGACCTCAACAAGCTCCATGAATGGACTCAAGATAGTCCATGTCAGTCTGTGAGATATCTCAGAAAACAAATGCAGACTGTTTTTAATAAGCTCAAAAGCTTATAAGAAAATCATGAGGGGCAAGTGCTGCAGTGTAGTGGGTAAAGCAGCTGCCTGCAGTGCTGGCATCCCATATGGGCACTGGTTCGAGTCCCAGAAGCTCCTTCCAATCTAGCTCACTGCTAATGCACCTGGGAAAGCATTGGAAGGTGGCCCAAGGCCTTGGACATCTGCACTCACATAGGAAGTCCCAAAGAAGCTGCTAGGTCTTGGCTTCAGCCTAGCCCAGCCCTGGCCATTGTAGCCATTTGAGGAGTGAACCAGCAGATGGAAGATTTCTCTCTCTGCCTTGGCCTCTCCCTCTCTGTAACTCTGGCTTTCAAAAAAAAAAAAAAAAAAGTAAAGCTTAAAAACTAAATTACAAATAGATTATTCCCAAATAATATATCATTTGATCTGTTAAAAAGGCAGAAGGCTATCACCAAATGAAGTTTTAGAGAATCTTGGGCCATGGGAAGTTTTCCAATATCAGCATCTAATAGTAGTAAAGACCTCAATCTACTGACCTATCACCAGTGGCGTCAGAGCTCTGTGTGTTTGTGTCTAGAATGGTCTTCAGTAATTAGATATAGACACATAAGACACACTGCTACACTTTCTGGACACTAGATTGTTCACATGTGAACCTCTTGCTCTTGGTCTCCTAACTATCAAGGTGGATGGGGTACACAGAAGTGGAAGGTACTGGTTGGAGCCCTCAGAAGAGGATATTAAAGAGGTCAAAACTATACACATGTGTTGTGGCAATCTAAGAAGGCAACTTTCATTATTGATCATTAGGGACCATTCTTGGCAATGATAAAACAAAAAGTTATTGTGAGACTGTGGGCATGAAATCCCAGTAAGATCAGACCTAAAGAGCAAAACTCCTGTGCAGTAATTCCACCTCTGTTGGTGTGAGCAAGATGGAAGAGGGTCATGGTAAACTGCACAAGTCTATACCTTGGGACATTCGTAGCCATTCTCTGGAGCTTTCTCTGATGCGTGTAGGTCAAGAGGAGCTTACCAATATCATCTTCCGCAATCCATTGTGGGGCACCAGCCATGAGCCAGGTATTGTATTAGCCCTGAGGACCCAGCGATGTGCACCTCAGGTGGGCCTCTGACTGCCCAGTCCAGAGGTCTTTGGTGACACTGGCATTTCTGTTAGAAATGGGGAAGCTTGGGCAGAAATTGACCCCAGTCTGAGCAGATCTCTGTCATCCTACCCAGCCTGTGGGAGAAAGTGCTCACTGGGAGCGTGAAAGCTTGGTTTTCTGTGTACCTGTTTGCTGAGCCTAGCCACATCTTCCTGAGGAGCAGCTCTGTTTCATCTCTTCTTTTATTCTAATGGAAACGCATCAACCTTTGTTGGCACCCTTACCTGCATGAACCAGTTTTACCTGTTATTCCATCACTGTGGTCCCCACCTTACTCTGCTTTGCCCTGTGCCTTTAGGTGTCTATAAAAACCATTGACTGCTTATTTTATTCATGGCTCCTTGACACACAGGCCTAGCCTGCCTGCAGGAGCTCCGTGTGGGTCCTTACTCTCTATCCTCCACTGGTTGGACTTGACGGTGGAAAAGCTGTGTTCTTAATTAGGCAGACACTGACTTTGGAGGCACGAGATTCTGGTGGTACAGGTGTGCTGAAAGCTCTGCATCCAGCTACTAAGTTAACTAGCAAAAATGAAGAACTCCTATCCTTCCAGATCCTTCCAGATCTTTCTGTGTCTTACCAGTGTAATCTCAATTGATTCTCATAGCATAATCATACTTCTAGAAACCAAATGTAGTAAATTTTCCTTATACCATATCCAGTGAGGTGGGTCCCCCAAAACCTAAACTCTCTTTCACTGAAATTTTCCTATACTCTAATCCTCATTGTGATAATCCTCATAGTTTCTTCTTGAGCAAAATTATGTAACACACCCTTTAATCTGGAAAGATGTAACTGCCCACAGGGAGAAGGTCCCCAGGTAGAAAAAGAACAGTCTCGGGACTGGCCCTGTTGCTCAGAGTGCATGTGTAGATTATGAGGACACAGGTACCCTGAGAATCTCTTGCTTCCCATACACTCGAGCCAGGGCATAGTGCCTCTCCTTTTATCTTCACAGTGCTGCTATGAGGTAGAGGCAGCAAGCATCATGCTAGTTTCCACATAGAGAGGAAAGTGACAGCTTGCTGAATGACCTCTGCAAGATGAGAAATATGTGCAGTTAAATGGCATTAACATACCAAGTTCACCCCATATCTCATATGGATTAGATCAGTGGCATCCTCTTGGAGTGAGTGGCCTTGACAATTGACCCCTGAGAACATTACCTTCCATATCCTTATTTCTGAAATGTTTTTTGCAAAAAAAATAAAATTGGAAATCAACTTTATCACATTGATAATAAGCTATCATCAATTGTATAGGGATACTTGAAAGTTGCTAAAAGGAATATGAAAAACTTTAAAGTGTAGTGTCTGTCCTTGAGAAGCTTAAAATGTAATTGGAAACACAAGACATGGATCCACTGCAATTTAAGAGGTGATGAAGAGCCACGTGTGATTAAGTGCTGGATGGCTCAGTGCTGTGAGAATCCAGAGTCAGGGCATGGGGAGTGGGGATGGGGCATGGATGCAGTAGACTAAAGAGAGGAGGAAAAGATGAGACTTGACCAGACCATGATAGTTGAATAAAATCAGGATTGGCTGCCGGAAGGGCATCCAGGACAGGAAACTGTGTGAGCAAATTCTGGAGCTGGAGATGGACAAAATGTTTTGGGAGACTGCAAATTGGTGAAACACAAATAAGAATTTGCACAGAGATGCAGTGGGAAATCCTGTCAAGCAGGTAGATTGGGCAAGGTTTAAATGCCAAGCTGCAGAAGCTGGTTTTGATGGCAGTGTAATCATCCTTAAAGAGGGTTTTAAGTAAAAGAATAAGACAGGAATGCTACTTTGGGCCTCTATGTTTTGCAAACAGAACCTCTGCCTCATGTACTTCTTTCTTCCAACAAAGCATTCTGTATTCCTCAACCATTCACCCAACCCTGTGAAAATGTTGCAGACATGCCCAAGGAAGGTTCATTCCTCCCTCTTCTGAGTGGCTACCACATTCAGACACAACTCCTAGGAGGTGAAGCTCTTGGTGACTTTCTCCTTATATTTCCCATTCACAGCAATGGACTGGACACATGGGTGGACCATATGACCACACTGTGGGCCCCATTGAGAATAAATTAGATAGCACCTCCTACCATTTACTGAATGTTTTCTCTGTGCCAAGAGTGGCACCAGATTGTCTCATATGTGTTAAAGTGTCATTTCTGAATCTCTCAGTCATTCAACAAGATAGGTATTCACTCCCTGCTGGAGCTGAGAAAATTAATGTCTGCCCAAAGCCTCATACCTGTTAAGTGGCACTGATACCAGTGGCAAATCCCATTCTCTTGGCTTCAACTGGTTATTTTTCCATTTTTTTAAAGATCTGGAGTACCTGGTGCAGTGTGCGATGGGAAAAGCTCAGCATATGTTTAAATGAGACAGAAGACTAGGTGATACTGGCAGTGAATAGGGAATGTAGGCCTCAAAGATCTGTAGTTGGCAATGCCTTGCTTCCTGTGCACATTTTGGTGAAACTGCAAATCCATCAGCCCCAAGTCCTTCCTTCCACAGTTGGCCAAGACCAACAGGAGTCCTCATACCTTCCCTAGCCTTTTGCCAATTTGATTGGAGAATTTGACTAATAAATTTCTAAGGTTTCTTCTAATTTTCACATTCAATTTTAGGATTTAAGAAACTGGTATGTTTATTTTTTTTTCTTCTTTTTGACAGGCAGAGTTAGACAGTGAGAGAGACAGACAGAGAGAAAGGTCTTCCTTTTCCGTTGGTTCACCCCCCAAATGGCTGCTGAGGCCAGTGCTGTGCCGATCCAAAGCCAGGAGCCAGGTGCTTCCTCCTGGTCTCCCATGCGGATGCAGGGCCCAAGCACTTGGGCCATCCTCCACTGCACTCCCAGGCCACAACAGAGAGCTGGCCTGGAAGAGGAGCAACCAGGACAGAATCCGGCGCCCCAGTCGGAACTAGAACCCAGTGTGCCGGCACCACAGGTGGAGGATTAGCCAAGTGAGCCACAGCACCAGCCGGGATTTAAGAAACTAGTATGTTTAAATTATTCACATGAAAAGGCTTGTGGTTCTTATGTTTATCTTTCCTAGAATTTCTTGCAGCCTCAAGTAACTGCTTGTCAATGTTGGTGATTCTTGATTTGGCAGACTAGTAGGCAGCGTGGGAGTATCAGGGAGCAGAGACATTGCCCAGCGGATTGCTTCCACTGTGCGTCTCTCAACTCTGATTTTGGTGCCTCAAGTATGAGCATCCTATATGTACTTCTCTCTTAACAAACATCATGCCACATAGTAATGATTTATTTCCTTTATGTTTTATCCAGTAGACCAGGGAATCTCCTGGGGCAAGAAGCTGTCTTTTATCTCTGAATGCCACACTTTTGGCTCCTACTCAGAGCTAAAACAAATGCTTTGGCTCAGAAAATGGATCAATTTACATATTCTCACACACATCTTTCCAAAACAGGGTCTTAGGATCAGCTCCGTCTTTACACTAATTACCTTATTTTCTTCCACAAATGGATCTGGGATCCTCCACACCATTCTCTGAGTCTCCCCTTTGGTCCCTCTCCTTAGCTTCACTGCCTGCTTGTCTTATTCTGGGATTGGGGAAATACAGGTCCAGAATTTTGCCCTCCAGCCTCCTGTCCAGGCTAGAGGAAGCTTTGAGACTCAACCCTAAGAAGGTTTTACCGAGGATGGCCATCACCTGTAGAGAGAGCTGGAGGATTTTAGCCTTGATGGATCCTCTTCCCCAAGGACTCCTACTCTGCAAAATATTTTAATTGAATTCCTCTTCTTACTAGAGGATAAAAGCCATTCCAGTTTGTCTGATGACTTCTCTGTGTAGCCCATGTAGGTTGTTGCTGGGATTTGGAGTGAGCAGGGAGAGAAGAGTGTAGTAGAGTATGGAAGAGAAGGGACCTGAAGACTCATACTGAAATTGACAAGAGAAAGGGCTTTGATTCCAGAGGTGAAGGTCAAATGATGAAAGCCATTCTATTTGCCTAAGATTCCTCCCAAGAATCAAGAATAAATTGTGTTAATCCTAGGGGACCCGTGAGAAATTAAATATATATATATATACCCATCCTTGCCTCCAATTTCTTCCTCAAAGTTGCTTTTCTCTGGTTTGTGTCTGATCACTAACAGTGTCAGGGTTTAGAATTTCACGGTGTTGGTGGAGCAGTTGTGCTTCCATTCTGTTTTGAATCCTTTATTGTAAAATATATATCTTATGCCTCATTTGCTGTAAAATCTATTTTATTGTGGTACTTAATTAATGATCACTTTGACCATGTGTGGCAAGTAGCCAAAAATTTATCTTTCCTGCCTCTTTTATTTTTTTTTTAGCCTCCAGTGTTTGAGAAAAGCAGATTAAGTAAAAACATATCAATCTGCCATGGCCATTAATAAAGTGGAGAAATTGCCTGTGATTTCTTCTTCAATTATATATTAAGGGCACCTAAAAATACCATTTGTTTTGAATACTCAGATAATGTGCTGTGAAATTCAAAGTTATGGTGTCTATACTTATGATTTAGATTCAAACATATTCACATAAAATTCTTTAATTATTTCATGATTTGATAGTGATTAGTGATTAGAATGAGCTAGAAAAAAGAGGAAGAGGGTAGAAAGAAAGACCTTTAGAAAAAGACAATATAGAAAAAAAAGAAAATGTCTTCATTGATTGAACTTAATCCATTTTAAGAGATTCTAACATTGACTCCTATACAGATAGCAAGGAATGTGCATGTCCAGTGTAAAAGAGTTATCAGCACTTTACATTGCCAACAACACAGAAGCCTAACATTTCTTTCTGGCTGTCTATGCATAAGAAAGCATAAGAGAAATCAACTCTTCCAGGCCTTTCAGATCCTGTCTTTAGGACTTGGCTTCTGCTATGAGACCAACCAAGGGCCTGCTGCCTGTGACATCAGAGTTTAGCTTACAGCCTATAAATATGGAAACTGCAGTTTGTCACTTGTATTTGTTTTACATTTCCAAATTAGGAGACACGTTTACTGTAAATATAGTTAGCATCCAGGGGTTTCAAAGCTAAGAATATGCATGTTCAAAATGTCTTTGCCTTATTTATGCTGTGGCTACCACATTGGTATAAACAGAAAATTACTCCATTCATGCTTTATTACTTCTTCTTTTGTACCACAGCCTTGACCCTAGTCATCATAGATTGAGAAATAGTGGGCAGCTAATGGAGACAGATGGGAATATGGCTTGCCATTTACTCAAATTGGTAAAGTAATTAACCTCAAGGTGCTGGTTTGCAAGAAAAATTGTTGGAATATCTCAGGACGTCGGTAAACAGACTCCTGCTTTAACCAGTTCTGACAACTGCATCATAAACTAGACTTATTCTGTTCAATTGACCTGTCAACGTCTTGAATCCAAATAAAGATTTGTATTACAGTGCACTTGCTGAGAAGTGGGAGAACACCATTGCGGCTTCTTTTCCAACGGGGTGCTGTTCTCTTCCTGCTGGAGAGGGACCAGGCTGTCATATATTCATTCTTCAGCCTTTATATCCCTTAGAAATCTTCCATTACTGATGGTGTGACAGCTTCGTGACAGCAGATGGTAGTCATTTGGCTCTGGAAAATGAAATGAAAAAACATGGGCCAGGCTGGCTGGGCTCATTTAGAATGGCGGTGGACAGAGGCCAGATCTAGATGTTTATTTATCCAGGGACATCCTGTAACGAAGCCAGAGTTGCGTTGGTTTTGTGTTATTCCCTGCAGATCGTGGGGTGGAATGGGATTCCTGCAGATTATTATATAAATCAAAGGTGTTATCATAAATAGGGCCATTTGACCAAACCGAAGAATATTCCTTTTGAAAGCTGACACATTTCACTTGTTCCAAACAGTGCGCACTCTTGCATGCTCTCTTTCTCCCCCACCTCACAACCTCTGTCTCCATCTCTTTCTCTCTGACTCTTGCCTCCACATTCCTTCTTTTATTCTTTTCTCCTAGAAGTAGAATTTAGATTTCTGTTTTGCACATTATCAGCTATTTTCCTCGCAGTGAGTTCCATCTGCAGGGTACTATAGCTTCCTCATATTCACTTGAGTTTCTGGGAAAGAGGTGAAACACTTAAGCCTACAAGGCTGTTCATTTCATGTGTTTCTGTTTGCGGTCGAAGCAGTCATTTTCAAAAGGGAGAGGGGAGAAAGTTCCTTGTTGCATCATCATACAATTGACCTGGATGGACATATGTCATGGGAACATTAACAGTAATTCTCATCTAAAGTACATTCATTCATTAGCACAGAGCACTGGGAATGGTTCATGGCATCTCCAATGGAAGAGAACTCCGCTGATTCACAAAACAGTGAGGGCTTCTGGTCAATCACGATGACTTTCCTCACGCAGGTGTCTGTGGAAACACATTCACAAAACGAGTACACCCCACTCCAGGAGGGCAACAGTGCCCAGTGCCTTGAGAGTGCTGGCTGTGTCTAGGTAGTGGCCAGCACTAGTCTTTCTGCCTAACGGTGATCATCTTGAAAGACTCAGAAGCACCCGTACTTTCAAAGGGTAGGTTGACGTCTACCATGAATCAGAGTGGTTCATGAAGACTTAGGAGAGAAACTAAATGATTTTTGTTTACTTGTCTTCAAGTTTTATTAAGAAAGCCTCCTCCCTAGAAAGATACACCCATGCTTCCTGCAAAGTTGCCTGAAAGGCTGCCCTATATGTGTATGCTTAGTTTCCCATCATTCTGTTGCAATCTTTGGGAATTAAAAAATACCTCAAGTTAAGACAAAGGAAGGCCAGGTTCACTCTAATGCTTTGATTAGCTGATGGGATTCTGAAGTCCTTTCTCTTGCAAAGTGAGTTCTGGGTATTGAACTCAGTAGGAGGCACTTTCTCTGTCCTTTCCCAGGAATTCTCCTACCAGGCTGACATACTCAAGATCTTGGTTGGAATCTCCTTCATCATGCTCATATCCTAATCCTGGTGGCCTTTTTCAAAGAAGAACTGATGAAATATTGATTTTTTTCCCCCATCCTGCCCAGAGCTCTCCACTCAAGTTCCCCAGCTGTGTTCCTCAAACTGGAGTCCTCAGCTACTATAAATGCATCCTATATGTGTTTGTGTATAAGCAGTTTTAATAGGCCAACATCTCATCAAGTGTCTAAAACCTGGTGTTTTACAATCAAGATAAAAGAAAATCTCTGAATTGCAGCAGTTGGCTTTGAAGAAGATGCCATGAATTCAAGGTGGTTATATCCAAATTGATCTCTACAGAATGAATTCCAAAGTTATAAAGCTGCATATGTTATGCTACTACTTGTAAAAGATAACTTTATATGCCCTTGGGTGTAAGGACCTTATCATAAGCCAACTTCAAATTGAAGGCTACATAGGCTACAATTCATAGGCGTTTACAGGTCTGTGTTTTGTGGCTGATGACTGCGTTATCTTAAATGAGTGATGACTTCACAGGTTACATCAAAAACGCTTTCAGGGCGTCTCCTGCCCGTGCCTGTTTCCATCATGAAATTAACCATGAGTTAATGTGTGACTGTTAAAGAAAACACAAGGCAGCATTTTGCAGTGATAGCTAATGGATTAGAATGGCATTAAGTATTTTCCTCCTGGCAGACATAACATTTTATAGTTTGGCTTTAAAATAAAGGGTATTTTATATACACTGCAATTTCATTCAGCTATTTCTCTGACTTTGGCATCTCCATTGGCTAGTTCAAACTTTATGTCATGAGCAGAAGAGAATGCGTTTAACTTATTGCAGTGCCTTGCTAGGCACCTGCTTTTCACAGGCACCGGAAGCTAAGGAAAATGAGAAGCAACCCAGTCTTAAATGGGCACCTTTCCATATTTTGCAGGTCCATGTGTCTGTCTGATTTGCGTATGTGCCTGTATTTATTTGCTCGGCAACCCACGAGAAGTTGAACAGTTTAAATCCATTTGTTACCTGAATTGTTTTTTCCTGGTTTAAAACATTTTAATTTATAATCAGACAAGAAGAACAGATGTAAGAGTTGTAATTTAATCAGTTTATTGCTATCTTTGTATATTTTGAAGAATTAGGTATTGTACTCATGGGAAGCCGTATTTTATGCCTAGTTGGAAAAATGAATAATGTAATAATATGCAAAATGTAAAGTTTTAGAACTTCACTACTGAGTAAGGCATATAAACTAATGATCTGGTTAAGGTCCCTTGTGCACCATAATAAATATGGACTAAATTTGTCATTATAGCTTTAGACAGAGGTTTCAGGCAACAGATTTAATTAAATCCTTTTTTAATATTCATACTTCTAAACTGCATAATTCCCTTCTACTGTAAAACTGAGTGCTGTATTAAAACAAACAAAAACGGCAGATTACTAAATGGATATTAGCGTGAAGTCAATAAGCATTTAATTCTGCAGAGAACTCTGGGCGGAGAGATGAGGCTTCGTGGAGCTCGCCCAGATCTTGACTCTGATCTGCAAGGCTCCTTGGTGAGGCTTGCCTCTGTTGTGCGCTGACTTTTGTAGGGGAGGTTAATTAGTTATTTGTGGAACTCATAAAGGACACAGAGGCAGTACACGAAGGCACTTTGTTAGCCAGTGCAGAGTGTGATTACTGGAAGATAGAATTCAGAGTCCACGAGGAATGTCTTGACGACATTGAGGTCATCTAGAATACCTGGATGGTGATAGCTTTTAGAAAGGTTAAGCCATAAGGTCCATTATATGATAAGGTCTCATCCCCATATGACATTCAGCCCAGGGACTAGAGTTCCTCCCACAACTCTAACACCTCCTCTTAGATATTTGCACAGAGCAAATCTAGATGTTCATGTTCCTTTAGATGTGGTCAGGGCTCCATGCTGAATATTTCCGTGGGAACATTTCTTCTATGGAGAGTCATATTATCCACAAAATAACTCAATATTAAATCTTTGAAAGAAGTGTTTGATTAGTGCCACTAGCTAATTTCATGACCCTCGTTGAATAACAAAATCAAGCTCCAACTCCCTTGAAGTAATTGCTTGGGTCAGGTTACCAGTGGAATCTATAAATCTGCTTAAAATATGAATAAATATTTCCTTAATGCATTTTAACCACCTGTGCTGGATTTTTTTTTTTTTAGATTTTTTTATTTTATTTATTTGAAAGGCAGAGAAAGGGGGCCGGCACTGTGGTGAAGCAGGTTAAGCCACCGCCTACAGCGCCAGCATCGCATATAGGTGCCAGTTCGAGACCTGGCTGCTCCACTTCCCATCCAGCACTCACTAATGCTCCTGGGAAAGCAGCAGAAGATGGCTCAAGTGCTGGAGACTCTGCACCCAGATGGGATACCCAGAGGAAGCTCCTGCTCCTGGCTTCAGCCTGGCCAGCCCTAGCTTTTGTTGTCATTTGGAGAGTGAACCAGAAGAGGGAAGATAGCGTACGCTCTCTCTCTCTCCCTCCCTACCTCCCTAATTCTGACTTTCAAATAAATTAAGTAATCTTTAATTTTTTTAAAAAAGAAAAAAAGGCAGAGAGAGAGGAGAGAAGGAGAAAGAGGTCTTCTATCCTCTGGTTCACTCCACAAATGGCCACAACAGCCCTGAGGCTGGGCCAGTCCAAAGCCAGGAGCTTCTTCCGGGTCTCCCATGTGGGTGCTGGGGCCCAAGCGCTTGGGCCGTCATCTGCTGCTTTTCCAGACACATTAGCAGGGAGCTAGATTAGAAGTGGAGCAGCTAGGACTTAAAATGGTGCCCATATGTAATATGGGCATAACTTAACCTGTTAGGCCACAACACTGGCCCCATGATGGATTTTTGTAGATCTAAGTTTTTCTGCCGCTTAACCAATTTTCTCACACTGAATTTAAAGTCCCTTTATTAGTCATAATTTTTATATATCACCGATTATCAGTATTTGGTACAGCTTTGGGACTAACAAATCTAAGCGAAATGGATAGAATTTTATATAAAATAAGTAGCATTATAAATTTTTTTGTCACAAAGAACCATGTACAGCAAGTAATGTGACACACAAATTATATAGATTAAAAAACTGGACTATAAAGTTTAATTGACTTACAATTATATAAAAATTTCTGGCTAATGATGACAGAGGAAGTGGTGGCCACCTTGTCAGGCACAGTGAGAGAGACAAAGAAAAATAATTTCTTCCCTCTGTCCTCAAGGTTGCCTACAAATTCATCAGATAATAAATGCAAGCATAGAAACAAAGACAATTCATAACAGCTTCAGATTAAGCATATGTATATATATATAAACACCTTATACATATATACCATATATACTATGTACACACACTATATATAAATATAAATATATATGTATATATTAAAACTTAGAGTTAGACCGACCTCTTAACTCTTAAACAAGGCAGGAGAAGAGCAATGGCAGTTGACCTCTCTGGGGAAGGCTGTGTGGGCAGTTGTGTGGTTTAACTGGACCTTGAAGGGTAGAAGAGGCAAGACCTCGAGCACTGCCTTCTGGGTAACCTCAGAGAGTTCTAAGCAGAGGAGCAGTGCGAGGACAGGAGCATCACATGCTTCTGCCCTGGCCGGCACTGCTGCTGACCCCCTCGACTGCCTCCCAGGAGAGGACAGAAAGCCTCCTCGCCTCAGTGTGCAGCCTGGCCTCAGAGAAGCAGGCTGCCCACTCTGAATGTATGCGGTGAAACAAGTTCACAGTTGATAATGTGGTCCTGAAGTCAGGAGAAATGGATTCATTTTCATTTTCCAGGACTACCTTTGAAGTTGTTGAGGGAGGATAATTATTTTCCCTCTTCAAAGTATTTTCTCACATCATTTTCCTGGAAATGACAATCGGGCAGTGCCCCGGGTTGGCAAATTCGACCTCAGTTTGATGAATGCAATTCTGAACACAGCCCTTGATTCAGTGTTAGTTTCCATGGCTTAGAATTCTGCTTTGCAAAGTGAATTGTCATGTAGTTTGGCAAATCATTTCTTCCTTCAACTTTAAAACCAGAAGAGGATGGATAGAGGTGGTCCCAGAGTTATTTCAAATTGGAAAACCAGCTTGCAGATCAAGATCATTTTTAATTTTACCCTCCAGATTTGAGTGAGGAAATGAAGACATCTAGAACTCTTAATGACAGTTAGCACATTGATTATTTTGCCTGAGACAGATGGAGGTTTGGTCTTCTATACCAAACCAAAGGCATCTTCTCTGGCATCAGCTAAATATGTGTCCCGAAACACTACAAATTTTTCTAGAAAATAACTTAGACTCAGTGTTTTGCTTAAACACATTCATCATATGTTGATTAACATGGATGCCTTTTAGAAGCAAATTTCCCTTTACAGGAAAGTGTCATCCCATTACATTTAAAGTAAACATGACCACTTCTGCCCCCAACAAAGAATAACAGCACGTAGATGAACCTTCCTGGGTGAAAAATCAAAAAGAGACAAATTACATCTTAAATTTGTTCCCAAGTGACTAGAGCTCAGGCAATGAAAGACACAGGTCCCTGAGAGACAGAAATGAGTCCTACAGAATTCTGGGTTTGCTTCAGCCTAGAGAGAGCAGATCCTGGAGGAAACAGAACTGGAAGTGTAGGGGACCAGGATAGATGGCAAGAATTCAAGCGGCAGAACACCAGAAAGGAGGGAACTGGACAGAGAGGTGACTCTAAAAATTCACGGAGGGCTGCCCTGAGTGTTTAGCTAAGCCTTAATCCACACAAGCGTGTGAAGAAAGCAGGCGAGGCTCGGGGAAGTATGTGGAGATGTGGAGATAATAGTGTCCAGCTCATCCAGCCCTCAGTCTCAGGAGTGCCTGGAAGCCACTAAGATTGACAAAGCACTGGGGAGAATATGCAACAGTGCCTTACTGAGTAGACTGGCATCACTTGCATGTTAGCAGGAGAAGAAGGCTCAGTGCTTTTGACCACTGTATCTTGGAATGCAAGTGTCCAAGGCAAACAGCACATTCAAGCGCTGGGTGGAATGGTGCTTTACCTAGTACCCCCACGGCCAGCAGATCCCTCTCGGGACTGATGAAGGGCAGTTGTTCTGCCTTCATCCTCTTGTGCTGCAGCAGAAGGACCAACACCCACCCCAGCAGTTCATCTTGCTCTGTCTCTTCGTGGGAGTAAAGCTTCGTTTCATCCAGTGCTCCAGTGTCTGTGTTTTCTTTGTTGACACTGATAAGATGCCAAGCTGCAGTGGACAAAATCACTTAGACTTCTTGCTACTCCTGAGAGTAGACAAAACATGCCGCTTACTCAACAGGGCATGATTCAGTTGTAGGAAATAATTAGCCCCGTTGGAGCACTGTTCTGGTCTCACCTAACAAATCATAAAAGCAGATCCACAGGGATCAAACTGTTTCCAAGTAACTTAACCATAACCCAGAACAAATATCGATAATATTTATAGCAATACAAGAATATTCTTGACCTAATGATGTAAAAATCAAAATGTTATATCTAGTAAAAAAAATCAGATATGGAAAGAGGCAGAAAAATGTGGATGAATTGGTTAATCAAAACTTAACCAGAACTAACACAGATGCTAGAATTAGGCAGCAAGGACATCAAACTGGTCATTATTACTACATTCCATATGTTTAAAAAGTTAAATATATGCATGAAAGATATGAAAGAGACCCAAATATAACTTTGATTAATGAAAACTACAATGTGAATGGGATTAACAGTCAATGAGACATTTCATAAGTGAGTAATCTGAAAGCATTCCAGTAGAAACTAGCCAGAATGAAAAAGAGAGAGAAAAATGGATGTTTAAAGTAAGCAGAGCATTGGTGAGCTGGGGGACTTCACTGACGACTTAAAAATCCCCAAATTTGATGAGAAGTGTAATGAGAAGTGTAAACTCACAGGAGTCCAATGAACCCCAAGCACAAAAATATGAAGAAGACTATACTGAGGCATGTTATAATGAAGTTGTTGAAATCTACTAATAATGAGAAAAAAATCCAGAAAAAGAGGATCAGGGTGAGAGGTCAGGAGGGACACTTCACGTATGGATTTTTCACTGAAAGCTTTGCAACCATGTCAGCGACCTAGAATTTTATCCCAAATTAAATGATGCTGGGTATAAACAATCACAAAATAATAAAGGCACTAGAAATGACAGCAGGAGTAACCATACCAAATTTTTCTCAGTATTTAAATATCTTTGATATTTGAAAGGCGTAGTGACAGAGAGAGAGAAATCTTCTATCTGCAGCTTCACTCCCCAAATGCCTGCAGCAGCCAGGGCTCGGCCAGGCTGAAGCCAGGATCTCCATCTGGGTCCCCCAGCTGGGTAATAGGAACCCAAATGCTTGGGCCATCATCTGCTGTACAGTAGCAGGAAACTGGGTTAGAAGCTGGAGGAGCTGTGATTCAAACTCAGCTTTCTCATGTGGGATGCAAGTATCCTATGCAGTGGCACGACCCACTGTACCACAATGCCTGCCTCCCAATATTTAAATGTCTTAAAATATAATATACTGAACAAAAATAATGGCAACATAGTGTGGGATTTATAGCATAAGTAAATAGTAAATGCAAGATAAAACTAGCACAGAGCAGAGTTCAGGAAGGGGAAAAAACAGTATAGTATTTTACAGCTCTTGTATGTGTACTGGTATACAATCAGTTAAAAGTGGACTATGATAACTATTAAACATGTGTACTGTAAAAGTATATTATTAAAAAAAATCACTCCAGAATAAGACAGAAAAAGAGGAAGGAATAACAAATAACAGATGTGCAAATAGAAAACAAATGATCAGATAACTGATTTAAACTTAACCAGGGAGTGGTTATTTGGTTAAAATGTCCCTTGGGACTCCCCCAGCCCATATCAGAGTAGCTGGGTTTGCATCTCAGCTCCACATCTGACTGTAGCTTCTTTCTGATGTGTACACAAGGAGGCAGCAGGTGATGGCTCAAATGGTTGGGTCCCTGCTACCCACATGGGAGACCTGGATTGAGTTCCCAGCTCCTGGCTGCTGCCTGGCCCAAACCCACAGTTGCAGGCACTTGGAAAGTGAACCAGCAGATGGGGGATATCTCTCTATCTCTCTCTTCCTCCCCCCCTCCCTCCCTCCCTCTTCTAAAAAAAAATAAATAAGGTTAAGTGTAAATTTTAAAATAAGATTAATCATAAAAATCAAAATATTAAGTGCAAGTAGTCTAAATACCCAAGTTAAAAAGTAGAGATTACCATATTGGATAGAATTAAAAAAAGCAAGACCATATTTTATTCTGCCTACTGAAAACTCACTTCAAATATAAAGACAATACAGGCTTCAAAATAAAATATGGAAAAAGATATGCCTTTTTAGTACTAATTTTGAAAAGAAAGGCAGAATGACCATCTATGTTAATAGACAAAATAGAATGCTAAGCAAAGATTATAACCATTGATAAAAATCAATGCTCATCTCATAATGAAAAGGGGATCATTTCATAAGAGGATGTAATAATCCCAAATACTTATAAACTTAACTAAACAACCTCAAAATTTACAAATCAATACTGACAAAACTCCATGGAGACTTTTTGAACATCTGTAATTATATTTGGAAACATTGATGTCCTTTCTCAGGACAACAAAATCAGGAAGTATATGGTGTAAGTAATACTACTGACCAACTTGACCTAATTGACATGGACTTAAAAAAAGGAATGCACACTAAACAATAGCACAGTACACATTCTTGTCAAGTGCACAAAGAACATTTTCCAAGGTAAGCTGTCTTCAGACCCATAAAACAAAATGAGTTTTAATACATTTAAGAAGATCAAAGTCATTCAAAGTATGTTCATTGACCATGAGGAGTTAAACTAAAAATCACCCTAGAAAAGCCTCAAATATTTGGAAATATATGTACTCATAGTTCAAAGAAGATATCAGTTGGGAAATTAAAATGTAGTATGAATGAAACAAAAATGAAAACAAGACATCAGAATTTTCAAGCTATCACCAGAGCAGTCGTTAGACAGAAATTTGTTGCCCTGCATTATATAAGAATCTGTGACATGCATTTCCATCTTGAGAAACAAGAAAGGGAACAACAAATTAAATCCAAGGTAAACAGTAGGACAGAAATAATGAGCCTTGATTGGAAATCAATGAAATAGAAACCAACAGAGGAAAGCAAGGAAACAAAAAAACATATTCATTAGGAAAACCAATAAAAGCTCTCAGCTAAGTTGGAATAAAACTTTCTCAAATTGATAAGAGGCATCTACAAAACTCTTTACTTACAGCGAATGCCATACTTGATGGTGAAAAATTTAATGCTCTCCTGCTGTATCAAAGAAAGACAGGGATATCTGCTTTCAGCTCTTAAATTCAACATGGTCCTGGAGCTTCTATCCAGTGCAATAAACCAAGAAAAATGAAAGACATCAAGATTGGAAAAAAAGTAAAACTGGCCTTTTTTTAAGTTTTATTTAATTGAAAGAGTTACAGAGAAAGGAGAAGCAGATAGAGAGAGAGAAAGAGAGAGAGATTGTCCATCTGCTGCTTCAATCCCCAAATTGCTCTAATGACTGGGGATAGGCCAAGCAGGAGCTTCTTCTGGATCTTTTCTGGGTCTCCCATGTGGGTGCCCAGGAACTTGGCCCATCTCCACTGCTTTCCCAGGCACGTTAGCAGGGAGCTGGATTGGAAGCGGAGCAGCCTAGACTCAAACCAGTGCCGACAGGGCATGCTAGTGCTTCAGGCCACAGCTTAACCCACTGTGCCACAGCACCTGCCCCATAAAACTGTTTTCATTTGCTTTGAATGTGATCATCCAGATATAATATCTGATTGAATCCACAAAAGACTACTAGAAGTGAGTTGAGCAAGATCAATATACAAAAATCAATGATATGTCTATCTTCCTATATATGTAAGAATCAAATTGAAATTAATAAACCAATATCATTTACTGCAGCTATCCTAGGAGCTTAAAGAGAAATCTGACGAAGTCCTATATATTAAATCTGTGAAATTGCTATGCATTAAAAACTATAAAACACTGCTGAGAGAAATTGAAGATCTAAATAAATAGAGAGACCGCTTTTGTGAGTCAGAAGACTTGGTAATATTAAGATGTTATTTCTCTCCAATCTGATCTATAGATTCAATACAATTATATACAAAGGCAAACTTGTTCTAAAATTCACAGGGACATGAAAGTTTCCAGCATAACTTAAACAACCTTCCAAAAGAAAAACAAAGTTGAAGGACTGACACTAGCTAATTTTCAGAATAACTCTAGGGGCTGGCATGTGGCATAGCGGGAATATGGGCACAAGTTCCAGTCCCAGCTGCTCTAGTTCCAATCCAGCTCCCTGTTAATGCGCCTGGGAAAGCAGCGAAAGATGACCGAAGTGCCTGGACCCCTGCACCCATGTGACAGACCTAGAAGAAGCTCCTGGCTCTTGGCTTCCATCTCCCCTTCCATCTGGCCCAGCCCCAGACATTGTGGCCATTTGGGGAGTGAGTCAGAGGATGGAAGACCTCTCTCTGTCTCTCCCCTTCTCTCTTTGTAGCAAATAAATAAAATAAATCTTTAAAAATAAAAAAGAATAACTGTAAATCCCAGTGATGGAGACTGTGATAGTGGCATGGTATCAGACCAGTCTATCAATAGAACAGACGCATACAGTTATAGACTACTGATTCTCAACAGAGGTGCAAAGGCAATTTACTGGTGGAAAAAAAAGTCTTGCAATAAATTGTACTAGAAAAATTACATATTTGTGTGCAGATTTTAAAAAATCATTTGATCCATACCTTTAACCATATAAAAAATTTGGTTCAAATGGGATCATGGACTTGACTGTAAAGCCTAGAAATACAGTGCTTCAAGAAGAAAATAAGACAATTTTGTGACCTTGGGTTAGGTAAAGATGACTTAAATATGATACCAAAAGTGTTATTCATTAAAAAAAAATGACCAGTTGGGATGTATTGAAATTAAAAACTTCTGAAGTTCAAAGATCTGTATCATTGTAAAGACAAACCATAGTCTGGAAAAACATATTTATAGATCATGTATCTGACAAGACTTCTTGAATATATGAAGAATTCTCAAAACTCACTTGTAAGAAAACAAACCAGTGACTGGCATTGTGGAACAATGGGTTAAGTCTCTGCCTGCAATGCTAACATTATGTGTGGGTGCCGGTTTGGGTGCCCACTGCTCCACTTCCAATCCAGCTCCCCTGGTAACGCACCTGGGAAAGCAGCGGAGGACGGCCCAAGTCCTTGGGCCCCTGTACCCACATGTACCACATGGGAGACCTGGAAGAAGCTCCTGGCTCCTGGCTTCTGCCTGGCACAGTCCCAGCTATTGCAACCATTTGGGAAGTATATCAACAGTTGCAAGATCTTTCTCTCTCTTTCTCTGTGTAATTCTACCTTTAAAATAAATAAAATAAATTTTAAAAAAAGAAAACCAATTAAAAACTGTGCAAAATATTTGAACCAGCATTTCACCAGTGGAGGTATACAACTGACAGGGAAGGACTTTAAAGATGTACAAGTATCATTGGTGTTTAGAGAAATGAAAATGAAAATCATCATGAGGTCTCATTATGTATGTGACTACCACAAAATGTGAAAACTTGAATTAAAAGATGAATTTATTTTGGGTTAAAAATTTTAATTACATGCACGTTTTTTTCTATTCCGCATTTTCTGTGAAAATTTGGAAGACCTCTTTGCATACAAGAATTTCAAATTGTTTTCCACTAAAATAAATTTTAATGCCATTATTCCACAACTGTTTTTGAAGTATCCTTGTGTAAATTCTAAGAAATACAAACTAATGTATAGTTTTTTTAAAAAATATGTTTCAGGAGTTGCATGAAGCTGGCAGTGAGAGGTTCAAAGTAAAAGGGATGTATTACAAAAGGGCATGAGAAGACTTCTGGAGGAGATGGATATATTTATTCACTGTCCTGATTGTGTGAAGACTTCACAAGTGTATAAATCCTAGGATACTTCAAAACGCTCGTGGAGAAATGGAATGGAAAGATGTGCTTATTTTGCTTCAACATAGTTTTGAAAAGCATACAGTTTTTTCACAGCATGTATTTTCCATGAACATTTTGAAATACCCTCATTATGTCAAAACTTACCAAATTGGATAGTTTAAACAAATACAGCTTATTCTTTGTCAGTTACACACTAAGATTGTCAGAAATATTTAATGACTGACTCACTGATGATGTGGAGGTATCTCTAGAAACTTAGACGTTGAACATTATAGAGTACGTTCTCAGTGGTATAGTGTGGGCTGTGCCTAATGTGGCTTTGAAGGTCAGAGTATTGGGTTCCATTTCCATAGTGGGCATTTGATTCTCACCACTGAACTTCCCTACCTAGAAGTCATCCTCATTATCTCACTGGATTATTCTCATAATTTAAAAAATAGCTAAGCTTCTCCTGCGCCCGTTTCCCTACTGCACAACTATTTACGAATGGGTCCTAACAGTTTTCCTGCAGGACTGTTTTAGGGGGAGGAGATGCTGGATGAAAGGCACGAATGAAAAAATAATGTTACTGATTTTCTGAATTCATCATGTGAAAGACCATTGTGTAGACCTTGGCAGAGGATTCTTTCCACTGCTTTCCTGGAGCTACCATCTCCTCGACGTACTTGGGATAAGATTTATGTCTCATGGGTTATTCTGTTTTTCTTTTTCAGCCCAAATGTTTTTGTGCATTATCCTAGGTTCCTGTCTTAATTCATAAAGGTAGCCAGATTTTTTTTCTCCACTGGAAAAAAAAAAAAAAGAGGAAGTGAACTGATGAAAGCAAACTAAGGGGCTATATATTCTCTTCTCGGTGGGCTTGGCAGCATTAACATTAATGGGAGTTACAAGTGCATCAAGAAGCAAGTTCATCCCTAAGATGTAAGAACTCCAGCCATTTGAAATTAGCCTTTGTGGGTCTCCTGTGTTCTGCAGCACCAGGGGCTAATTCTTATTCTTTTTCATCTTTCCCCTTTCTTCACTGGGCACTGATGCCTCATTACACACTGTTCCTCTCATTCTGCAGGGCCGGAGCTCTGACTCTGTCTGGGCCAATCAGGAGCCCTCGAGCTTCCTACTCCAGGTATCCTGATGCTGGGTGAAGGACACATGGCTCAGAGCCAGAGCTGGGGCTTCAGCTTGCTCATTTGTGTATCTAAGTCTTTATCTCCTTTCCCGAATGTAATGTTACTGAGTGGGGGAGGGGATGTAGGGACCTCAGTTCCATAGACGAGATACCGTGTAATCTCTTAAATCACTTTCTGACTACCAAGTCAGTGACAGCCATTTGCTTTTCATTTCCTACTGTAATGATAGGTCATCATGATGCCTCTCAAACCAACCTCTGAAATAAGTCGGACAACCCAATGAGTTCAAAGACTTGTAAAGTTGAATAATATAAATGTATTAATAAAAAGGGAAATGGTACCTTAAGCTATTTCTGTCTGCCAAGCCCAGGTGTGTCTTCCTAGAAGAGTATATGTCTGTTTAGATAGTGCACTATGCTTTTCTTCTGTGGATTAAGTCACTAAATAATTCCATTTACCTTGCCTGGAAGGTAATCCTTAGTGACCTTCCTCTTCATCAACTCACCTGGCAATTTCACTGCCATTAGCTCTCATTAGCCCATAAAATAAGATTTTTCTCCCTTTTTTCATTTTTTTATAAAAAAATTGTTTTTGTGAAAACCCACAACTTGAGATTGCTCTTAGATGACAAAAAGAAAACACACAAGAAACAAAATTCTTTGATTGTGCCTCTCAGTAATTTATAGCTCTCTCATCAATATGTCAAGTTTTTAAATGAAACTGTTGACTATTTATGTTGATTATCATGAAATAATGTCACAAACGCAATGTGGCTTGAAAGAAATTTCATTTCCTACTTCTATGACTTGGCAAAACTTGCTGGAAAATGAGACTTAGCTCTTAGGCATGTTTCTATCCTAATCCCAGAGTCAAACACGGCTCCATTTGATCACTAGGTTAGTAGGCCTGAAGCTGAATAACATCTTCGCCAAATACTCAGTCATGAATTAGCAAGAAGCTAGGAAGAGGGGATTGCAAGCAATGCTGAATTTCAGTGAGGAGTGTAGAGCAGGCTTTTCTCTAAAGATTTTATCCAAAAATTCAAGGCAACAGAATATAGGGAGAGCCTATTGCAGTTTTCTTCTAGTAGATTATCACTGTTCTTATCTTTCTCCTGTGCGCCTAAAAGCCAAGAGGAAGATGTAGATGAGAAATCATTCACAGAATCATAGGTGTCTCCTGATTCTCATCTAGTTCCCAAGTTCTGAATCGCCTATCTAACATCATCCCCTACTCTTTCCTTCCTAAATAATCAGTGCAGTTGGGTAGAGGTCAGCCTACAAGTTCAAAGTAGCCCTGAATCTTGCTAAGAATACAGAGCTTTGACTGGTCCAGAATACTAGCATTCTAAATTCTGTACCTAGTATGAAAGAGCACATCTGTGAAGATGTTTGGCCAACTACCAATGGCAGAACAGAGTGCTACCAAAGCAGGATGGCTATAAATTGATACTGAACAGGCCACTCCACACTTCTGGCTTTTGCTTTTGTTTTGCTGTTTGTCATTAAACTCCTGCGTGATCACACCTGAACTGTGCATGTTACACAAGAAGAAAAACTGTAGAGGAAGAGGTGAGACGTGGTGCCTACTTGGGAGGAGCGTTTTCAGGCCATCTTAGAGTAGGAGAGTTAACTGTGGAACTCCAGAACTTATAGACCTCCAGGAAAGCTAAGACTAACACTTGGAATGCCTCAGGCAGCTGCATAACTCAACAATATGACTCATTTTCCTTGAGTGTGTGCATGTTTTCCAGTAATTCCTATGCACTGGAGGTAGTTTGTGAAAATAAATCTTTCTGTTTAAGACAAACTAGGCTATCCTTTTGCTTCAAAAAATTGCTTCATTGTTAATGTTTAGTGTTCAAGTAAAATTAGCCACATTGTATTGCTTTCTCTTAATGGTAGATGAGATGAATATTTTATATTTTGTGGCTATTTGTTTAAATTTGTTCAGTGGACCTTAATGCAATCAATTTTAAAGAAATTTCAGAAAAGCATGAAATCAAAATAAGTGAAATTATCTCTTTAAAAATTAAATTCGAATTATTGAGTGGAAATAGAGTCAATTATTCAGACACAAATGTGAAACTGGGTGGCATGGTCTTGTAGACTCTGGCGGAAAGTTGGGCAAAGGCTCTGGGCGGAGCCTCTGGGGTCCACCCCAAGTGGTGGATGGGGCCTGGGGCACCTGCACCCACAACCACTGTGCACTGGGTGCCTTACTGCCCTCGTCTGTGTCTACTGGCTGTGACAGGAGAGGTGGGTAGGGCCCCTGCAGGGGAGAATGAAAAGAGTGAAGGAATAGGAACCTACCTGTGTGGTGCCCCACCGTTCAGCCTGCCTGTCTCCATTCACTTCTGTGCTGAGTGGCTCAGTGCATGCAGCTGAGACCCTTTGCTGCTCCCAGCAATCTGGCTTCCCACTCCTGTGGTCTTTCCTCCCCTGCTTGGATGCAGACTCAGTCCTCACCGCTGCAAGAACATCCCATTTCCAAGCAGATGTTCCGTGGCAGAGTTACAAAGCGTTTACATCACTCTTTTTTAAATTAATCAAATTCATCCTTAGAGGAATTGTAATTCATCTGGCTTTAAAAGATACTATTGCTGCAAAATAAATATGCACTTTGTTTAACAAAAGGGTTTATTTATTTTCATCTACTTGAAAGAGAGAGAGAGAGAGAGAGAGAGAGAGAGAGAGAGAGAATCTTCCATCTGATGATTCACTCCCCAGATGCCTGCAACTGCCTGGACCAGACTGAAGCCAGGAGCCCAGAACTTCATCCGAGTCTCCCACATGCATGGAGAGGGCCCAAGGACTTGAGCCATCAACTGCTTCCTACCAGGAGGCATTAGCAGGCAGCTGGATTAAGTGGAGGAATAGGCTAAGCATCCCAAACAGGGGCTTACCCCACTGTTTCACAACACCTGCCCCATACAGGCTTTTAAAGATATTTTTTGTTTGTTTGTGTGCCAGTGGTAGGTTCAGAATAAGAAAAATGGAGGACTTTTAAAGTACAGCATCTTACTTAAGCACAACGTTGACATTTTGGAAAAAAAGCCATTAAAAGATAGAAGAAATAGGAGATACATTAGGAAAAAAGTATGCATGGATTTCAGAACTTTTTGCACCAAGATAAACATCTTTTAATTCCATTTTCCATGAACCTTCTGGAGTACCCTCATATCCGCTTAGATGAACCTCCCTGCATGCTGCACCCCCAAAACAGAGATTTATCTGGATATAGGTTTATAGATATAGATTATTTATACAGATAGAGATTTATCCCAAAACAATGTGTGTATACCAGGGTGAGAAATCTGAAGCTACTCCTTCACAATTTTTAACAAAGTAGAATCTCTGAAGAAAGAATCTCGGGAGTTTTATGTTTTCCTCCTTCTTTTTCTTGACCTTGTACTTTGAAGAGGAACAAAAGGTGTGAAAGCCCCATCAACCTACAAAACCAGACTTCCCCGAACCTGCTGTTTTTGTATCATATTTTGTAATTCCTGGTAGAGATCAGGCAGTAATGTAAGGTAATTGAAAATGTAATTCAACATGTGCTTTGTTGAGTGAATACTATGTTTATATCAGTAGAGATTCAAATATGGATAGTAAAAAGGGCAGAGATCTGTATATAAAGATAATTGAAAATTAATCTTGATGTGAATGGAAGGGGAGAGGGAGTGGGAGAGGGGAGTGTTGTGGGTGGGAAGGAAATTATGGGGGGGGGGGCTATTGTAATCCATAAGCTGTACTTTGGAAATTTATGTTCATTAAATAAAATTTTAAAAAAAAAGGGCAGAGAAATTGAGGAGCCCAAACTCACACATTTCATAGATGGGAAAACGAGAGCTCATCAGACAGCCCAACTGCAGGGCACATGCTCCCGGCCATACCAACCCTGCTTTCAAAGCAGGCCACTTAGAATCTCTGGACCTGGGTCTGACTCCATAGGAAACAGAGATCCTCTGAGGACTTGCGAGCCCAGTGTGCTGAGATCACAAGGTGAGCCTTCTTCCTGCTCCCAAGAAGACCGAGATCCCAAGAAATGAAGTTTGTTCAGCTTTTCCACATCCCCAAATCAACCTTTGCAGCCCCAAATCCCAGGGCTTCCCACAGTGTGTTCTCTGTGCCCTTTTCCCACTATACAGTGTGTTGCTTAGTAACCACGCCTGGAATCTGTGGGCCACATTCCATCCCTACATCAGCACGGTCTCCTGATGCTCCACCTTCCCTGTAGCCAAGCTCCAGACCCATCATTCGGAGTTGGGAGTCCGTGGCTCTGACCACCACGTATCTGCCTGTACCAGCCTTCTCCCCTTGTCTCATCAGTCACCAGCGGGCATCCTTCGCACCCTCCTCCACAGAGCCTTTCAGGAATTCATGGTTTACCTCTTCATCCCTTTAAATCTCTTTGTTATGATACCATCTTTGACCTCAAAGCCTCCAAGTCTCTTTTATGGACCTCATTGCTGCTCTGTGTATATTTTCATGATGGCTCTTTTTTTCTGCCAAGTAGGATACTTACACGTGTGCTTGTCTTATCGCCCCTACCTGTCAGATTCTAAATTCCTTAAGGCCAGAAATTCATTCTATCCCATGTGTTATCCCCCAGAAGACTCTTGCATGACTTAAGCTTTTATGGTGTCCATCACAAAACTAAAGTATTCTAAGCTGTTAAAAAAAAAATAGAGTCCTGGAAAACTCAAAGTTACAAAATAGAGAATTATCCACTAAACCCATACTCATGCAAAAGTATTTTGCAGTCATTTATTTGAAGCATGTCACTGGAAGCTTGTTAAACAATTAGAAACTACTTATGAACTGATTGAAGGGT
Organism: Oryctolagus cuniculus; assembly: GCF_964237555.1. Taxonomy (NCBI): domain Eukaryota; kingdom Metazoa; phylum Chordata; class Mammalia; order Lagomorpha; family Leporidae; genus Oryctolagus; species Oryctolagus cuniculus. Next base: position 41,837,860 of record NC_091443.1, on the reverse strand, counting down.
AATTGTGAAGTATCTCTGGGTTGGGACTCTTGCGGGGTTATGGTTCCTAATACTTAGTAGAATCCCAAAATATCAGTAGAAGCAGTGGCTAAAGAGGCAAAGTGTAAAGTTCCCTAGAGCTTTCTATATATATTTTCAAATATAACTTGAGAATGATGTTTATGGAGGATGTTGATGGGAAGGGGCAAGCATCCTCACCCGATTCCTCACGATGCCCCAACTGGCAGCCTGGAGAGAAGGAGCAGAACCCAGGGGAGGAAGGATGCAGGTGAAGGGTTGGACCATTTTTCTCCCTGCAGGACTTGCATCCCTACTGGTATTTCAAGCAGGAATTCGGCCTGGTTCAGAAACCAGAGGCTTAGGCACTTGGGGTCACAGACCTCAGCAGTGTAAAGTACAGTTTGTCAACTAGCCATTCCCTAGTTATTCCGCCGCCATGCTCCAAATTCAGTGTAAGCAACAGAGGCTCCTAGAAGGTTTCTTTAACTGAAACTTTCTCAAATCAATCATTCAAAGTATGTTTTGAATAACTGTGTAGTTAAAAGTTACAGGAAAACAAAGGAGACTTTTTCTTCATCCAGATTCCCAAAGGCTTTATTATTTAGTACATATGAGAAATTATTAGAGACTGAGATGTCTGGCACAGCAGTTAGGATGCTACTTGGGACACCTGCCTTCCATATCAGAGGGCTTGGGTTTGTGTCCCAGATCCACTTCTGATTCCAGCTCCCTGCTAATGCACCCCCTGATAGGCAGTGGGTGATGTCCCAAGGCCACCCACATGGAAGATCTGGATTCAGTTCCAGGCTCCTGGAGTTGGCTGTTGCAGGCATTTGAAGTGAACCAAGAGACAAAAAAAATCTCTATGTGTCTCTTCGTGTATGTATGTCTTCCTCGCTCTCGCTCTCTCTCCTCTGACTCTGTGCCTGGAAAATAAATAAAAACTATTTAAGAAGCTATTTTAGTGTAAGGATTGTTGGGGGAAATAAACCATGCAAGTTGAGAGGAGAAGGGGATGTAATGAAGAATTCAGAGAAGAGGGCACACGAGGACTGGTCTTAAAGAATTGATGTAGCAGTTCTGTGAGGTTCAAGGTGAGAAATGGGCCATTCTAAGTGAAGGGAACATTAGATGAAATGGTAGTGAGATGGCAAATGGCAACACGGAGGACTATAAATAACACACCATGGCCTGAGCAGTAGGCAGTAAACATGGTCAGGATCTGACCTGAGAGAATGATCAATACAAGGTAAAGAGTTGAAGCATCATCTGATAGGCAAGAGAAAGGCACTGTCTGCTTTTGCAGGGAAGGTGTAAGCTAGGAGCAGTTCAGGCTGCAGTGCAGAGGATGGAGTATGGAAGCAGGAAGATTGACGAGGCAGCAAGGTCAAGGTGCTGTGACAGCAGTGCTTGCCGGTGTGCAAGGCTGGAATTGGTCATGGGCTGTGGGCTTAGAAAGGGGCTAAGGAGGAGTAATCAAGGACTTGGGTACTAATTTGATATCAGGAGAGGAAAGAAAAAGAGAGAAGGGATGCTCAAAGGTCACCTCAGTGTGTCAATCCTGGAGACCGTGACTCTGCAAATAGAAGTACTATGAACAGCAGTGTGGGCAAACAGAGGTGATTCCCACTTTAGTTCTGACTTAATTTATCTGTCTGTTACTCATCTTTCCATTTCATGTGACTTTTTCCTGAATTTTTGAGTCGTGTTGAAGTGTAGTACAATGAACTGGCTTGTTGGGTGGAGACCTTCAACAAAGTGAGAAATAGGTGTCCAGGGTACACCCCATACCCATTTATTTCTTCCCATTGCATCGGGACTGCCCTACCAATAGTTGTTTACTAAATTGTGGTCTTTACGAGAAAAGGAAAAATTCCAGAGGCAGAGATACTATCTTTTTAATGGTGGTCCTTTTCTTCAATGTATTGTATTTTTAAAGGGTATTGTACTCTCAGGAATGTTAGTTCCTGATGAGCCCGCTGCATGGTCCATTTTCTCTGCACAAGGCAGCTGTATGGTACAAGCCTGGTGGTGCCAAATTGTCTCCTGTTCCTTTGGCCAGCGTTCCTCACCTCAGCTTCATGGGATAAAGATACTAGCAATTTTCTGTGGCTTACTTACCCCTTGACACACTTCTTAAACCTACCAATTCTGCAGCAGGCATGTGGCATAGCTGTTAAGATGCCTATTTGGATGCCCACATCCCATATCAAAGTGCCTGGGTTTGAGTCCTGGCTCTCTCTGTTTCTGATTCTACCTCCCTGGGAGATGGCAGGAGAAGGCTCACGAACCTGGGTCCTCGCCAAACATATGGAAGTCCTGAGCTGAGTTCTGGACTCCTGACAGCAGTCCAGGCTCTTTCAGGCTTTTAAGGAGTAAGCCATTGGATGATAAGTCTCTCTCTCTGTCTCTCTCTCTCTGTCTCTGTCTTCCCCTCCTTTTCAAATACGAGAATAAAGATTTTCACAAGTTCGTGAAAAAAACTGAATTAACAGATATGATCACTTAAGGAAAAGAAAAACCTGCCAACTCTGGGGCCAGCTGTAGTCCTGATTTCATAAATTGCACAACTGGCCTGTTGAGAGTTAGAGTTGAGTTAAGAAGCACCATGCATTTTGTGATGGTCTCCAAGCCCTCACAGGGTAAGCCATGATGTGCTTTGAATGAACTTTTGCAACAGAGTTCCAGCGACCTGCTCATCCTGAAAGACGTTCTTGACATTTTCTTTATTGTTGAACAAATATGTGTTTACCTTGGGCCACTGGCTGACATCAGGAACCTGGGAATGTTCCATGGAGTTCTCTGGAGCTGCAAAGCAGGGAACAGGGCGAGCGGAAGGTCAGACACACAGCAGTTCTGAGCATGGCAGCTGTCAGTCTGAGGTCCCAGCCTCTCTTCCTGTACCTGTAAATGGTGGAGTAGCTGCCAGCATGGAGCTGAACATGTTCACACGGTTGCCTTGGTGCAGAGAAAGACTCTGTGCTTTTTGTCGGAATCTCACTCTTAGCACGGAGGGGCTGAGGTTAGAGCAACTCTTTAAAACTGCAACTATTTTTGTTCAGAAAAGTGACATGATTTGCTGGTGGTGACAACTGATTTGACAATGACCAGTGATTTAGGTCTACCTCTAATAAGCGAATTAATCTGAGCTAAAACATAGTGATCTGTCATGTTTAGAGATACCTCAACATCTGGCTGACTTGTCCTCTGTCAGCTGAGTCTGTCCTGTGCAAATCTTCTGTCAAGTGAGGAAAAGAACTGTGGGTAGAAAATTACATGGCAGTTTTAGAGTTAGTGATGAATTTTTCTCCCAACATACCAGCTGTGCCAGCAACACTATTTTTTCATGGCATTAATCAAATATCTTGCCTGCAGCACCTCCACTTTCCCAAAGGCTAAAAGATGAATCTGTCAAAAATTTTCCCTGGGATTTGCCAACAGCTTTTCTAAGCTCAGATACAAGTCCAGGCACCTTAGAAGTTTGAGCAAGGCTTTTAGGGATAGCCTTGGGGAGTTAAAAGCCGTATAGGGTAATTTTCCTTTACACTAAACAAAAAATCGAAGGCTCCGTTGCAGCGAGCATGGTCAAGTTCTCAGGGCTGGAAAGGGGCCAGACACTCAAGCATTATTAATGTATTCCATTTACTGACTCATAGCAAAGTCTTGTCTTTTTAGTTGGAATTTTGAAATTAGCAGGCTACAAGAGCACTTGAAGGCCATGGGATGAACTCATGGCTCGCTCCTTGGGAAAGAAAGTCCCCAGATGGGAAGAAATTCAGGAAGAAAAGAGAGCCACACACCCACATTTCCTCAGAGATGTGACCTGTGGCTGTAGAGGCTGGGATTAAGATCTTGCGAACATCCGAGGGCTTTTCTCCAGCTGTAATCTTTGTTGTATCTCTCTTGGTTCTGAAGTAAACATAGCACATTTGCTTTGTGTGGATCAGGAGTAATGTGCTTTCTATTCTCTCTCTCTCTTTTTTTTTCCAAAATTAATGGATTTTACAGTAATGACCAGAGGCCCTGAGATTTGGGTGGATCTACACAGATCTAGAATGTATTAGATCATTGGGATCGTCTCCATTTAGACGTAGCAGGAGTGAGTTAGGGTCTTCTCTTCCTGTTGGCTTGCCTAATATGTGAAGATCATCCTGTGATGCCTTAAATGGCAGAGATAGGTCTCTAAGAGTTTTTGCTATTTCCCTTCTCTACTAATAGCCTCAAAATTACTGAAAAGTTAAGGGAAAAAATGGGCGACACTTCCATCTCTCCATTGCTAACTGCCTAATGTTACTCAGTGAGAGCTTTTGAGCGTGGTAACTCTGAGATACAGTCCTGTGCCGGAGAGACAGCAGGTACTCAGCAGAACTGGTGGAGCAGATAAAATCCTTGGGTCAACTACCAAAAATTAAAAAACCAAAATTAACAATGCATTTTCTCTCACCCATCATGAACAGCAAGGTGTCAAATATTGTACTATGGTTTAGGATATCCACTCCAATATGATTCTAGATGCCAATCCCAGATATTCAATAGCAACGATATATTTCCTACTGTTAAAATTGATGAATTTACCGTAGTTTATAGAAACTGGTAAGTTGCAAGGCCTGGAATTGCAAGATAACTTTTCTAGTGAGTACAACTTGGATTAGCAGTCCAACAGATCAGACCTGTAGTTGAAGAAGATTCCTGAGGAAGTAGGATTTGAGGAAGGCCTTAAATGTATAGAAAGAGAAGCAGCATGAGGTACTTGGGGTTGTGGGGACAGCACAGGGAACTGGTTCTCTATTCCATTGGATTTATTGCTCTTTGAAAGTTCAGTAGAATCTGAAACCCTTAAGACTAGGCTAAGTTTCTTTTTTTACTGTTTCCAAATGTTCATAATCAACAGTAATTTATAGATAGCATTCCTTTGATCCAGATTTCAGTCTCTCTTTGGGAAAGAGGTTCTTTGGCTTCTTTGAATCAGAAAAATCAGCTCCATCTATCATATGAAATTTCTGTTATTAATGTGACTCTTTATCTGCCCCCATAGAGGAATATGAGTCATAATTTATAATTAAAATCTATTATGAAATTTACTATGAAATCCAAAACCTGTTGCATTTATTACACCTATAGGTTTCAGTCACTCTTGCAGAAATTCATTAATGGTCACAGTTCTCTCTTCCAGAAGTAGATTGGAAGAATAAGTTAACTGTTATTGCTTGTCTGGAAAGCTGCTGTTAACCTATATAAATGAGACAAGACTGAGATGATTAAAAAAAAAAAAACCCGAAGGAGACCTTGATTAGATGCAGTTTAGCACTAGAAAGCAGTTTTCTTTTAATAAGGGAAAGGGGGGAACGTTTCATTCACTCAGATAAGGGCATATATGAAGGTAAATGCGAAACCTGCTGCGTGCGTGTACACGCAAGCGTGTGGGTGCATGTTTTCTTCCAGAGAACTACACGTCGGCGGGGATATTATATTACGTAGCTTGAAAGAATGAAATAGAACCGAACGGGATGTTATTTTGAAGTCTACTCTCATATACCCAAAAAAGGTGTATTATTTGGAAGGACTTTGATAGTGGTGTATTTTACAGTTTGACAACTTGGAACTTTGTAAACGGGCAATCGGGTATAGACGAAGGTATCCATTTATCTCATATATGTCTTGTTGAGGCAAAGCTGTCAGAAGAAATCTTATCACATGGTGCCCCATTTGTTTTCTGTGGTGATTTATGATGGTTTTGAAAAGGTCTTGTGATCCCATAGGCTGCCACGATTCTCTGACTTTTCTCTGTCAATGGATCAGATTTTTGACATTTTCTGAGAGCATTCAGAAAAGATTTGATAAATCAGCTTGTGGTGTTTATTTTAATTGATCTGAGGCCCATTCCTTCAAGAATTCATCAAGTGGAATGACAGGGTCTGGATGTGTGCGTGAAGTGAAGGACTTGGGCTGGCCATGCTCCTGTGGTGATGATGTAGATATCTTGTTGAAAGTTTATGCGTGCCGACGAGAAGATGTCATAACTAATTTAGTACGTTGTAAATCTTTTGACACGGATTCTAATTCATAAATCTCATCCATCACATGTGATTCATGAAACGATAGACAACCTTTGATGAGAAGGTACTTCTGTCTGTGTTCCAAGTTCCTTACATTTTTCCTTATTCAAAAATAAATCATTCCAGAACAACAGAATTCTATTATGAAAATGGACTTGTAGAGGTCCTTCATTCTCCCACTTCTGGCCTCACACCCAGAAAAAGTAAGTCTGTCTGAAAATGCAGCCGGGTTATTGTGAGAACAGGAAGACAGGGAGAGGTACAGTGTATACATGTGCTTGTATACATAAGTCTGGGTCTAATAGAGAAAGACACCGATTTCAAAGAAGTGCCAAAGATGAATGGGAGCTAGGTTTTAAAGTAAATTGACTTCAGAAAAGACAAAGTATATGAAAAATAGAGCCTCCCTCCTTTTAACTTGTATTTAGAACCTAATTTTTAATTTATCATTATAGACATAACTGGTCAATTATAATGCCCCATATTTTTCTTTGTTCTGTGCCTCTTCTTATGTTTACTTGGGCTACAAAGTTATTTCTTCTGGCTACAGATTGACCTTACTAATTTAATTCCATTTAGTTTGAGAAACAGGCAATCAGTTTCTCAAAATGTCAAATATCTAATGAAGGAGAGTTCAAAAAAGTTGGTATACACAGTTATAGTGAGGTTGGAGTCTTACTATTTTTGTGAGCAATCCAAAGCTAAAATGGACTGACATGTCCTCCAATAAGCCTGCTAGGAAATAAGGTATGAATGTTTTACCACCAGCAAAAGGTTTTCACATATATATGATTTTTATTGCAAATTAATCATTTTGATGATTAGGTAACCAAAACTATGCCAATGACTGGTATGTGTTAAAGTTATCTGAGACTTGGCTTCTGCCCTTGGGAACTTTCCAATAATGAAGTAGGATTAAAATAAATAACACAGTAGATGGTAAAAATGAAGTTGAAGGGAACTTGGAACTCTTTTTAAGAAGTTACATTTATAGATATCATGGAAAGATACTTCGAGCTAGGGAAAAGTTTTAGGAAGGAAATAAAACTTTGGTTTTGAATTGAATTAAGTGTTTAATGTGATATTATAACATGTTAACATTCTTAAAAAAAAATAGGAGCAGGCCTTTGGTACAGCAGTTAAGACACCCACATCCCATATCAGAGTGCCTGGGTTTAAGACCTAGCTCCACTTCTGATTCCAGTTTCTATTAATGTGCACCCTAGCAGACAGCAGGAGATGGCTCAAGTACTTGGGTCACTGCCATCCATGTGGGAGTCCTGGGTTGAATCCTAGTCCAGCCTTGGCTATTCCTGGCATCTGGAGAGTAAACCCAGCAGATGAGAGATTTCTCTCTCTGTCCCCCTCCTAACCTTCTTGATTCACACCCTGTTTCCCTCCACTCTTGGCCTCTCAAATAAATAAATGGAAATTTTAAAAAAATCCTGTATCCCAGCTATAAGATATGGAGTGTCAGAGTGTTTGGGTAAAATCATTTTTGTTGAGTCTGAAGTCCAGGATTTCTGTTCCCCCTGTAAGTTATAATAGTCCACATATCTTGAGTCATTGTGTACATTTTTTAAAATGGATTATTCATGATAGTAAGAGACAGAGCATAAATCCATTTAAATCTTATACAGGATGAATCTAATTTTGTTTAATTATCTCCATACCCCTTATATAAAATTTCTTATATAAATAGCTATTAAGTTTCAAAATTGATTTATATGTATTTTTCTAATTATCTTTCCCTTCTGATGGATGTGGTAGCAAGCTGTAGATTACCTAAAAGGCAGCAATGAGCAGTGAATAAGAAATAAAGGGCCTGGATAACTCACAAATTAGAGAAATATCCATTTCCTCATCAAAATTTAAATAAGCAAACTCCAGTGGGTAAAAAATTAAAAGAAAAAGAAAGAAACAAAAGACATGTCAATGTATTCACCTTCTCTTCAACAAACACATCGTCTCCTCTTGAAGTGGTCAAGTTTAGAAATGAAAAATCTCAGACGGGGGAAAGGTCATTCAGAAAAAGGCACAGTGCAAAATGCCACGTCTGTAATGGAGGGTAATTTGAAGTAAACTCCTTCTTGAAGCCCATAATGAGGGAGAAAAGAAGCAAAGGGCCAGAAAAGCCCAGTGTCAGAATTTAAAATAGGTATATTTTAATGACTGTGAAACACACAGTGACCAGTGCCCGCCAGCCAGTGCGCAAGTGATGTGAAATGGCCAGCAGTGTGCTTCACTCCATCTCTCTCACCAGGTGCTCCTGATGTTCAAGGCCACTTGTCCCAGTCTTGGAACTTTGTGGTAGGTTCCAGTAAAAAGTAAAACTTGGGTAGAGACAACAGATTAATTTAAGTCTACTTGATCCAGAATGGGGATACACCAGTAGAAGGCAACCCTAAGAAAGAAGCTTTCTTTACAGCTAACATGAAAGATGAGCTCTTAGGAAAAAAAAAAAAAAAAAAAAAAAAAAAAAAAAAACTGTCTTATTGAAAGTGTTAGAAACATTTACCATTTACTGTAATCTTTAATAGCCCTCTACTGCGCCAACATGATGAAGTTACCAGTACCTTAATAATTCAGGCAACCATATATGAATTTGTTCTGTACTTGACTGCCTGCCAATTTAATCAATTGATAATGAACCTGATGTTTCACTTGCAAGAAAATTAAAAAGAAACACTAAAAGGATCAAACACTCAAATTCTACAGAACAGATTTGACAGATCTTTAAACATTGATCCTCTCTCAAAGACACAAATAATATGAATGTGGTTGTAGCATTAATCAAAATTTCAGATCCCATTGAGCTTGCCCAAGTGTTGGCCTTAGTTATTTACAACCAGATTGCAGCTCAGGAAATGTATTGAGACGCAAATGTGGTGCTTGTGGTTTATCTTTTCACTGATTATACAAACTTTGTCAAATTGTAAAAGGCTTTGATGTCTCAAGCTGTTCCATTTTCAGAGCTGAGAGTAAAAATGAAAAGAAGGGAAGTTGCTGTAAGAAGGAACTCTGCAGAGATTTTTTTTAATCAGCCAAGAATATATTAACTAATTCTACTTGCCTAGCACCCAGCATGAAACTAGATATGATTGGTGGGATACAAGGGAGAGATTGGAGATAAGTGCTAGAACTGGAATTAAGGCAGAGGGTGCAGTGGTTAAAACACCCACATCCCATTTTGGAGCACCTGGATTTGAGTCCTGGTCTATGTTCCTGACTCCAGTTTCTTGGTAACATGCAGCCGGGTGGCAAGCAGGTGATAATCTAAGCTCTTGGGTCTCTGCCACCCATGTGGGAGGCCTAGATTGAGTTCCAGACTGTTGGCTCAGGCCTGGCCCAGCCAGGGCTATTGTAGATTTGGGGAATAAACTAATGGATAGGAGATTTCTCTGTGTCTTTTTTTTTCTCTTTCTCTGTGCCTTTTAAGTAAACTAAAATAAGCATTTTATAAGAAAAGGGTCAAGTTAGAGGGATTAAGACTTAAGAGTTATATAGTACTTGGAGAACAACTTCATAAACAGGAAGTGCATTGGTTTATGAACTCAGATAAAGAGGCTAGTATAGTCAAGGAAGGCTCTAGGGGGAGAGTCTTTTCCATCCAACTTTAAAGTAAATAAGAATAAAAATACCAAGCCCATTTTTCTCTGGAAATACTAGTCTTAAATAAAATTAGGGAGACTCAGATCAACCCACAAAGTACAATGAACAGTGGACAGTACTGTCCCAGTAAATCTTCAAATGCTTATCCTGAACCACAGGTAGTACTTCCCACCTTATTCCCCCTGCAAACTTAATGGCAGCCCAACCCAAAATAGTATTGGAAATGTGTTCAACCATATTGCATGTGTAATCAGCAAAAGACATCCAGAGTCTGACTGCTGTTTACCCCTCCCAGCTACCACTTGTCCAATTCACATCATCTCCCTGTGGACCTCTCCACTGACAGTTACCTGGTGCCCCGTTTCCTCTCCCGATAACTCCAGTGGGCCTATTCAAACATAAATCTGATCACGTCACTTTGTTCCAACGTCTCTGATGCCTTCCTATCTTAGAGTAAAAGCCAACATTGTTCCAGAGCCTTCCAAGCTCTGCCACAGTTCCTCCCCACACACTCCTCCATTTCTCTGATTTTATCTCCTATCATTTTCTCATCTCTCATGTCCTCCCACCTATCTGCCTCCTCACGGGGCACCACATGGTCGGGACTCTGCCACTCCTGTTTCCTGTGCATGGAACAGTCTTCCTAGATATCTATTTAGCTTGTCTTTTCTCCTGCACGTTTAAAAGTCACACATTCAGTGAGACTTTGTTGACTACCTTATTTTAAACTCCAAGTTCCCTGCCACCCCTAAGCCCCTTATGAGTTCATTTTTTGCCATAGTCCTCAGCCCCTCTGCCGCACTGCTACCATGTAATGTGGTAACTTCTTTGGTTGTTGATCTCCTTCCCTTCACCTCAGTTCAGGGGATTTGAGTTTCTTTTCTGAGCTATCCCATCATCTAGAACAGCACATAATAGATTAAAAGCTCTTAGGATAGAAAGCTAAGAATCTTTACTCACCCATCACAAGGATTCATGGCCAACATTCCTATAACAAAAGAAAGGTTAGCAAGAGAAAAGTGTAACAAATTTGTCAAATCCAAGTTTTACGTGACATGGAAGCTTTCAGAAATGAAGATCCAAAGACCCATGGAAAACCCTTTTCGTGTTTAAGATTGATGAAGAATGGACCGCCACGTAGAAATGTTGATTCCACAAAAAAGGGTCTGATTTAATGGGAATAGAGAAGGGGGAAATCCAGAAAGGCCCTGGTGTTTGGATTCTTTTTTTTAATAGAAAATTGTTATTTAATAAATATAAATTTCTAAAGTACAACTTTGGGATTATAGCGGTTCTTCCCCCATAACCACTCTCCCACCCATCTCCTTTCTCCCATCCCATTCTTCATTAAGATTCATTTTTAATTGTCTTTATATAAGAAGATCAACTCTATACTGAGTAAAGATTTCAATAGTTTGCACCCACACAGACACACAAAGTATAAAGTACTATTTGAAGACTAATTTTACCATTAATTATCATAGTACAACATATTAAAGACATAGGTCCTACATGGGGAGTAAGTATACAATGACTCCTGTTGTTGATGTAACAACTGACACTCTTATTTATGACGTCAGTAATCACCCGAGGCTCTTGTCATGAGCTGCCAAAGCTATGGAAGCATCTTGAGTTCACAAACTCTGACCTTATTTAGACAAGGCCATAGTCAAAGTGGAAGTTCTCTCCTCCCTTCAGAGAAAGGTACCTCCTTCTTTGATGGTCCCTTCTTTCCACCTGGATCTCATTCACGGAGATCTTGCATTTAGGTTGTTGTTTGCCACAGTGCTTGGCTTTCCATGCCTGTGAAACTCTCATAGGCTTTTTAGCCAGATCCAAAAGACTTAAGGGCTGATTCTGAGGCCAGAGTGCTGTTTAGGGTGTTTGTCATTCTATGAGTCTGCTGTGTATCCCGCTTCCCATGTTGGATTGTTCCCTCCTTTTCAATTCTATTAATTAATATTAGCAAACACTGGTCTTATTTATGTGATCCCTTTGACATTTAATCCTATCTTTTTTTTAAATTTTTTTTATCAGCCAAATGCTAGCTTGCTAATGTTTTTTTTTAACTTTTATTTAGTAAATATAAATTTCCAAAGTACAGTTTATGGATTACAATGGCTTCCCCCCCCCCATAACTTCCCTCCCACTTGCACCCCTCCCATCTCCCACTCCCTTTCCCATTCCATTCACATCGATTCATTTTCAATTATCTTTATATACAGAAGATCAATTTAGTATATATTAAGTAAAGATTTCATCAATTTGTACCCACACAGAAACACAAAGTGTGAAATATTGTTTGAGTACTAGTTATAGCATTATTTCACATTGACCAACACATTAAGGACAGATCCCACATGAGGAGTAAGTACACAGTGACTCCTGTTGTTGACTTAACACATTGACACTCTTGTTTATGGCGTCAGTAATCTCCCTAGGCTCTAGTCATGAGTTGCCAAGGCTATGGAAGCCTCTTGAGTTCACCAACTCTGATCATATTTAGACAAGGTCATAGTCAAAGTGGAAGTACTCTCCTCCCTTCAGAGAAAGGTACCTCCTTCTTTGATGGCCCCGTTCTTTCCACTGGGATCTCACTCGAAGAGATCTTTCATTTAGGTCTTCTTTTTGATCAGTTATGAACTTACACTGATCACTTTAACTAGTAAGATGGCATTGGTACCCTGCCGACTTAATGTATTTGGATTCTTGTTGGCCTCTCTGTGCACCATTCCTTCCATCCATGGCTTGATTTGGGAAAGGGGTCTCTGGCTTCTGTGACACTTTGTGGAAGAAAGAGGAGCAGAGGGAGGATGGGAGAAGGCCATAAGGATGCTGGTTCTGAAGCAGGCATCCAACACAGTGTTTAGCCTGTGGCTCAGGATGCCCACACACTGTATTAGAGTGCCTGTATTAGAGCACTACCTCTGCTCTCCATCCCAGATTCCTGCTGATGTGTACCGGAGGATACAGCAGGTGACACCTCAAGTGCTTGTGTCCCTGCCATCTGTGCGAGAAATTAGAGTTGAGTTCTGGGCTCCTGCTCTTTTTGGCCCAGTCCTGGCTGCTGCAGGCAGTTGAGGAGTGAACCAGTGCATGGAGATCTTTCTTTCCTTCTCTTTCTTCTGTCTTTCAAATAAAATGAATGAATACAAACATAAATAAATAAAAAATTTTTAAGAAAAAGAAAGACCTTGCTTCTGAGGTCCTTCCAATATCCTTCAGTTCAAAGTACTTAGCCTGCCAGGGTACCATATTAGGGGTACTTCTGTGCCCCAACAATCTTGAGTAATATTTGTGGAATAAATGGATTGTGGAGTGGGAATCAGATGCTCTCTTGAAGCTGAGTTGCCTGTTGATTTAGGACAAAAGTTGCTAACGTGGTATTCAGGGATAGGATTTGAGGGCCTTGTGAAGTCCTGAAATTGACATAAAAAATTTTGTGTTCATCTTTTTATGATTGGGGTGAGGTTTTGTAACATTTCTGAGACTTTTCGAAGATTTTTCACATAAAAAATAAACAGGAGCTCTGCTTTAGAATGACTGCTCCAAAGTACTTGAGAAAAACAATATAGTTTTTTCATTTTGTTAATTAGTGTAGAGTATTAATTATCTTTTTGTCAACATAAGAAACTTCATAGACCAGCAAACGTTTAAAGTTATGCTTTTACAGATCCACATATCCTTATAATTTGATAAATTATTTCAACCTCAGATTGAAAGGACCAGACGTCAATTAAGGCAAAACCCATCAGACCAGCCATGCCTCGTAAGATCAATTCCTTTGAATTCCCTCAGCATTTGTTCATGTAATTTATACACACTCAATTTGTTGTCTGAAAACTACTTTCTGCCTGCTTCACAGATGTATGTGTGCACAGAGAGGGCATTTAATTGTTTATTAAATAAATTAAAATTGAATGAAAATAAAACTTTGATAAATACACATAGTATTATATTAAATTAGTGGTGAAATCCATACTGTTTGATTTCCAATCGAATATGTTTTCCATCTGACTACTTAGGGTCTGCCTTAGTGTAAGATGACCTTTTATGTAATTGGAAACATAAATAACATGCCAGGAATGCTTTTGTCCTAATCTTGATCTTACCATGGGCCTTATTGGTGGCCTTGGCACTTGCTCTGCCTTGATTACTTAAATTTTAAAATGGGAATGATATAATTATCTGACTTGTCTTGACTAATTAAAAGTATTAAATTTAAATTGGACTAAGTTGTCCCAATCATCACCAGCTGACTGTAAATTCTGAGCAGAAAGCCAGGTACGTAAATGTGATGTCACACACTACTTTTCAGAATAGCCAACATACAGGAGATTCTGAAAGAAATAGGGAGAAGTGCTTTCCTTTGCTGTAAAAATAACAGGGGACTTGCTACATGGCTTATGAAAAATGGGGATGAATCCTTTTGAAGAAACTGCAGGAGCGTTCAAGCTGACTAAAGACACAGAGGTACATTAAAGAAAACCTCTATACTGGCTGGTTTTTGGTGAGCAACCTGATTCCAGCAGAGTAGGTAACAAAACAGGTGTTAGGGCAAGCTTTGCCCAGAGATACCTAGATGTTGCTCTCTGGCATTATTCCAAAGGCAAGATGAAATAAGCAGTTAGGTGTGTTGTCAAAGAGATTGATGGTGTGAACTATTTTGGAAGTTCCTCTGATTAATTATATTGGCAACACAGTTCTTCACCAAAGGCAATAATGTTAATTGGTTGTCTCCAAGTAATAACAACAACATTTTGAGTAGGAACAATGGGAAATGATAAAACAACATAGGAATTAGTGCTTTTCCAATCCATTGAAAACTGAAGGCCACTAGGACCATTTACACAAATGAACTTGGCTTTTCTCCCTTCCAGTCTCTCTGTCTTCTCTCTGTGAGCCTGCAGACTTGTTAGAGAATGAGAAGGTCTTAAATGATTAATCAGTGATAGAACAATCCTCATAGAGAAACTAACTGGCCAAGTTCACTTGACTGGGGGCTAGCAGAACTACAGCTGTAATCTAGGACTTCTGATGTCTAGCCCTTGCCTCTTTACATTGACACGTTTCTATCATGGTCTTTGGGGCAGTACTTTCTTCCACTTACTCTGTGTGTGTGCACACGTGCATGAGTGAGCAAGAGAGAATGAAAAGGAATTTTCAGATACTTCAGTATTCTAAAATGTATCTTACTGACATCTCTCTCTCAGTCTCTTTCACTCTCTCTCTCTCTCACACACACACACTTACTTTTGGAGGAGGATTGTCCTCAGTCACAATGTTGGATTCTGGAAATGGCTACTGCATTTCCCAGGTCCACCTTCCTTTTTCAGATGACAAATATCTCAAAGGTTGAACATATATGAAAAGCAATGCATCTTTTACAAGATCTTTTCAATACATTAAAAATTCTCTGGAGATTTATACCTCCTGCTGTGTTTGAGATAATTAATACTTATCACCTTTAGCAGTATTCCCTAGGGGGATTGTTAAACATAGACTATTGGGCAATCATTAATTTATTGGGAAAGATAACACCAGAAAAGTACATAATGACAACTGCATTCAGTGTTTACACTACCCTGGATTATAATGACTAATGAGACTGTTCATTGCTTAGCAAATATTTATCGAACACCTACTATATGACAGACACTATTCTAGGTACTAGGGCTGTATGCCAGCAAACAAGACAAAGCTTCCTGCCTTCATGGAGCTTATTTTCCAGTGGTGGTGGGAGATAGCCAGTAGGCAGAAAATACTATCAAAAATCAATTATTGGCCGGCGTTGTGGCTCACTAGGCTAATCCTCCACCTGCGGTGCCGGCACTCTGGGTTCTAGTCCTGGTTGGGGCGCCGGTTCTGTCCCAGTTGCTCCTCTTCCAGTCCAGCTCTCTGCTGTGGCCAGGAAGGCAGTGGAGGATGGCCCAAGTGCTTGGGCCCTGCACCTGCATGGGAGACCAGGAGAAGCACCTGGCTCCTGGCTTCAGATCGGCGCAGTGCACTGGCCGTAGTGGCCATTGGGGGGTGAACCAACAGAAAAAGGAAGACCTTTCTCTCTGTCTCTCTCTCTCTCACTGTCTAACTCTGTCAAAAAAATCAATTATATGGTTGTTAGACTGTTAAGTGCAAAGGGGGAAAAAGGAAACAGTGAGCAGAAGAGGGAGTAGAGCTTTCAGTGTGGTGTATGAATATGTTGCTTAACAGTAAGTAATGTCCTGTTTCCTGCACCTGCATCTTCTATAACAAACATTGACCACAAGCCACAGCAAAGCATCACAAAAGTAGAGAATATCTGATATGTGCATTATTGTTCCATAAAATTTGATGAAACATGAGTTATTATAATTGAGAGAGATGAAAGAAATTAGTAGTCTGGAGGTATAAAGTTTCTGTGAAGTAGCAGTTTTAGTAAACTTTTTACATAAGATCTATGGGAATCCACGTTGCAGACTTCACAGTATTATTGGAGAAGTTGAACTAAGATAATAAACCTAAGATCACGGTGAAGATTTTTGCATGCTACGCACAAAATATTGTTTTCTTTTTTATTCCATGGTACTGAAGCATGACTTCAGTTTTGATCAAATACCGTGCAAGGGCATACTTATTCAAGGAAGGCAGCTCTCTCCCACCGCAAGGTTTTCACTCAAGTAACTTTATACAGTTTCTTCCAGACATCATTGGCAAACAGGAGGAGAATTTCAGGAAAAAGAAAATTGTTAGATAGAGAATTGTTTACACCAAGATACTTCTTAAAGATTTATTTATTTATTTGAACGAGTATCAGAGAGCAAAAGACACAGAGAGATCTTCCACCCTCTGGTTCACTCCTCATTTGAGCACAACAAGCAGGGCTGGGCCAGGCCGAAGCCAGGAGCTAGGAGCTTCTTCCAGGTCTCCCACAAAGGTATTAGCAGCCCAAGCACTCGGGCCATCTTCCACTGCTTTTCCCAGGCAATTAGCAGGGAGCTGGAGTGGAAGTGGAGCAGCAGGGTAGCCTGTATGGGATATCTACTATGCCACAATGCTGGTTCCACCATGAACTGTTTTTATTAAAAAAAAAATTATTTATTTATTTGAAAGACAGAATTACAGAGAGGCAGAGAGAGCTTCCATCTGCTGGTACACTCCCCAGAGCTGTGCCAATCCGAAGCCAGGAGCCTGGAGCTTCTTCCAGGTCTCCCACACTGGTGCAACTGCCCAAGCATCTGGGCCATCTTCTGCTGTCCCAGGATATAGCAGAGAGCTAGATCGGAAATGGAACGGCTGGGATTCGAACCGACGGCTACATGGGGATGCCGGCACAGTAGGCAGCGGCTTTACCCACTACTCCACAGTGCCACCTCTCCACCATGAACTTTTTAAAGTCCTCTCCTGTAAACTCTTTCTCATGAACACATTTTTGCCTATGTTCCAAGACAAGTTCCTTTTCATGGTATTTTGGAATGGAAGCAAAGCACATTTGACTGTGCTCTGTGCAATATTCATAGAGATTCTGATGTCTCAGGTACTTAATTGCCTTTCATCAAAGAGAAATTGTAAAGTAATTTTGCAGCAGTGTTTCCACTGACCGTCAGAGACTTGGCCCAACAGTGCACAGGTGGTGAACACAAGTCCTTGACCTTTCCAGACATGAGTGATTTTAGAGTTCAAGCTTTAGAAGTGGAATTTACCTCTCTGCCATAACTCTGACATATAATTTCCCTAAGATGGTACATTATGAAACTAATGGGAAAAGAGCTTGCTAGCTCTTTATTTAATTTCAACTATTTGAAAGGCAGGGAGACAGAGATTGAGTGAGAGATCTCCTATCCACTGGTTCACTCCTCAAATGCTTGGCACTCCATCCAGGTCTCCTACGTGTGTGGCAGGGGCCAAAACATTTGAGCCATCGTCTGCTTCCTTCCAGGAAGCATTACCAGGGAGCTGCATTGGAAGCGATAGAAGTGATACCCAAACCAGCACTCTGATATGAGAGGTGGCAACAGGAACTATACCATAACTTGCTGCCCAAGGCCTGCGCCAAGTTCACACAACTTTGTCTTCAAGTTTCACTCTCACCCTTACATTTTCACTAAGATTTCTTGTTTGTTCTAAAGAGCTGGTTATAAGCATTCTCAGGAGGCGTATTGCTCGGATTTTTAGGATTCCGAGAATTATCAAAATGGCTTTCTCCAGTGGGTAGTCAGTTTGTCAGGCACTCAGTATGCCAGAACACAGATTGGAGAACTGTGAAGGAAATTTAAAGTCAATGAAAAAGGTAGCATTCGGGGGCTTCAGGGAGTACAAAGATAATTGTGGATCAATTGTGCCAGACAATTTGAAGCAACTTAAGACTGCCGTCAGTAGTTTAATTGTTTCTGCTGCAGTTTGAAAGAGCATTTAGTTCAGTGACTGATGTGTTAGCACCTGGTTGCAGCCCTCTGTCCATTAGTTGCATATCATCTTTGTCTTTTTATTAAGCTGGTTGGCCCACTGTTCCACATGCTTAAGCCTAAAGATTATGTCCCGAAGTGACTTGTCATGTGACAAGAGAAGCTCTGAGTGTTCTGTCTTAACTTTCATTTTATTCAAAGAGCTTGAAATGTTTCCTCCTCTGTAAGCTTGGGTTTCTGGGCATAGAGTGTAAAAATAAAAATAAAAACCACCCTACAGCATGTTCTCCAGTAATGAAATAGAATGCCACAAAATCATGCCAGCTTTAAGTTTCATAAGTCTTTCACTTTGGGAAAATCAGCAATAATTCCCCGATGAACACTGAAGGGTAGAAAACCATGTGTGTCTCTGTAAAGAACTGTTGAGAACCACCCTGTGCCTCTCAGGGACATGTCAAAAAGCAGGGAACACTGAACTAGGAGAAGGGAGCAGCGCTCATCATCATGGTCACCCTTCAGCGTTAGGGTCTTTGGACAAGAATTCAGCCGTCTGCTACTTTGATGGTTGCACTTCAACAGGATTTTGTCTTGGATCTGTAGGTATAGCCTTTTCTCTGGTACACACCCCTTTATGGAGAGGGCTGAGCTTGGAAAACTTACGGCCTAAAGAATCTATTGCATTTACCTTATGATAGCAGTGGCCTTGTACTTCTCAATAGCTTATTTCTTTTAAACTTGTTCTCTCTGGTCTCTCACATAGGCCTGTTTTCTCCAGAGGAAAAATCTTGAGAAACTCACCATTGAATGATTCTTACTTTTCGTTGTCTAAAATTGAAGAGACAGCATTTAAGATAACAGTATGTTCTGTCCAGTCCCTAGCCATTTGTTTTTCTGTTTTTTTTTTTTTTTTCAGTTTGCATATCATTTTTGTTTCCGCACTAGACCTGAAAACCTACACTATAGGATTCAGTAGCTTGTGACTTAAAACACCAGGCATTCAAATTCAAGTGGTGATAGATAGCTCATGATTAAAATATCTCTTTTCTTTGTGCAATGAGCCAGCAAGATTCTTTGAGAGCATTTAACGCTATCATACTTCTACTGTCTAATGCTATCATACTTCAACATTCTCCAGAATCTTTTTCTATCCACGATTTCTCCAGAAGAGGTATTTGCTGTCCGAATTCTCATTGGTACTGTTCTGTTCAGCCATGACCTTGAACTGTGCCTGGCCTTTCTTTACTCTCTTCCAGAACATACTCCTGCAGCTGCTGTTTATTTTCTCTCCCCACGTATCTGTCCACTGAGAGAAGGCACCATTTAGACCATTACCAAGTCAATTTTGAGTTTAAATACCTTTTACTTGAAAGTCCACAGGATTTTGATCTGTTTGATTGGTTTGGATAATTCGAGGGGGGTCTCTTTTGCACAACTTGGGGAGTAGCTCTGTCTCCTTGATGATAAGTTGCTCAGAGTAAAGGAAGAAAAGAGAATTTCAGTTATTGAATATTTAATTCTGGGCAGCAGTTTAATCAGGACTGGGATTTGGGCAATGGCTCCAGCCCCCTCCTAACTTAGTACAGTTTCAGTTCTTAGTATTCCTTAATTATCCCACTGAGATGTTTGAGAAGCAACTAGTAGTAAATGAACTTGGCAAATCAGCTATTACCCAAGTAATGAAATACAAATACATGTGTTTGACAATTCTGCAGGGAAATTTTTTAAGCCAGGATTCTCAATGGATTGTATTGGCCAAGAGAGGGAAAAACAGGTGTTG
Source organism: Oryctolagus cuniculus (assembly GCF_964237555.1). NCBI lineage: Eukaryota > Metazoa > Chordata > Mammalia > Lagomorpha > Leporidae > Oryctolagus > Oryctolagus cuniculus. The sequence continues at coordinate 41,818,034 of NC_091443.1, read as the reverse complement.
TTATCAAACCGTATCTACAAACAGTTTGACAGGAGTTTTAAAATAATGCACAGATTTCCTTGCCATGAATTCCAAACATGTCAATTAACCTATGGAGAATCCTGATTGTCAAATAATGAATCAATATACGCCCCACAGGATGGTGAAGGGAAGGCTCGCTGTGACGTAGGGTTAAATATTCAAGGCTTTCTCCCAAACAGTATATCTAAGGATGCATATCAACTTCACATCTAACCTCAAACAAAGCAGAGATCAGCTCTACTGAGAAAATTGATTTTATTCAACAGTAAGGCAAGGGAAATTAGTAAATTCAATATTTGTAGAAAGAAAATAAGCGAAGCCAGCTATTCCTGGTGGTCTGAGACTATTCTTTGTTTTGGTAATTATGCCTTTATGTTTTAGGGCTCTTATTTACATTTTCAGTAGGGCTGGAAATAGTTCATGCACCGAGCGGCCCCCTGGAGCATCCAGGTTCTTCCACCGTGCAACAATAAAGTTGTCCCTGGACCAATACAAATTGAAAATGAATCCTAACTTTATGGAGAGGGCTGCTTTGCTTCCCTCATTGTTTGGAGCTTCTTTAGAGCTGAATCACAAACTAATGATCTCCACTGCAGCCAGGTCCTTGGTGTGATGGCATTGCATTGTAGCGGAGTCCACATTTACATAATGTCTAGTCTAAAATACCTTTGAGCTCAAGAATAGAACTATAGAAAATAATTTTATCCCCGTTCCTGTGCACCTGGCTCGTAAGACACAGGCAGAAATACAGCAATGGGATGAATTTACTAATGTTTGCTATTGGATGGTAAGCCATTCTAAAGCTAGGAAAGCCTTCAAAACCCCATAGGTCTCCATTTTGCCATTAGCTGTACCAGTTTAAACAGTCTGCTGCAAGAAATATTGACAGGTCAAGTACAGCTGGGAAGAGCACGTGTCCCAGTGGCCTTTACACTGACAGTTTCTCCCACATTAAAGAGTTAACTAGCAGCCAACCAGCTCGAAGTGGGAGCTAATGAATGAAATGGAGATTGATATAGACTCTCTTTGGAGGTGCATCGATCTGTATCTTGTGAACTCAGCTTAGGAATTCTGCAGGCAGCCTTGCCTGAGTAACCCTGGCATGGTGCCCATTAGCAAATAACTCTTTTAATGTTGGTCTCCAATTGATATATTTATTGTATTGCATATTACAGTGACCCTTCCCTACACTGTCTTTGTATTCGATGTTGTGGTAACAAGCTAAGGGAGAGTTCAGCAGGATGCATTTGAGTTTGGACAGCCTCGATGAAATATTTAATTAACTGCATCCTTCATTTGCATGTGTTGTATCAAAGAGGTCTTTCTGGAAGTAGTGCATTTTTTTTTCCTTGCTGCCCCAGCTAGCAATAATGAGTCTGTCGAAGACAATATTAGAACTTGGCTTGGGCACTGTCTCTTATTATGATATCACCATGGAAATGGGTTTTAAAATGGTAAAAGGCTGATTAGTCTTGCAATCTCCAGTTCAAGATACTATAACAGATAATGAGCGGAAGCAAGCAAAGGTAACTCCTACTTAAACAGCTTGATGGAGATGCTCTAGGTGCGGACCAAGTCCGGATAAATTTAAGTGCACTGACTTGAGCCATACTTGAGTCAGTCCTTTTCACTTACCTGTAGCTCTCAAAGTCCACATTCCAGAATCACCTGGTGACCTTGTGATTCTGAAGATCTGGGTTGGGGCCCAGAAATTTGCAGTTTAAAACTAGTCATTTGAATGCCAATGGTCTTGTAACTCTAATTGTTAAAATTTGGACTGGAAAAACAATGTGTATTGCTAAATAGTCAACCTAAGCGTGTATATAGGAAATTGCAGTATTCATAATATGAGTTTCACTCCAGTGACCTCTTCTGTCTCTGAGTAACTGGAGACTCGCGTGCCTGGAGCTGGCCTGCATGTGCCGTGGTTTCCACAGAGGCCATGGTTCTGGCCCCCTGGCTTCTGTATGAAGCTAAGAATCCAAGTCCAGCTCCTAATGTACAGGAGTTGCTGCCTTTATTGCCACAGCTCGGTGTTTCGGTTGCTTCTAGGCTTGCGATGCACTTTGCGAAAGGAGGGTTCTCTCTCCTGTGATCACCTCATTCATGAGGATGCTTTATCCGATGTGTTGGAACTGTGCACAATATGCCAGCCTAACGGACCGAAAACTGTCCTCAAGGGATGGCCATGGTGAGCCAACTGCCTCCTCCTGTAGACCCAACGAAGATCTTTGAGCTTTAGAGTTTGGGCAGCTTGTAGCCAGGCCCAGACTAAAGCTCAGATCTCCTCATTCTATCCCTACAGCTCAAGGTTGCTGAAGAACATATATACACATATATACACTATTGTCTTGAAGGCAGACTTGGAAGAAATCTAGTGGCAGCTGTCCGTGTTGCTGGAATAAAGAGCATCTCATCTTACTTAGATAGGTAAACAAGTTCATGTATAAGAAAAGGATAGACTCTGAGTCTCCCTTCAGAGCTGGCTCAGTTAGTGGAGAAAATGAAGGAGATGTTATAATGGCTGAGTTTTCAGAAGCACCTTATTTGTTCTTAGAAATTCTTGTGTCAAGCAAAGCAACAAAATGCCTTGATCCCAATGGGCTGCCTTGCACCATGCTAGGCACCAGTGCTACTAAAATTCAATACGTTGATGTTTCTGAAATGTCACCTGTGCCCATAATAAGTGCACATGATAAGGGCACTGTCTATGAGCACTAGGGGAGCCATTAACCTTAATGAGGGAGTTCAGGCAAAAAGAACAAATTTGCTGTGGATAAATTGGTATGTGTGCTGATCAGGAGATCTGTGCAGCTGTGATGGAAAATGAGGTTGTGCATTGGTGAAGACTGTCTCTCTGACAGCGGTGTGAAGGGTGGGTGTGTGAAGGATGATGCTGAAGCAGCGAGGTCATTTAGAAGACTGACAGACACCACAATCCATGGAAAAACCATGACGACGGCCAAGGGGTGGCCACCAGCAGAGCGCACAGGTAGTAGATGTGAATAAGAGAATTATGAAGGCCGTAATTCCTGGTGATATTGGTGATATGTGGTGGCTAAGTCGGGAGGAAGAGGCCTTTCTCCAAAGTAGTGTGAATTCAGGAGGAGGAAGAGTAGGTTTGAGAGAAGGAAGAGGGAAGATCAAGGGAGATTCAATGTGGTCCATTTGGGGTGAATCAAGTTTTCAATACTGGTGGAATCCTGTGGTCGAGACGTGGGACAGTCCAAGGCCATGGCTGTGAATCATCAGTTTTGCCAGTAGCCAGAGATATGGGCAGGGGCAGAAAGGTTTGAGGTGGTGGTTCTCAAAGTCTCCTCCCCAAGTCAGCATCAGCATCATCTGGAACTTGTTTTGCTAAGTGAAAATTCTCACTCTCCATCCCGAACCGACTGAATTGACCTTTTTCTGGGAAGGGACTGAGCCATCTGGGTCCAGTGCTCCAAGGGATTCGATGTTCACTCAAGTTGGAAGACTGTCCCATGAGAGCAGCCACAAAGCTAGTGAGAAACAGAGGGACCCACGCAAGATTGTGGAAATGTGAATAGCGAGGACGGAGAGGAAGCCGAAGGGAGCTGTGGTGCCATTTAAAGAGGGGACACGCGAATAGTCAATGATGCTAAATGCTGTGGAGACAACTAGGAGGAGGCCTGTGAGGTGCCCATTGCATCTGACAATCAACAGAACGCTGGGGCCTGTGCCCAGTGCACATTCCTAGGAGTGGGGCTGGCAGAAATTCGGTTACACAACTTGCAAATGCCATGGGATGAAGAAGCAGCTTAGAGAGCTTTTTCAAAACCTTAGCTGGGACTAGAAAAAGAAAGGGGAGGGGAAGAAAGTCTGGGGGAATGTGACTGGAGGAAAAATATCTTTTGAAGTTCCAGAAGCCTTGGTTTTGTCTGGACAGAAGAGAAAGAGTAGAGGCTGGGAGGAACAGAGGCTACGGACGTCACGGCTCTGGAGGACAGCGTCCTTTGGGCGACTGTGGTGACCTCCATGGTGGTTCAGGAGCTTAGTTGTACTCCTCTCCTGGTTGTCCAACAGCTCTGTCTTCCCCTGGCCTCACGCATAGCCCAGATGTACTGCCTGATGGAGGCAACAGGTGAAGGCACCTGTGGAGGCCCGGGCCCCTGGGTTTGTCTGGGTCTTAGACTTACGTCTCTGGGTGTCTGTGCTACCCTCTGCCTGCATCCTGCAGGCAACCGGCACCATTTCTTATTCCCGAAGACCCATCTTCTCTGTGAAATTTTCCCTTCTTCCCTCAGCAGCATTGGGTGACCCTTCCATCTCTAGCACTCATAGATACATCCCTCCATGGCCCGTCCACATACAACGATCTTCTCACATGTCTTTCTCAAGGACTAGAAACCCAAATACTACAAACAGTACTGGACTCGGCTTGTTGATTTATTCCGCCACCCTGCACAGGGTCTGCCCCTAATAGGTACTCACTGGCAGTTTACGGAATGGATGAATGAGTACGTGTCTCAAGGACCATTTGCTCAGTTTCAGCATCATAGGTTTAACCGAGCATGTGTTGTATCTATTTGTCTGAATATAGATAAGAGGTTTTGCAAACTATAGAGTTTTCTTTCTAGGATAAAAGGTTTCCTAGGGTGTAGGCTTTGTTACCTGAGCTGAGATTTGCTGTTCCCCAAGTTACTCTCCTGGGGCAAATTAGAACCTTTCCAAAGCTGCGGGTGCCCTGTCACGCACTTGCTCACTTTAATGGTGTTTGGTGGCCTAGGAGTGTTGCTGCGGAAGTCTGGGTTAAATCTTGGGAATCAAGGAGTCACTGCCTAGAAATTGTAAAGCGTGGATATTTTGACCATGTACCAGGGCAGCTTGGCAAATGCATGCAGGGCTCCCAAACTCACACGGGTCAGGAGGTCTGCCGCAGAGCCACACAGTTGTGACATTCCAGAATCCCATTGCGTGGCACACCAGGCCCCGAAATTGCCAATTTCAAAACCAGACACCACTATTAAACACTAAACATGAAAATCTCCTCGTCAGGAAATTGTCAGCCTCTTCATTTCCCTCCTGCTACCAGGCTGTCAGCAGGAAGAGAACATGCCTGGAGAACACCGTGAGTGTGCATATGGGCTCAGACACACACACACACACGCACACGCACACAGCAGTTGCAGGTTTCAAGACGAACAGGACTGGTCTGTCTGCTCTTCTACTAAAGCAGCAGCATCTATCTTGGTTTTCATTGAGCATCTTTGTGGGCAGAGACATAAAATATTTTCCATGCTAAAAGAGGTCTCCCTAAATGGTAGAGGAATAAACTGATTCTTGCATGTTTTCTTGGAAGTTACTTTAATATTGGCACTTGAATACTTCAATACGGTTTAATGAGTGAGTTCCCAATAGCGATCTGAAGATTTTGAGAAGTGAATCTTTTTCAATAAAAAATAGTCAGAAATGTATAATTAATTTGTATGATTTCTCCTTTGATATCAAAATTTCGAGTGAACAATATAAAGGACTCACTCTGGCATGCCATCAGTAACTCTACAATAAAGACCTGCTAATCAACTCCAGTTGGCTGGACTCGGCTGTTACACTGAGAAAGTACACAGGGGTTTATATTAAGCCCATCATTTAGAGAGTCATTTATAACTAATTTTTCTCCACATATGAAGGTGAAGAAGTGATCAGAAGAAAGTTTTCCATGTACAATGTGTCAGCTTTATTCACCACTTTAAAGAATGTTCTAAAGAATTCTCAAGCTTATAAAGCACTACTTTTTCATCAAGGAAAAAATAGATTATACATCGTTCAGGAAAGAGAAAAAAAATTATAAGGAGATTTTGCCTATTGAATGTAATGGATTGTCAGGAACCCTTGACATTATTCTACAGGCGAGGCCACATAAAATCAATACATCTTAGGCAAGGTTTAATTTATTTGTGGGTTCTTACAACAAATGACTTACCTTTTTTGTTTGCCGTTTTTCTTTTTCACTTTTACACTCATGAGTAGCTACGGTTTTTATCAGGCTCGTTATTAAGCACAAAACAAGATGAAGGTGGCATTACTGCCATATGTATTTTTTTAAGGCAAGTGATTACAAAGCATGAAGAAAATACCCGAGAATCTTGGAGTTGTGCTAAACGCAGTGGTTGTGAAACATTGCCTTCTGCCCTCTTACCAAAGATGGTGGGGTCTGCTCACCAAGAAGCTATGCCACTGTGCCACTGTGCTGTGCCACTTGCTCTTGGGCAGTACCTGTGTCTCCTGGCAACAACCTCCATGTGCTTGCGTTTCCCTGTAGGGTTAGTGGAATATTTGAAGGCAGCATTGCACGCACTCCGTGAAAGCAAGTATCAGAGTTTGAGGTGACTTATTTGAACAACTGATTCTGTATTGGTGATGTGGTCCAGCAAAGAAATTGTGATGAAAAACGTTTGGACATTTCAGCATACCAAGCACAAGTGAAGATTTGAAGTTGGTCTGTTGAAATTTTCCTTTCTATATTACATGTTTTAGAATAACAGATTCCAAAATAGTATGCACGATAAATATAATATGGAATATAATGTCATTTTATATGAGATTGGTGTTTTTGGTGAGAGATGACACTAAAGAAAATTTAAGCAGAATTATTATGTACTCACAGTCTAGTAGAAGTAATGACTTGCCAGTCTTTCTCCTGTTTCTGTTCTAGTGTGCTCTGAGACTCCAGCTGTGGGGAGTTTACCATGGAGACCATAATATGACCTCATTGACTCCATTTCTTTTATTTACTATCTAGGTGACATTAGGCGAACTGCTTAACCTGTCTTTCCTTAGTTTCCTTAACTGTGCAATGGAAACAATAAAGCCAGCTTTGTAGTACTGCCACTTAAATGAGAAAAGACATACGACAAATGTCGCCTACACAATATTCATCTACACACGTAGGGCATGGTAAACCAAGTGCTTCATGGTCATTGGCTGTTGAGATTTTTAATTGCAAGTAAGAACTTGGCAGTTGACAGGTGCAACACCAGTGCTGGGCTCCTTGGGTAAAGACTTTCAGCCCAAAACTAGAAATGTCCAGCCTCAAATGAGGAAGTTGAAGCTGTGGAACCGTTAGAGCAAGCATTTCAAAGCAATTCTTTACAGTGGTAATGGATGTGGCAAATGTGTGGATTTTGTTAGGATTTCTTCTGACAGCCATGAACACAGATATATTTTAAAGTAATGTAACTGTCCTAAATCTCGAGCCGGGAATACAATGACTTCTAGTATTATTTTTCACTTCTCCAATGACACTCTAGAAGTTATATTTGATAAATTCCTTAGAAGTTATTTGACTCAGAAAAGGCCCTGTACCATTTAACCTTGGTTTTGTTCTACTCAAACCTGCGTCTGAGGCCCATCTAATGTAATACATCACAAAGGTTCATACACGCAGCCTTGCCTTGGTGTGATTCCTTAGGATCCCTAGTTAGGGAAAACCATATTACTGTGAGGCTTTTTGAAAACTTGGTAGCTATTATCACTCTAGGTTCAGGAAAGGACCCTGTAAACCCAGCTCCCCTCTGCAACAAATAGTACTTGTATAAGAGCAAATGACCAGCAGGTCAAGAAACCTGAAAAGATGGATATATGAGGATATATGAAGGGGTTACCGAAAGTGTGTGGAAAAGTGGAATGAAAAGTTAAGTTTATTTTGGTGCCAAAAGATTTAAATCTGTATATACACAGAATCTCAAAAACTTCACGGAAAATTGCATATTATTAAAAAAAAAAAAAAACCTGTGCATGGATTTCAAGTATTTTTGGCACCAAAATAAACTTATCTTTTCATTCCCTTTTCCCATAAACTTTGTGGCGTATTCTCCTATATGCTACTCATTGGGTTGGCCAATCTCAAGAACAATGAACAAGAGGCAAATTTAAAACATGAATAAGTGTACCACTTCAAACGCCTCCAGTTCTGCATTATCTTCATTTGATACTGCCAAGTATCAAATAATCTGCAAGAAGTATCTAGATTTCCTTTTACACAAAGAAAGTTGTAATTTAATTAGTTTTTCTTGAAACACTGCCGAAGGACTTGCTACTCCTTTAAATAATAACAGCTCCTAGGATGGAGTTCGCAGTAGACATGGTGGTGGCAGGTTTAAGGTCAAAAATGATACATCCTCCTCTCAGTTCAAGAGTGTGGCCCTTTCTTTCTCAGTTCAGATCTGTGAGAGTTAATGTTCAGCTGTCTCCAACCTAACTTGCTCTGCCACTACATATTCTTCCAGCAGCTACCAGATCAGAGTTAGAACATGAACACAAAGCTCATCATATTAATAATTATCCTTTGCAACTCTGCAGATAGTTATCTTTCTTCCCTGATCTTGAAAAACTGCCTGTTGGCATTTTTAGTAAACAGCAAAGTAGGGCGGATGTTTTGGCACAGGAGTTGAGGCTGTGTGGGACGCCCACATCTCTTATTTGAGTGCCTGGTTCTAGTCCTGGCTACACTGCTTCCAATCCAGCTTCCTGCTGATGTGCACCTGAGAGGCAGCCAATGATGTGGATAGAGTTCCAGGCTCCGGGCTTCAGCCTGGCCCAGTCCTGGCTGTATTGATCATTTGGGGAATGACCCAACGGCTGGAAGATCTCTGTGTGTCTCTTTTTCTTTCTGTGCTTTTCAGATAAAATGAAGATAAATGCATGAAAACTTTGAAAAATAGGAAAGCAGACGAGTTTCCTGACTTGACCAAATCTCTTAGGAATATATTCAAGTGAGGCTCAAGTTTCCATCATTGGTTTTATTTCCGTTCAGCTACATGATTTATTTATTTATTTATTTATTTATTTATTTATTTATTTATTTTTTGACAGGCAGAGTTAGAGAGAGAGAGAATGTCTTCCTTCCATTGGTTCAACCCCCTAAATGGCCACTGCGGCCGGCGCACCGCACTGATTCAAAGCCAGGAGCCAGGTGCTTCTCCTGGTCTCCCATGCAGGTGCAGGGCCCAAGCACTTGGGCCATCCTCCACTGCACTCCAGGGCCACAGCAGAGAGCTGGACTGGAAGAGGAGCAACCGGGACAGAATCCGGCACCCCGACCTGGACTAGAACCCTGGGTGCCGGCACTGCAGGTGGAGGATTAGCCAAGTGAGCCACGGCGCCGGCCTCAGCTACATGATCTTAGCACTTACAATATATTCAAATTGATACTATAAAACCTACAAATACGATTCTTGTTGGATGCCCTCTTACTGCTCCCCAGGGAGAACAGAATCAGCTGAACCCATCTCAGTCAAGCTAGGCTAGGAAAGCACAGCCCCATCAGGCCAGTGGCCTGTGGTCTTGTCTTAGAGTTCTACTCCAAGGCTGCATAATAGTCCACACAATGTTCTGAAATGCCTGACGCTTTTTTTGTTTATTTCTTGCCCTGATTTGAAGACTATCTCCAAAATGCTCCTTTCATTCAGCAATTATAAAACTTCAAAGTTTTAAATTTAAGAAGTCATTTCCGACAGAAAATAAAAAAGCTGATCAAACTATTTTAACTCCATTTGATTTCCAACCTAATTTTTATGTGTAAATTGATCATGCCAAATCAATCTGCTAAACAAGGGCAGACTATCATTCAGTCTTTTATCCAATGAGCAGTTGCACGGGTCTACCAAGTACAAGACTAAATTACGCCAGAAATTATGGAATTAGTGAAGAAAAGATGTTGTCACCTGAAGTACATGAATGAATACTTTGAAAAATAGGAAAGTTCTCATCTCCCAGAGTTGAAAGCCTGTTTATGCAAATACTCAAACATGAAATAGCCTACAAAGCATGATGGACATACATGGATCCTGATGCAATACAGTTGTTTCTTTTTATTTTTTTCTTAAATACATTTTGACTCACATATCAAACTCAAGGTACTACATGAATTGGACTTTGTTAACATATATATATATTTATTGAGAAAAAAATTATTTTTTACAAGAAGATTTATTTATTTGAGAGGTAGAGTTACGGACAGAAAGACAGATTAAGGTATCGTCCATCTGCTGGTTCACTCCTAAAATGGCCACAACAATGGGAGCTGGGCCTATCTGAAGCCAGGAGCCAGGAGCTTCTTCCAGGTCAGGTCTCCCACGTGGGTACAGGAGCCCAAGCACTTGGGCCATTCTCTGCTGTTTTCCCAGACACATCAGCAGGGAGCTGGATTGGAAGTGGAGCAGCCAGGACTTGAACCAGCACCCATATGGGATGCTGGCACCACAGGTGGAGGCTTAACCTACTGCACTAGGCCTGAAAGGAAATTCTTGGAAAGAGATGAACTAAAATGTGATTCATGCTTCTCTCTGGGTAGCAGGATAGCAGGTGATATTTTTAGTATCATCTTTATATTTTATTCTGATTTATTAATTTTTAAAGTAAACAACTATTTCTTTAACAACAGAGAAAAATAAAAACTTGAAAGTCAATTTAAAGGACCATCCTATAATTGTGATTTTTGTAGCTTCAAGTGTCGGAAGACACCTACCTTCTCACACAGCCAGCCAAAGGGCTTTTGTAGTTTAGCCTACCTGACAAAGAAACTTGAAAACTTAACTCTAGTGGAGCACAGTGTTTGGCATTGTGGTTAAGATGCAACTTGGGACGCCTGTATCCCATGTCATAGAGTCCTTGGCCTGGAACCCAAATGCCACTCACAATCCTTACTCCCACCGGCTGGGAAGCAGCTGGCAATGACTTAAGTCCTTTGCTCCCTGCTAGGGGATGGTCCTCTCCGCTGTCTCTGGTTGTGAACTTACCAGGATGAGAATGCTTCTAACTCCTTCTCCCCAGGTTCTGCTACCTGTCCCCTGATGGAGAGTATCTAACCCCCACTCCACGTTTGGTGAAGCTTCCAGTAATGCAAATACAGCATAGCTATGCTCTTAATTTCCTCCTTGTTTATCTATAGTATCCTGATGCTTTCTTTCATTAAAAATATATTACCATTGTCCCAGACTTTGATGGCTACATTTCTCTTACAAACAATTATGATTCTTTGTGCTAATTGTACACACTGGCATCAGTGTATTTTCCAAATGGAATTGCTGGAGAAATAGCATATGTGGGCATGGGGAGAGTTTACTGACCGTATTGTCTTGCAGAAAGTTTTTTACCCCAAGTAAATTTCTCATTTGTTTTTTAGAGTTTGTGTTCAATAATTCATCGATTCCCAACAGCAGGGAAGAGTGAGAGATTTATGGTGTATGATTGTGTCATGTCTTGTTTTATCATGTCGATAGATAGAAAATTGACCACAACTACAAAAGCCTATTTATAATTCTATTTGATCACCATGGGAACTCA